>NC_062242.1:12427500-13027500 GCF_905475465.1 Pieris napi
TGCACGTCAGATGTCAGTGCCAGCTATATAGTTAGTATTGTATTTTCAAATATCCTATAAATTATCTTAGAATCAAAGTACAATATTAGGCTAGATTGTAATTATTTATTGTATTAATAGAAATTACACCTTTAGTGCCTTAAAACCTGATTGGTTAATAATAATAGTTTATTTTAAATTATCTGTCTCCATCTTTAGATCTTTAGAGTGCCTGCACAATGACGGATAGAGAAAGGTGCCAAATGTCAATGTCATTGACAGCTGAAGTGTTGTCAATGTTACTTATTTTCCTGGAGATTACATTTGCTAGATTATATCGGATTGGCTCAATTTTTTTTTTCTTTTCTATAAATTTGATTTATGTAAAAGTAAGACAAAGTAATCGATTTATTGCCAGTTCTTTTCGTGCGCTGTATGCCTATATTTAAGAAATGACAATAATATAAAATCAGAATCATATAACTTTTTAAAGCCTTAATAATTTGACTGAAACTGAAGACATTTTTGGGTTAATGTATTTAATCTCACCTATTAAAAGATCTTTCTTATCTCCTATCAGTAAATCGATTTTCTTATTCTCTTTCTTTTCTTCAACTTCTTCAACTGTGTCGTTAACATTTTCTTCAGTTTGTGATTCTTCTTTAGACGTTTCTAAGTCTTCTTCATCCAGATCTACCGGTTCGGAATTTTCTACTTCTGCCTGAAATTAAAAAATTTTTTTATATGTATTTAAGAGTGACTATATATTACTGTTTCATATCAAGAAGTCTTTGACGGAACCTTTTTTTGTGCAAGTCCAACAAATGCGACGGAGTAAAAAAAGTCTATTTTTTTTAATTAGCATTATATCGTAATTAGCTACTACTAATATATATTAATTATTATGACTCAGTTAACCTTTTGATTGGCTTTTAAATTTTTGTTTATATTTTACATTATTTTATTTAAGTTATAGTTGCGTGTTATTTAAATGTTGTTAATTATTTATGCACTTCTTGTACTGTACCTTCTGTAAGAGTTTATTTTTTATTGTTCCACATTAGGGTTGCCTGGAAAGAATCGCTTGCGGCCTCACCGACCGTAGCCTAATAACTTATGTTACCTGCTTTTTTAATTTTTTTTATATGTGTGTTTTTATATATGGTAATAAAGTGTAAATAAATATATGCAAAATTTCATTCCTTTTAGAATTGGTATGCAACTCACCTTAACCTCCTTTTTTGTCCATGTCAAATTGAGAGCATCTTTTTTGCTTGCATCCTTCAAAACCTGTGACACCAAAAACAGCATACCGCAGACTTGACCGGGCGTCATATAACAGCACAATTGCAACAACCGTTTTACGAATGCGACAACTCTGTCCACATTTTTGTCCTGCTTCAACGACTTGTATATGAGAGAGAAGAGAAGAGCGGAATGGGCGGTGCTGAAGATCTCTGGGTTGATTAGTTTCTTGTATAGCGCTGAGTAATATCTAAAAGAAACAGTTATTTAATTAGTTATAAAACTAGATTTTTAATTGAAACTGTTTATTCTAAAACGTTGAATGGCCAGAATTGTTGTTCGAAAATAATATTTTTTTTAATATAAGGTATTTTTGACGTGATAACGTCTAATAAATCGATGATTTAATCGCGAAGTTTTGAGTCATACAACTTGTTTGAACTGGAGCAAAATATCAGCGCGTTAAGAAACAAATATTTTTATCAAAATACAAGGAAATATTGATGCTAAAACTCCCGCAGAGTCATGGGACAAACATTTAATTAAAACTAATTGATTTATTAATAACTTGGTTAATAAACTAAGAGTCGGTTAAAATGGGAATCACACTCACCTATCACTGATACCTTGCGACGTATCGCTGACGTGAAATAGAAGCGCCAGCGCATGTATGGCCACGTTAATTCCAGCCAAGTGTACCAATCTGTAAAATTTTTTTTTTTTTTTACCTGTGATAAACCCCTTTATTTTTTATTTTTTCTTAACAAACCAGTAGGAGATCAGCCATCTATACCTGACATTCACCGTCGACTTTTAGGTCTAATTAAGCACGAACAAGTGTTAAATGACAAAAAGTGTCTTGGTGCACTGCCGGGGTTCGAACCTACGACCACAAGTGCCACTAGGGCAACACTGTTTAGCCTGTTTTCAAAGCGAAACAATAATTGTTACTTGTTCGACAGAGTGCAAAAAACATCAATAAAGAGTCCATTTGAAGGACATTGGGACATCAAACACAAAGAAGAAATATCAAAATTCAATGACTTTAAAGGAAGTTTACCAGATTTATTGTTCAAATTAACCTATATTGTACAACCTACCTGTGAATAGCGTCGATATGAGCAGTGGTGTCTAACAATCTCTCTTTATCCGCAAAGGGGTAGGCACGTTTGACACCCGTCAAAATAGCTGACATCAGACGGGAATCGATTTCACCCTGAAATATTAAGTAAACCATCCCTCTTAAGTTTATTTTCTATTACACAAATGGCAACAGTACAATGACGAGGGCATTCAATAGTATTTTTTTCTTTTATATAAATTGTCTCTGCACAAAGACAATTTATTATTATGCTAAGTAGGCTAGAACATAAGAGTTATAAGTAATTTAAAACTAATTTACTTAATACGATATTTAAAGTGTCCAATAACACTACTTACATTCTCTATTAAAGGGAACACACTCTGTTCTTAGAAACTATTATATTTAAAACATAAATAAAAATTAAACTGTGCAACGGTCAGCCGGTTTGTGTTGCTACGAGCAACACAAACTTTATTATTAATGTAAAAATTATAAGAATTTTGTCTCATCTGTAGTAGCTAGACTTCATTTAGTGAAATATGTTGCCATGAGATAATATGCATGCTTTATTTGCAATATTGTATAAATATCCAATTCCTTTTTCTTTACATAGAAAATGGGTTTTAATTATTAAAATTCTTTGTTAAAATAAAATAATAAGTAAAAAGAGAATATGTTTACAGGTAATACATATAACTTTTTTAAATACATGTGTGTGTACTAAGACATCATGGAACATTACGATCTAGGCTAGATCTAGAACTTAAGACTAATAAGTAATTTATTTACAACCAAATTTACTAATAAGGATATTTAACATTAGAATGTCACTAATAACACTAATTACAGACTCTATTAAAGGAAAGACATACATTTACATATTAAAATGTGTAACGTTAGACTACTTCAAAAGTTAATGTTTCACACAAAACCTTACCTTTTTAATTGACGCCTTGAAGAATGAAAAATATATCCGTATTAGGCCTTCAGCTATCTTTGAATCGTCTTTGCCCAAATAAAATTGATTTAAAAAGCATACACCGTAGTACTGCGCACGCGGTGATATATTCGGCCTAAAATTATAAAAAAATTATTTGTTAATAATTTATTTATTAACCCGACTGATCGCCTTGTCCATTCTTGTACACCCTGTTTTTAATTAAATAATTAATTAACAACAGTTGAGTAGCAGTGATAACTGTATATTTGTGATGAGGTTAAAAAGCTTACCGAAACAGCATTTTCTCAATTTCTGCTAAAACCACATTTTTCATGTTAGGATGATTGTACAATAACTGACATAAATGATAGATCACTTTTGATGCAACAGTCTGGGATGGATCACCAAGTTTGTTTATAATATTTGATAGTAGCATCTGAAAAAAGAAGAATTTGCAAGTTTTTAAATATCATGTTAAAAAGATTTAATGTATGTAACTGACCTCTGTTCAGCACAGAATAAATTAGTTTCTATTATCTGAACTCTATGCTCAATATTTTTAAAATAATAGTCTGATAAAATAAAAAAGGATATACATTAAAGATTGGTTATTAACATACAGAAGTGTGGTAATTGTATCAGCTATGTTTGAATTTTAAACAGATTTATCTTTACACTCATATTTTTTAAACACCATTGCTTTTTTCTAAAATGTATTAGTCTTCTTTGGATATTTATTGATTTATGAAAATGGTTTCTACCTTTTCCCTCTCTGGATGATGCATCAAGAGATATGACATGGCACTAACAGCTTTCTCTTTGTTAGCTTCTACAGAATCATGGGCAAATTTGTTTAAAGCTTCCACATATGCTGGAAAAACACAAATGTCTTTAATACAAGTGGAAATATATTTGTTTATAAATATGTTTAGTTATTTTATTATAATATATATTATTTTATGTAAGTGTAACTAACATCCGTATAATTCCTTTAGCTGATCTGCATAATACCATAATTTGAGAATATTCCGGCGTGCTTGTTTGTTGCCAGATGTCATTTCATCCAAATGCCCCAATGGATATTGTTCAAAAGTTCGCAATTTTACATCAGGTATTAATAATTCTGATATAAGAAGCTCTGACAGCGCATCTGAAATAACAATTCATTGCCAATAAACATTGAATACATTTTACAACATGTAAATTGTTTTTTATCTACTATATTTTTATGGTTTCCTTTTTTTTCATTTGATTATGCACTTCTTGCACTTAACCCTTAATATGTATTTCTTTTTTTAGTTTTTACCTTATTAGGCTTGCCTGGAAAAGATCACTTGTTAGGTATAAGGCCTGTTATATCCCTAATAAGTTTTATTATATGTTTTTCTTTTAATGTTACAAAGTTTAAATAAATAAGTTATTATTTAGATTCTCACCTATTATAACAATACCATCTTTCTTCTTGGCTGGTTTCACACTATTCACTAAATTCCTCAATGCATTTAAATTGTGTACCGGATTATCCTAAAACATGTTAGAACTTTGTGAAATAATGTTTTAACCTCACACTACAGTTAAGCTGAACAAACATATATAATGTTTATAACTGTAACTACAATAGTTTTACATAAAATAAGAAATATACCTGTATAAGGATAGTTGCTGCAGCCACCCTATCTCCAATAGTACCTTTATTTAAAAGTGTTTTAGCCCATTGGTAATCAGAAGTCCCTGATTTACTGGCTTCTGTAAAGAAATATGTAAATTTATGTAAACATATTTTGTGTTAAAAAGTTACTTCTTCCCAAAACTAATTATTTTAAATTAGTTTAAAGAAATCATAGCTTACTTGTTTCATATGCCAAAGTATCTCCATGTAAAGCACTACTCGCTTCTTTTTTACATGCTTCTAGCTCTAAATGTGACAATGTTTTGGTAGTTGTGGATGGTTCTTCAGGCATCTAAAATGCAGTCAAAGTTAATACACCTGTTTGAAAATGTGTTATTGTCAATATATTGTTGTGTAAGAAGTTGATTAACTTTTTTACCTGCTGATACCATTTCTTTTTCTCTCCATAATCAAGAGATTCTGCAAAATTCCTGGCTATACCATAACCTTTTTTGTGGTCCGCGTTTTTGTCTTCTTTTTCAAAGTTTGTGTAGTCTTCATCAACTAATATATTTTCTTCAAATCTTATATGTTTACTCATTGTGATAGTTAATATAATTATACATTCATTTCATAAAAACTAATTTTTTATACACACAAAATAAACACACGTGAAAAGTTAATTTCAGTAAACACCACAGAGGGGAATTGCTAGTAGTAACTAGTAATAGTGTTCTGTGATTGCTAGAGTTATCAATGTAACAGCTGACATTAGGCGGATACATTTTCCTCTTTTGCCACTTACAATTTATTTGACACTTCATAACATCATTATTAATGTCAATAGTCATACTTAAAACTTCAACTGTGATTGTTTTGTGGAGGAGCCGAATTTAGTATTTAATAAAATAATACAAATTATTTTATTATATTTACTAATTTAATAGTTACATAAGTTTAAAACCTTAAATGGATGACCAAGGAAGGAAAGTCATTGTCTGTGACAATGGCACTGGTGTAAGTTCAAGAGAAATCTACAATTTGTTGCATTATATTCCGATAAGAGATTGATTCATCATCGGAAAACTATTTCCAGTTCGTCAAATGTGGATATGCAGGCAGCAACTTTCCTGCGTTTATTTTCCCGTCGATGGTGGGCAGGCCGATCATCAGAGCAGAAAACAAAATCGGTGAAATCGATGTCAAGGTATGAATCATTGATATCCGTTTATTGACTTCCTCTTAGGGCTCATGGATGACTGATGATATATCAAGTCAACAATAAATTGTTATTAACGAATAATACAGTCACATTACAGTCCACCAAAATAAGAACATAAAATTGTTAATCTATACAAACCACGCCTAGACTGTGTTTACGCTTTCATTCCTTTCACGAAATTAAAAAATCTTACTGGTGAAGATTACATATAAATGTTATGTCAATAGTTACTGTTTTTTAAATTAAGAATTAATAATATTATACAAATTGAAAGTATACATTACTTATTCTTCTACTACAACAAAATTTGTTATATTACAGGATGTTTGTATCGGAGTAAGTTAGAGAAGTTGTTACAGGTCTTTAATACTTATCTCATAGCATGTTATTTCCAAGTTATTGTAATAAAATAAAAAAGCATGAAGCATTTTTGGGAGCTATTGAAAACTGTTTATAATATGTTCATACACACATACATTCAAAACCTTATCAACTTGTATAAGTTGATAAGGTTTTGAATATATTATTATTGTGTGTACCTTATACTAACATCGTAATGACTTTTGACTTTTGACTTTTATTTACTTAGTAAATCATAATTAATTTACTCATATCACAAAGACATATGTATATTGTGAATCTCTAAAACAAAACTTGAGTGAGTCTAATCTCATTTACTACCAGTTCTCAAATATAGGGTGCAAAACAGGCAAGTATAACTTACAAGAAAATCCTACACCCTTTTTAAGTGCACTCTAAATAAATCGATAAAATTAATATATGTGGTTTATTTGCCATAATATTAATTAAAACTTTCATGCTTGCCAGACGTTTGACCCTGAAGTTGTGCAGGTAACCTTCACAAGTAGCTAAGCTTTAATTTTTATCAAGAATATCACTAAGTAATATGCTATAAGTAAACAAACAGTAAAACAGCCCATTTCTATGCCCTAATTTTTTTAAACCTTTTTTTAGTTATTTTCAGTGTGTTGTGATTTAGAATACAGTTAAGGGTTCAATGCTAAGTCATGTGTTTTAAGTAAATATTATTTATAGGTTTACTAGGTTATTTCTTATATTTTAATTGAATGTTTATTAGACTTAAGTAACCACAAATGTAAGCCAATGCTCTTAACCAATCTCTAACTTACAAGCACACTTCAAAAGTAGTCACTAAATTTTGTATAAAATTAATATTAATAAATAGGTAGGAATTGTGTTCTAACAATCTAAATTTGTGTGCATTTTTTAACACAATGTATGATGTCTAATTCAAATAATCTACACAAATGATATTGTTTTTAGGACTTAATGGTTGGTGATGAGGCATCTCAGCTCAGGTCAATGTTGGAAGTCAGCTATCCTATGGAAAATGGGGTAAGATTATATTATTAGTAAACACAAAAGATTAGAACGTGTAGGTACTTTAGACTTTTAAAATCTACCGAGGTTAGGTTAGTAACAAGTCCGTTCCGCAAGAAGTCTCGAAATAAAAGTGAGTCAACGCCGGTGTTGCCATGCTTTATATAGGTTTCTGTTACAAGATGGTGTTAGTCCGCTAACAATATTTTATTTTTAGATGTAGCTTTGATAGAAAATTCCTTAAATAAAGTGGCAATTCTGTTTTTCTTATACATATTTAGATATTTGAGAAATTGCTGCAATGTATGAAGAACTTCTATTATTCTGATTTTAATTAAAAACTAAAATATAAGAAATTATGAGAACCTGCTTATGTGAATAAAAATTCACAGGTGGTACGCAATTGGGAAGATATGTGTCACGTATGGGACTACACATTTGGGCCAAGTAAAATGAATGTTGATCCAAAGGAAACTAAGATTTTGCTCACGGAACCACCCATGAACCCCACCAAGAATAGGGAGAAAATGATTGAGGTATGTAGTTGTGACAAGAAGTTGATTTATAAATAAATACAATGTAATAATTAAATTAAATTTTTAGGTGATGTTTGAGAAATATGGATTTGACAGTGCGTACATAGCAATCCAAGCTGTACTGACATTGTATGCGCAGGGATTGATCTCTGGGGTTGTAGTTGACTCAGGTATGAGATATTGATCAAAAGATAAAGTACTTTGTTTTTTAAACTAAAACCTCATTTTTATCTGATTTCCTTAAAGAAATTTGCAGTCTGTGGTTCTATCCATAAACACTATATTCCGACAACTTTAATAACTATTTGATGTTTATATCTTTAGTTTATGATGTACAAAAATAAAATTTTGCCTCTTTTTATGATACAAATTTTGTTTACAGGTGATGGTGTGACTCACATTTGTCCCGTGTATGAAGAGTTTGCTCTTCCTCACCTCACTCGTCGATTAGATATCGCTGGTAGAGATATCACTAGATACCTTATTAAGGTGGGTAATAAAATGCATTTATTGAAATATTTTCAATATGAGTTAAAATCACATAATAAAATCCTTCTTTATCCGTAAAATTAATTCGAGTTCTAAGATAAAATTTTCCTACTCTACTTTTTCAATCTAACAATCACCTCAATATATTCCAGTTACTCCTGCTCCGTGGCTATGCGTTTAACCACTCAGCTGACTTTGAAACAGTCCGGATGATGAAGGAGAAGCTCTGTTACATCGGATACAATGTGGAACAGGAGCAAAGACTGGCCTGGGAGACCACTGTGCTGGTGGAACCTTATGTGGTAAGGTCTTTATCTGTCATAGAAGAGCTACATATAAATGTTTTTTCTCTTAAGCTATGTAACATCTGGTCAATATATTCTTGCAGCCTTGTTGTATGTACAAGAAAAAACGATTTTAAAACAAATGGTGACTTTTACCTTTTAATACTATAGAACTAATCTAAGCGTACGACCAATAAATATGGAAATTGTATTCGTTTTTACAACAAACTCCCAAGCGAAATTAGAGTATTATCACTAAATAAATTCAAAGCCCTCGTTAAACGGAAATTAATCAATAAAGCGTTTTATACATTTGAGGAATATTAAAATGATCCAAATCCTTGGGATTGATTTGCTCCAGTACAAAAATTTGTATAACTAAAAGTTGGCGATTAAAAGAGTGGCGGAAAGTTTTTTGCCAGTTCTTCTTGCCCGCTCTACGCCCTTGCGTAAATGTAAATTTAGAATCAATTTAACTTTTTTTCTGTTGACGTTCATAACTGTACTGGTTTACCTATATGAATAAAGTCTTTGAATTTGAGTTTGAACATAAAAAAGTAATTTCACTCTTATTTATTTCTGTATAAAGCTTCCTGATGGGAGAGTGATCAAAGTCGGTGGTGAGAGGTTCGAGGCCCCGGAAGCTTTGTTTCAGCCTCATCTGATTAATGTGGAAGGGCAGGGCATTGCTGAACTGGTTTTTAATACCATACAGGTAATTATTACCTTCATTTTTTTAATTTAAAAATTTCATATGTATTTGGATTTTTTGACTTTATTTCCGTACGTATAGTGTCAAAAAACGTTATAAAAAAAAATCAGTGGCGCTACAACCTCTCTAGGTCTTGGCCTCAGATTTCTGTATCTGTTTCATGATCATTTTTAAATCTAGTAGGCTAGTAGGTGATCAGCCTCCAGTGCCTGACACATGCCGTCGACTTTTTGGGTCTAATACATGTCAATTTCCTCACGATGTTTTCCTTCACCGTTCGAGCAAACGTTAAATGAGCACATAGGAAGAAAGTCCATTGGTGCACAGCCGGGGATCGAACCTACGACCTCAGGCATGAGAGTCGCACGCTGACGCCACTAGGGCAACACTGCTCAACAAACGTTATACGTCGATTTAAACGAAATATAAATGTGTGCACGAACAAAATTGTGCATCGCCGGGCGTAGAGGCTATACTCTTACATATATTAAAATCATAGGCCGCCGACATAGACATGAGAAACGAGTTATACAAGCACATAGTGTTATCCGGGGGCTCCACGATGTACCCAGGGCTGCCTTCCCGGCTCGAGAGGGAAATCAAGCAGCTCTATCTCGAACGAGTGCTGAAAAATGACTGCGACAAATTGGCCGTGAGTATTTAAAGGAATTATAATTTATAATTAATTTTAAATTAATCATTTATATTTTAAGTTATTAGTTACAATCTTTCTATTCTAAATAACATTACAATTACGGTGAACATAAATTTAAAAAAAAAAATATTACACTTCCAAAATAGATTTAAAAAAATCTTACAAATTTTAATTTTTACTTGTAATTGTCCTTTTAAAAATACTTCTATATATTTATATGATTTCATAAAAATTCAGTGAAATTGCATTGTTTCAACGATAATTGTCTGTCTCTTTTTATCACAGGGATGTCTGGATTTGATAGAAAGAGACGAGAGTGGCGCAACTTAAAACTTAGTCTGGCCCATTTTTGATTTATTTATTTATACGTATGCCCAAAAATACAAGGAAATATGACATCACACACATACATATCAGTATTTCGTTGTTTATGTGTGCTATAATCATATAAATGTTTATTTCTATCAAAATAGTGCTTTAACGATAGTTTTAACAAAAATCTTCTACGCATCATCGAGCGTAACGGATTTCGTGAATGTGTATATGTCGCAGCCAACTAGCTTAATAAGCCGTTCAATTAACAGCCTAGCTTTTAACTAAACAGCATTTAACTAGCGACCTGAAAGATATTCAGCCGTAGTAGCGTTTGTAGCAACATTCAATAAACTGGCTAGCTAATGCTTAGGCCATTCGTACTATATCGTACGAAATATTTGACTTAAAAAACATTACTTTAAATATTAATTTGCTCGAGTCAGTCACAGCTAAATTCACATTATTATTGTAGACCAGTGCAGATAGCCTTTAAAATAAATAAAAAGTGAAAAAAATAATAGTAGGATGAAACCTATTGGAAAGGGAGGTTAATATTATAAAAATTAAAGGAAAAATAATTTACGGGCTATCTGAGGTCGGGAAGGGGTAGGGGGGGGAGGTTTAATGGTAAAAAACGGTTTATCTCGATTTCCTTTTCCTTTCGATTTATTTTTCCTTTAATTTTTATAATATTAACCTCCCTTTCCAATAGGTTTCATTCTACTATTATTTTTTTAGGTTTCAAAAATTATCGGCACTGGTCTATTGTCACTACCACGCTCGTATGAATTTGTTTTTCAGAAATTCAAGATACGCATAGAAGATCCTCCGCGACGCAAAGACATGGTGTTCATAGGTGGCGCTGTGTTGGCTGAAGTCTGTAAGAACAGGGATAACTTCTGGCTCACAAACCAGGAATATAAGGAACAGGTAATCCTGACATTTTGTTTACTATGAACTTACCTTTTTTAGTTCTAATTTGTCAACTTTAAATTTTGTACTGTCAAATTGGCTTGTAAAAGTAACAAGTCATTCTCCATCAGTCTAGTTCTTTTATATATATATACCTACAGTTGGTAACATTGTGTATAACTCGTTGGTAATAAACTTCGATTCCCAGGGAAACAGTTTCGGCTTGATCGACAGACGGCTTTGACTTGCTTACATCAAAGCATGCCGAAATGTGTTTTATTGGTGCCTTTGAGTATTTAAATCTTATATAATTCTATTGTACGTGTGTATGTCTCTGAACTCCTCTTAAACGGCTGGACCGATTTGAATGAGTTTTTTTGTATACGGTGGCGCCCTGGATGGTTTAGATTCATAAATCAGTCCGGCAGATGACGCTTCTGTCGGTAACTAGGTTATTTATCTATACAGCAAATAGACAGCTGATATATATATATAAATCTTCTGTGCAATGTGTTCGTAATTAAACTCCTAAACGGCTGGACAGATTTTGATGAAATTTTTTGTGTGTTCAAGTGGAGTCGAGAATGATTTACATAATTAGATATTTTTTAAAATGTAAGACGTGTGTACAGGACAACTTTTATCGGATCCGCTAGTTATTCGTATAAAATATTGTGATATTTTGCAAATTATGAAAAAATGATTTTTTTTCAGGGTTTGTCGTGTCTGCGAAAGCTGGGCCCACGAGCGAGTTAACTTAGGTTTCAATTGTATATGTTATACTATCTACTTAATATTATTTACATTAAGAACAATTTCCGTTTAGCAAATTATTAAAAATAGGTAATATTCAAATTGATTTTTAATGAATTATTCCTGTATTACAATTTTATTAAAATAGATAAAATGGTATAGTATAAACTGAATGTTCGCAGTAAATTGACAAGTTGGAAGACTGTATTAACATGCATTTAATGTATTATTTCAATAAATTGTGTTAAATCTTTTTATTAAATTGTATTTTATTTCTTACATGAAACACCCTACGGATCAAATAGTATTGTTTCTTAATTATATTTGCGTCCAATAAAAATCATGAGTTAATTTTAGCTAATTCACAAACGTGTCACAATGTTCGTTCCCATACACCTCCGAAACGGCTCGACCGATTGTTATGAAAAATTTTCTATTCAGTAAATCTGAAAATCGGCTTCTATCTTTCTTTCAAACCCCTAAGTGATAAGGGGTGTCCAGCCCAAAAAAAAAATTACAACCCTTTATTATAAAAAATAAAATAAAATATGTTTATTATGGAACATAAGATACATGTATCACTTATTCCACGTCATTAAATTTGAATTTGTAGGCATCCCTACTCATCGGCAATGAAGACAGAGGGTGTAGGCCGAGAGAAAAAACCGGCGTAAAAAACTCTCGGTACTCTTTTAAAATCGCAAATCATCAAACAACACTTATTTTAAAACAAATATCGCAAATTAACTAGAGGTTGCCTGTCTAGCACTAGTCCCAGGCCCTTTTATCAACTAGATAATCGTTGACTTTATAGTAAGCCTTTTTACACAGCTTTTCTTTAATACATTTCTTAAATTTATTGAAAGGCAGAGATAAAAGAGCCTCTGGGATTTTATTAAAGAAGAGTATCCCTTTCCCCAAAAAAGAATTACTGACTTTAGATAGTCTAGTACGGGGAAATTGCAGCCTGCGGAAATTACGATCAACCCCTATTTTTTATTATAGCAGATAGTTATTTTTATTGAACTAAAACAATGTTTCTTAGAAATAATATACATAGGAAACCAACGTTTGTCAGGTCAGCCAGTATATATAATATATATATATATGTTACTTAATTAACATTACTAGTGTCATAAACAAAAAAATAATGACAATTGTATGGCTAACCATCCCGCCTATAAGAAATCTATAAAAAACACGGAATGTGTTCAACGCCAAATTAACAGTAAAAAATGTTCGACGTAAAAAGAGTATGTATTTTCGCTAGGATATATCGCATCGTCAAGCATTAAAATGGATTACAAATGTGAAAATTGCCAATTATCGTGTTATGTAGTTAATTAAATCGATAATATTCAAGGTATATAAAGGATTAATTTGAGTGGCAACATTAATAATGGAGGCGAGGAAGTTTATTTTGTTCCTGTTATTGTCGTGCTTCATTCTGGGAGCGTGTGGAAGATTTATAAGGAGTTATAGGCCTCGATACGAAAAAGTAAGTGTTAAGTAATTTTGAGTCTTCAAGAAAAGAGCGTACCAATTCTTGAAAGGCCGGCAACGCACTTGCGAGCCTTCTGGCAATGTGAGTGTCCATGGGCGGCGGTATCACTTAACATCAGGTGAGCCTCCTGCCCGTTTGCCTCCTATTACATAAAAAAAAAAAGAGTCTCAAAATTAAAACACAAAAATCTTCTATGGTAGCAAAGGAAGTTGGCAATTTAAGCCCTCCGAGTTGCAGAAGAGCATGTAACGTAAACCTTGAAATTCGCGCTTGATTTTAATAACTTCTGCCCATAGCGCCCATAGCGATAACCAGTCTCGACAGATATACCTTCCATGGACGAAATGTTCTCAACATGTTAATGGTATTGACCACGTCATACGTAGGTGTTTGCGTACGTTGTGTATGAACAAAAAACTAATTCAAGGCATTTTTTTAGCTTAGCAACACTAATGTAGAGGAGGAGGTAGAAGAGGCTGCGGAAGAGGTTAGTATATTTTCATATCGTGAACAAACGTTACTATGCAATCGTTTCGATTACATCAGGACCCTGCAGTATATAATGATATCCATTTAAAAGTTGTTCAACTTGCTTGCAGAGAAATATGATTTATTCATACAGAAATCAGAGATCAAGACCGAAATTTTGTATTGAATGTACGTACATTCTTTGAGTGGAAAAATATATTACAAAAATATTTTTTTACAGGCACCGACTGAAGTTGTAGAGGTTGCGCCCGATGGAACGGTTAATCATTTTTAATTAATAAATTTTATGTAACTTACTAATTTTATTTTAATATATAAAACTAATTTTTCAGGCTGTACCAGATGATGTGAGTTACAAAAAACTAGATTTTATTATATTAAATTGCAGAAATATTTATCAGATTATATTTTTTTTCTTTATAGGCACAATCGGCAAAGATCTGTATATTGACACCGATAAAAAAATATTGCGTCGGAGAGCAACATGGAGTGTAACATGTCATTTGGACTTATTTAATGTCATCTGAAAAACGTAAAAATTTTAAATTAAATTTCTCTCCTCTATAGCTATTTTTTATTATTTATACCTTCATAAATACATTGTAAACTCCATGTAACGTCCCTCGATTTAACGACAAAATCCCTAAAGCGTTGAAATCGGTCGGCTTTGGTTGGTATAGCTTGTCTTCCACACAAACTCAAACTATCTTTATTCAAGTGGGTAACCAAGTCCACTTTTGAATCGTCAAGTTAAATTAATCGTAAATTTACATTTACTACCAGTTCGCAAGTCAAGGGCGTAGAGCGGGTAAGAAGAACTGGCAAGAAACTTTCCGCCACTCTTTTTAATCGCCAAGTATTGTCATACAAATTGTTTGAACTGGAGCAATTCAATCCCAAGGATTAGGATCATTTAAGTAGTCCTCAAATTTATAAAAAGCTTTGTTGATTAATTTTCGTTTAACGAGGGCTTTGAATTTATTTAGTGATAATTCTCTAATTTCGCTTGGGAGTTTGTTGTAAAAACGAATACAATTTCGTGGTTTATCTTTTGGAGCCTGGTTGGTCGTACACTCAAATTAGTTCTATTTCGCGTATTATACTGGTGAAAGTCACCATTTGTTTTAAAATCGTTTATATTTTTTTGGACATACAACAAGGCTTCAAGAATATATTTACCAGATAGTGTCATAATATTTAATTCCTTAAACTTATTCCGTACCGACTCCCTCGGAGAAACACAACAAATACCCCGAACAGCCCGCTTCTGCAGCACAAATATGGATTGAACCTCTGCAGCAGCAACCCACAGTAAAATACCGTACGACATAACGCTGTGATACACAATTTTAGCCGTGTCCTCATCAGTAAACTGTCAGATTTTCTTTACTGCATATGCTGCAGAGCTCAGCCTATTCGAAAGAGTGATACAATGATACACTCAAGAACGACAATAATTTTAATTAGGTTGCCGAAATTAGTTAAAACTGCGGAGCTGTGTGTGTACGTTGTTTGGTCGCTTTATAGCGAGAAATAAACTCGACTGTCGGTACTCGTCATACGTACCGAACTTTCCAAGAAATCAGTCCTTTTTTTCCAAAATGTGCTTTATCACGAAGATGCTTCAATATCGCAAGATATGAATCAAGTAAGTAAAAAAATACAACCTAACTATTGGTACAGTACAAAAATAACAGACAACGCATTATTGTTTTTATGTAATTACTAACACTAGTCTGAAATAAACTTTCTTTTTCTAATACAGATTTTCTTTCCATTTAACGGCAACTCTTTGTAACGTCAATATAGGCACAATTCCTTGAATGTCGTTATATAGACTTTACTGGATAATTTTCCCTCCCAGAGTAACTTAATGGTTTGCATGAATTCTAGATTTTATTTGTATAATCCACCGAGATTAGACGTAAAAGAAAACTTTGTTGAAAGCTTACAACTATGAAATTAAACAACAAATCAGCGTTTGAGCTTTATTGAGACATTAATTACAAAATAAATAGATTACTACTACATTGTAATTACTATTATAATCATAAGGTTCGTTTACACATATCTATGTCGCCGTAAAACTATAAATACCGTTAGATTTCAATCAATCTCGTGGTTTTATCGAAGACTTCATAAGATTGAATTGGCTTGACACAAGTAGGTAATCTAAGTGTTAACAATTTTCCGGCGACATCTATACGTCTTCATTCGCATAACGGTTATTAAATTTTTAAAACGGGTAACGTGTCGTTGAATATAGGAATCAGTCAAAACTACTTTGTTCTTGGGAGACTTTAATTATACTATTCGTATAAAATATGATAAACATCGTACTGTTCATATATACTATACTATATAAATTAAGGCGCGTTTTATTGCTTTATACATTGCGTAGAAACAAATTGTATTTTACAGGTTTTTAAGGCAAAAGCCAGTCAGTACTATATGTAATATTAAAAGCTATATCTTGTTTTTCGGTGAGTATTTATATAAAAGGCTACCTTCCTTACATGGGTAAAAATTTATCAATATCGTCCGTCTTAGATACGGATTAAAAACCTTAATTTAACCTTAATCTTAATTTTTGACAGAAAATGTTCTCGGAGACACAAAGGCAAAAGTTTTTGGAATTTAATCTATAGTTTGTTGGGATTTGTACAAATTATAACAAATTAATCTAACTTATAAGTAAAAACTAATTATAATTTTTGATTCAATAACAATGTGACGACGCATTTTATTCGAAAGCTGGCCTATACTGGTTTATCAGGACATTTTTGAGTCCGATTCTGGACTCAGTAACTTTTCTATAGACAAAAGCTATTGAGAAAGTCACTTATATGTCAAAAACGTATTTCGACATACTTACTTAGCGCTAAGTTTCTTAGAATTGAGGGGGTTTTGGATTGTTCATACAATTATTGTATACGCATTTTAGATCACGATTTTTATACGCACTTGTTATTCATAAAAACTTAATTTATCTTTTAAAACACTCTTTCTAATCATATGCGATGAAAAGAGACGGATCTATCCGTCCTTGCACGCATTGTTTCGAACGTTCGTTCGATTCGTATACGTCAATACGATACTGTCATTTCACTTTGACAGATGCAAGGTAGTTTTCGATATGTAATGCAAGACTACTCTAATACGTTAACTACTCGATAGATCGTGTTAGTAAACTAACAGTGATTTAGTTTAAGTTTTTATAACAAGTTGTGAAATGAAAAAATGCAAAACTATTCCAATTACATATATTTAAGTTTTTGATAACAATTATAAACATTGCATATTTGGCTATAGTTAAAATGTCACAAATTCAATTATAAAAAATAATTTCTAACGAATTAACTAACAAACACAAATCTGTGTTATTCCAATAAAAATATTATCTGTGGAAAGTCTATTTTTATTATAGTCAACTGTCAGCTTTCATGACGTCACCGACATCGGGCGTTCTTGAAAGAAATACGTTTACTTATTGCAAACCGCGCTAGCTTTAATAGGGGCTATAAACAAATTGTATGCAACTGTTTATAAATGTTACCATTACAAAAACTATACTAAATAAGCCCGTGCCGTTTCTTATACTCGTCTAGGTTAAGTGAACGTTTGGGGCCCGTTTCTTTCACTTTTGTCGTTATTTGTTTCGGCTGACTTGTAACGGCTTCTAAAAAAATTATCATCCATTTTACTATAGTTTGACAGCGGCTCGCACTTGGGAGCTCTGATTCTTAACACAGCATTTCATTTGCTGCTTGAAATTTCCTCGGTAATTGATATCAATTAATGTTTTTCGTGCGTAATTATCCAATTTTCGAAATGTTTCACACACATATATTTTATGAAAAATATAAAGTGTAACGATATCAAATCAATAAAATTTTTTTTTTTTGGAATTTTAATATATGTTGTATATCCAACATAAAGTCTTGGTATGAAACCTTGATGTACATAGGAACATACATAAAATTTTAATCCAGAAAATTGCAATTTCAACCTACTTTGAAGGATTTTAGTATAGAAAAAATATATATTATACTTACTAGGTATAGGCAGGTCGATATCAATATTAATGTCAAAATCGTGCAACGAGTACAGACTATCTGTCCCGCTCTTGCTCTGGGATTTCGAAGCTTCCTCTTCTGTTTGCAGTTGCTGAGAAAAAACATTAAAATGTTGTAATAATCTCTAGATTTTATACAATTATTAATGTTTAAAATCTACTTAAAACCGTTAATTACCATAAGTCTCTCTTTCTCTAGTCGCTCTTTTGTCTTCTGTTCTTCTTCTCTCAGTTTCTGCGCTTCTTCATCTTCTTCTGGATGCTTCTCCACTTCCTGCAATACATAAGAAGTTTAAATATTATATATAATAAATATTTTTAACAATTTATTTTAATATGAAAAAAAAACTCACCTGACTTCTCCCGCCCTGATGCGACTTGAAGTTCATAACGGGCTTCGTGTGTCGTCTCGTGAAAGGGTCGTCAATTTTCTTGCCTTTATTTGCTTTTATCTAGAACAATAAAGGCATAATTATATTAGAAAACGAATAATAATTACACATATTATTTTTACCAAAAGAAACATGAATTTTATTTAAAAAAATAATAGAAGCATGAGCCCAATATAAGTTTCAGTTTCTAAAGATTTTGAAATTCCTTCTAACAATGCCCCATGGGCATTATTTTTCTGTATGTTTGAAAAAAATTATAAATTTGAACCTCTTCCATAATAGCCTTTTCGGCAGTTTCCACATTGAGTTTCCTGTTCCTATTGTTAATGTACGAAATACTTTGTATGGACGACGTCCTGGTCTTGTCCAACTGGTTGGCTCGGTCTTCCAACTCTTGAATTTTTGAATTTAAATCCATTACTAATTCTTCATCACCTCTGAAAGTATATTCACATATTTTTATTTGATTCTCAATAAAGAATCTGCTATTCAATTGTTGAAAAACATACACCGTACTTTGCGGTCGTTCAAGTACGTACGTACGTACGTAAGTAGATTTACTGCAATTTCTCCCCCCTTCCCCTTCCTCTTGCCAGCAAAAGTAAGCAAAGCTCTCAAAAGTAATGGTATTATTTTTTGTAGGAATCCTCGAAAATGCATTTCGTTTTCAAGCATAGACAATGTGTGGGTAATGTGTAATAAATAATTACTGTTGACGTAATCACCAAATAAGAAATGAAAATGACGTTTAGGTTATTCTGTAAGCCTCATTTATTAATCTTTACTGAAGGGAAGAAAAGCAAAAGCATAAAAAATCATCATTCTCACCTCAACTGTGCGACATCTCTCTCTTTCATGAGCTGTGTCTTCTTCATGGCATAATTGGTGGGATGAGATCGGAATCTATCCTTTTCTGCTACTATTTTTTCTATATCTTCTTCCTAAATATTTAAAGTATAGTATAGCAATTATTCTCAATATCAGTATTAAGAGATTTTTTTTTATTTACCTTAAATTCGTACATAAGTGCATCCTTAACTTCACTAATTTTATTTCTAACAAAGTCCATTATGGGAGGCTTTTTGTTCGCGTCCTTTATCGCTTTGAACCATTTTTGAAATTCTGATTCCGTAAATTCCTAAAAAAAATATAATATTTAATTATTATTTAACGCTTTGGGAAAGGGACCTAAATTTTGTTAAAAATAGGTTATTTGGCAGTATGAAAAATAAAAAAAATACAATAGTTTGTGCAAAAAACAAGTTATTAAAAAGCTTGCCGGATGGAACGAAGTTCCTTTCGATTAATTAGTGAAGGAATTGTAATAATTTTTTTTTTAAGTTATAATAATATTTATTTTTATTAATAATTTATTATGTACAAAAAACCTGTATACACTCAACAAAAATAATCGTCGCAACACCACACTGTTCAATTCGAAATAGAAAGACGTGACGAAAATAACTGGCTTGCTTTTCTCTGTTCTATGAGAGAGAGAGAGACAGACAGAGAAACACGCGCACGCTTTACAACTATAGCAAAAAGTGTCGTCACAACTTTTGGTCTTAATTTTTTCCGTCTAGCCCCCTTTCACAACGCGCGATAAGGAACTTCGTACCAATAACTTGTAAATCATCAACATTTGTATACTAGTCACGTGACACAAACCGGTCAAGATGTTTGTAAATGAGTTGTCTTGTCTAACACTGTCCAAAAGTTTGATTTCGTAGGACACTGGTGATTGAAATACATTTTAATAATAATAATTTGAAGCTACAGACACGTTTTGGAAATTAAGAGTGTTTTATATAAATATTTAAAACCTTAACAGAATTAAAATAACTGGTTATATAGGTTCTGTAGTCACTTATAAATAATCATGGTTATTAAAATAACATTACACTTCATTCGATTAAACGCATTATAACTAATGATAAGTAATAAAAAAAACGTGTGGCACACGCACTACACTACGTCACCGATCACGCCGGACCGATGTGAGACGCAGTATGCGTTCTGTCCCGCTCTAACGCGTATTGGCCGCACCTATATTACGTTACGTGTGTTAGGTTTTTATTTTCGTTACGTAATTTCTGTCGCCGCGCTCGAAGCCCGCGATAAAATCTGTGCAATAGCTTAATAAAATTTCTAAATGTATATGTATGATATAGATAATAAACATATACTCACTTGATTACTAACAAATTCTAATCTAAACACCCTGTCCTGGGTGCCATGTCTGAGTTTCAGTCCCTTGTTTGTCCTTGTGTTCCCTAAATTGTATACTTTCGCCGTTTCGTATACGTCTATTATCTCTGCTACCTGAAATATAATAATATATCTTTTTAAATTAAATACAATATTTTATTTCCAATATGGACAAATAAAAAGGGAATTCTGGTGATTAAAAGTTATATGTTACGCCAAAATTTATGAATACTAACAGAGAGTTGAATTTCAAATATCAAACATTAATTTTTTTTTGGATAAATTGGACATCGATAGATAGAACATTTAAATATATTTAGACTTACTCTATACACAGGATTGCCATTATTATTTCCTATCCCGATTCTAACGAAACATCCTGTAACTACGCGAGCGAAGAAAGGTAGATGAACCAATCTTTCCAATTTAAACCTGTAATATAAATTAATTTAATTTAATTTTTAGAAATATTCCAAAAAGTCTAGGGTTTAAATACAGAGTATTAAGACAATATATATTTTTACCTGCTCAGTCGTAATTTGTTGATTTGATCCTTGGAGTCAGCGTACTTCACCTCTTCCTGCTCCCGTTCACGAGGAGCCGGCTCCTCACCTGATGATGAGGAGGAACTGGTGGAACTGCGACGAGCTGCTGCTTCATTAAATTCCATTATAAGTATATCAATCAATTTTTTCTAAATACACGAAACTAAATTTAGTCAAATTGTCGTTGCACTAAATTGATAAAATTATTTATTGAATATAAAAGTGATAATTACCTTGCGATTTATTATCATCAGAATCACTTCCCGAGTCATCTGAATAAATGTCTGATGCTTTTAATTTGACACTTTGTTTGCTTGTTCCACCGATTATTTCTGCATCTGCGTCCTATGAAAATATAAAAACCTATTTATCTTATTAACTCTCTTAATTTATTACTATTTTGAATCGAATCTCTAAGAAATTAAAAAGTTATTTTACACTGATGGAGAACTCTCACCCCGGAACTTAAAAAAAAAATATGTAAAAAACAACATACTATTTTATTTCAATCTAAAATTCTTTAATAGTTTAAGTTATTGAAGTTATACTTCTTTTAGCGCGTTATGAAAAATTGATGAGAGTGAAATTTGACGATGCGCGCGCACCGTGACACAAAATTAACAGAATGAAGTTGCCCACGGAAGATGCTACAACATTCGAATAATAATAGAATTTATGTTACATTTAATGTAAGAGAATAATAATAAATATTTATTTATTTAATTTTTCAAATGTAAACTGATTTTTATCGACTATAATGACTCCTTTTCCAGTCTTTGATTATTAAATTGTAATTAATTATTTGCATGCAATCAAAAACTATTTATAGTAATGCCAAAGAAGTATAACTTCTTACGGGCGTACATAAGTACACGCACCCTTTTTTTAAAAATGAAACAGACGCATGTATATTTAGTTTGTATATATAAGTTATATACTCACATCGTCTTCTTCTTTGTCCTTCTTCTCTTCTTCCATTCTCTTCTTCTGCTTGTGCTCCGTGAGTTTAGCCCTCGCGTCTCGCTGGGCCCTTAAGGCCGCCATGGCGTTTACTCTTTTGTCGTCGACATTACGTTTTCGTTCACTTTTAGCCCCAAACAAAGGTGAACCAGACCTTTCTGCGTTACGATCTGTAATAAAAATAAAAATATATATTTTAAAAGAATCTATGTTTATTAATAACAAACAAATTTAATTCCCTAAAGGAATCTTTTTATCTTAATTAAAATCTTATCAAACCTGTATCTTTATTATCATCAGGAATCTCCCCCGGACTGGGTGGTGGCTTTTCTTTTAATTTCTCTTCTTCTTTCTGCTCTTCTATATCTGATTCTGGAAATATTTATATTAAACATATTTTTTTCTATCACGCACAAACATCACAAGAACAATATGATTAGAAAACGTAAACATAAGCCTTCTTCTTCATCTTCCCCAGATTCGAAACAGGCCCTTTGTTTATCGCTGTCACTCTCCCACTCACCGTGTTTCTCACTAGTCCTCTCCCTTTCTCTCGCCTCTGCTTCCTTCTGCGCCTGAGCTTTCGCCCTCTGAGCCCTCTGCGCTCTTCGTTGCTTCCTTCTATCTCGACGACGAGCGAGCTCACCCGGTGAGGCTCCGCGTTCCGCCGCTGAACGACGGGCCAGACGCAATTTACGTTCTATTTCCCATCTGTTTTAATAATACCTAGGTTAGATGGATTAGCCATGTCTCGCGGATTTACCAGCTTATTACCAAGTCATTGTTCAGAAGCGCGGTATTTAAAGTTAAAGTAGGCATGAACGCTAACTTTTGATAGGAAATGGCACAACAAGACGAAAATCATTCTCTATAAATGGACTATCTCATACAAAGTATACATACATACACATACAGTAACATGAGAAGTGGTCGACATCGCAGCAAAACTAGCTTCGCTACAATTGATCATAAATAAACTATTAACAGTCACTTTTACACACACACAAAATTTGATTAATTTGCACCATGGAGTTGCTTAAAGATATTAAAAATTAATTTACATACTTCAATGTGCGATCCTATATATAACTCTATTGGTTGAAAGAGTATATTGTTTGAAAAATGTATAATAACCTGGTTTTCATAAGATCTCTCCTTTCTATACGTTTGAAAATCTCTTGTTCTCTCTCTTTTTCCGATAAGCCTGCCAATCGTGCTCTATCTTCTTCATCGCCCATCAAATTTTCATCATAACTAAAAAGTAAATAATACATTTAATACAACTAACAAAAACAAACATGATAATTTCAAGTATGCTTAGATTATCGGAAACATAAATAAAATAATGAAAAAATAACTGTGTGACATCGCATTACTTCTATACATTTTCATACAATACAATAGTTAATATTTTACCCATCATCAAATTCTTCTTCAGAGTCAATAGAATCATTATCCGAGGAATGTGATGACACCTCGCCTAAAAAAATCGTTAAAATAGATTAATTAATCGTTAAAAATTATATTATTTACTTATCAATAAAGAAACGTGAAGGCACATCATACATACAAGAAGTGTAAAAAATATATATATATACAAGTGATAATTATAGAAGCATCCATAAATTATTTCACAGATAAAAATTTATTTATAAAATTATGAGTAACACAACTAAAAATAAGTTGGTAAATAAGAAGAATGGGCATGAAAATGTAAAGTATAGACAAAAGACAAACAACAACGATTTTAAAATTTGCTTGGAATACTAGAGACAACAACGACATATCAACTTTGAAGAAGTAAGTCTTAAATACCTTCTTCGGGCTCACTATAGACATCTTTTTTCTTTCCTGACCCAGCACTGTCAACGCTCATTCGAACTTCTTTGTCAACTTTCTTTTTCTCTTCACTTCTTTCAACTTTTTTCTTCTCTTCATTTTTCTCTCTCTTTCGATCCTCTTCTGAAGAACTTTTTCTCATAGGTTTTGGAGAATCTTTCTTTGATGCATCACTTTCTGCATCACTGTTTGAATCTGAATCTGATGAAGATGATGATTTGTCTAAAAGAAAAAAATCTTTTTGTAGGTCTGTTATTCCTTAGAATACAAGTAATATTTAAGTGGAAAACTAAAGCACCACTCGGCTATTTGTTAAGCCTAGTATATTCTTAAGTAATGTTTAGAAAATATTAAGAATGTATGTTTCCATAAGCTACTTGCCAAGCTTTTTGATACAATAGTTTTATCAACCTTGGTTCTCTATAAAAATTACATACCATCTTTTTTATCATCATCATCCCAGTCAGACTCACTGTCTGACGATTTACTATTTGATTTTGCTGGTGGAGGAGATTCTCCAGGCTTCTTTTTCTTTTTTGCTAAGTTTAAAAATTGCTGAAAAGTTAAGTAATGGTAACTTAAGTTCAGAGCATGATCATTGGATAAGCAACATTCACCTAATGCTACAAAGGATTTGATCTATATATATCCATCTTAGTGCAGAAAAAATAACTTAACCTTTTTTAACTTTAATTATATTTTAAATATATTAAATAACTGTTCTGTATAAAACTCATTTTCCAATTAATGATCTCCATGTAATAATAATTAAAATAAACTCTCAATGACTCAGATTATTGTAGATGTATGCCATTCATAAATATTCTCAAGAACAGTATAAGGTCCAGTACTTATACTTAGGTATCTAATGCATGAGGGTTGCAAATTCATAATGCTTATACTGAGGTAAGGCAGTAAAATGAAAATATACATAAGGTTACATAAAAACCAAATTCAAGTCCAGATAGTTGACAAGTTTAAGTAACCATTTATATTTGGGCGTTACCTAAGGGTTAGTTTGAGTTTTTGTTTTGCAAAGAAAACAAAGTATTATATATTGTATGAGTCACGCCAGAAATTGGGACGTCGTAGCGTACTTTTTTAAACAAAATCGTCAATTTAAATGGCGTTTTACGTGTTTCTATTAATTCATGTTTGTGGACTCATATGTGGAGATTGAGAAATGTAGTATTAGGCGTAAAATATATGCGTTCTAACGATAACCGCTGTAGGGAAGAATACTCATAAAAAAATATAGGAATGTCGGGAATAAGTCGTTTTAAAATGTTGTTTGTACGGCATTGATACTCACTGAATCCAAATCAGAGCAATCGCTGCTGGAATCAGAATCTATCAATGGTTTGTTCTTACGTTTAGCCATTTTTGTTAATTTAGAAATCACTAAATGCTGTAACTGTAACGTAAAAGATTTTCTACGTTACAAAATTATTGAGATTTGGAAACACGATTCATGAGCGACAAAACTTGACAGTTGTATGCACAGACTAGATAGTTAAGTCTACTATTATGACAACAGTGAACAGACATTTGAAATTCCATATTATATAGATAAAAGCTGAAGTATTACTAGTATTAAGTATACCGCAATCGCATCTAGTGTTTGCGAATACCGCACGAAATAGAATACTTAAAACAATGCTAAATATTATCATTCAGATGCATATTATGAATAAACTTTTTAGATTACATTTATTGCCTAGTACTATTACTACCATAATATATTCAAATATATTTGGAAAAAAATTGTGTTATTATTAAATATACATTGAATCGAAATAATGTAATATCATCATGATTAGATTAAGATTACAAAAGTGAGTCTACAGACTATGGTAAGAGTCTATAAATATCTATGATAGAATTATGGCATTGTCAATTTATTAATGAACTCTGTTCACATTGTTGTGTTTACAATTAAAATTATATGCGTAAAATAAATAAAAAGTTTTTGCAGAATAAATCCTATTCATAATAAAGTTTGGTGTACCAGATCATTCTGTGGCTGATATAATTAAATTTAAAGGTATATGTTCAGTATCGGGTAGCCGTAACTTATTCCTCTAAAAACTTTACTATGCCTCATGATTTAAAGAGCCTGGCTGCCAGGAAAGCACTGATGGTTTGTATTAATTATGATTTACTTATACTTTAACAGGACATTAAAAAGCAATATCATGTACTGGACTTATTAATTTAAAAGCACAAATGTTTATGTTTATTTTGTTTCTATTTATTATCCCTTAATTTCTCAAATATCACTTACAGAAACATTTTTTAAATTCCATTTAAAGCTTTGTATAACATAC
Source organism: Pieris napi (assembly GCF_905475465.1). NCBI lineage: Eukaryota > Metazoa > Arthropoda > Insecta > Lepidoptera > Pieridae > Pieris > Pieris napi. The sequence continues at coordinate 12,453,937 of NC_062242.1, forward strand.
ATTATAAGGTCTATGTAAAGAAAACATGTGGCGTTTACTCTTTCTAGAAATCTCCATTACAATGACTCAGCATAATTTGTTATTGATCTTACATACAACATAGCTAAAGAGAAATCTAACATGTTTTAAATCAACTGCTACCATTTCATCATTTTTTAATATTATATTATGATATCTAGACCTAGGTTGATTGTCATATATTCATCTATAAGAAATGTATGCTTTGCCACAAACAAGCATTGAAATAAAGGCTAAAGTTTTGCTGTACTCACAATTGCTTTTTTCTTCCCTAAAGCAATACTTTTTTATTACTAGTCTATTTTTTATTCTTATATGTCATTTCTATTATCCATTAGAAATGACTACAGTAGGACTAGTACGAAAAGCTAGCACTAGTATTTGGAATATTTCAGGCTCCACTATCGCCAACTCCATGTGCAGAGATCAGTGACGATGAGCTGGTATCTATATCAGTTCGTGACCTCAACAGACAACTTAAGATGAGAGGGCTGACTCGAGATCAGATAGTTAGGTAATAGCATTATTCATGTTTAAAAGCATCACCTCTTCCCCATTTATTTGTTCATGTAATACTCAGATTGTACATGATTTTATAAAGAATTCATAATTATCTTTAAAACTAGTATAAGCATTTTCCAATAATGAGGCAGTGGTACTTAATGGGTATATATATGGATGAGGGTCAGAGATTTCTGCATTTGGTTAATGGATAATGTTTCTATATAGGTACTATGCATTTATTAGCAAATTCATTGGTTTGAATAACACAGGATTTGAATTCACAACCTATATGTTGGATATTGTGTGCTTTACTATGGCCCTACTGAGTTTTAATAAAGATAATCACTTGTGTATTGAAAAGTTCATTTTTAGTTCGACATTAGACTTATTGTTTCGATTGTAACTTGTAATGGCTGCTTTATAAATAAATCAGTAGTACTACAACCTCTTTAGTCTTTGGCCTCAGATTTCTGAATCTGTTTCATTATCATTTTTAAATCTAACAGGCAAGTAGGGGATCAGCCTCCAGTGCCTGACACACGCCGTTGACTTTTTGGGCCTAAGACATGTCGGTTTCCTCACGGTGTTTTCCTTCACCGTTCGAGCAAATGTTAAATGCGCTTATAGAAGGAAAGTCCATTGGTGCACAGCTGGGGTCGAACCTACGACCTCAGGTATGAGAGTCGCACGCTGAAGCCACTAGGCCAACACTGCTCTATTTTCACCTGAAAATGTTTTGTAGTTTTTAGAACTATTTAGAACTTTTCACTCAGTAAACTGCGTGATGTTTTTATCTAAAAAATATTTAATAATGCAAAATTGATAGTCACTAATTTAATAATTTCATGATGATGACTTCTCGTTAAAATCTTCCAGGATGAAACAACGACGCCGCACATTAAAGAATCGTGGATATGCAGCCTCGTGTCGCATTAAAAGAATAGAGCAGAAAGATGAATTGGAAACTGAGAAAAGTCAGGTGTGTAGATTTAGTTTTTATTTATTTATATTAGTACATATGTATATAGTCGACTGTCGATAATTTGAAACTCGTTTATTTGAATAGCTCGATAGTTTAATTCTTTGTCCCTTGAAACATACTCGATAAATTGAATAAAATCAATGTTGAATGGTCCTTTTGGAAATTTTAAGGCGAAGGAATAGTATCATGCTTGCCAATATGTGATAATTTGAAGTCTGGGCTTCCCTACTCTCTATAATTTGAAGTGTTTATCAGGCACAGAGCTGTCAATTGTTTTTTCTTAATTCTTTGTTTATTTATCGTAATAACTCAATAAAACTTTACGGACATGTTTTTGAAAAAAAAAATGGTCAATGATTGAATTATTGTAAATTCATAATTATAATATAGTCATAATAAATCACGAATTTTGATTAAACTCTTATATACTTGAGTTCGCCCTACCCCTCGTGGTAATTTGAACGTTATCACCGGTAGTGGAGTTTTAAATTATCGAGAATCGACTGTAAGTTAAAATATGTAACGTGTTGGAAAATTATTAAAAAAAAAAATTGTTATGCATAATCTCCAAAACATTACATCGACTAACAACGGTATATATTGCATAACTCTACAATCAGAGCATAAAAAATGCCAAAGTGGAAAAAAATACTTATTTTTAACTTCCCTTAGCTTATTTGAACGCGTTATTACAAGATCAGGAACAACGAGTTTATATTGAATCAAGCTAGATAGATCAATTATTGAGAAATACTATTTAATAACATGACGCTGGCATCAAATTGTATCTGTTATATGTATATGATACGTTACCACTGTTCAAACAGTAAATAATGTTGATAACATTTCAGGAATGGCATGACATGGAGTCAATGCAAGACGAAAACAACAGGATTCGTGAGGAAATAGAAGCATTGAGGTCCAAATATGATGCCTTGAGACGATTTGCTAGTATGAAAAGTATTCCTCTACCTAGCGAATTAGATATTATACCTTAGTACATAAAATAACTGTTGTGGTCTCTGGCAGAATGACCAGCGCTGTGGAACACGTCTGCTCCACAGCATAATGCTGAGCCAGGGCCAGTTACAACCACAACACACACACAATACACACTTATAATGTACCTTTATATTCTTTTCTTTTTCTTTTCATATTTTTTTTTGTTATTTTTCCTTTTTAAATATTATTTTGTGTTTCTGCGTGTGTCTGAGTCTATCTCTAGTAAAATTACTTAATTGTATATATTTTACCGGCAATCATATGTTTGTATGAATACTGTGTTAATTATGAACTTTCTCATATAAAGCAGTTATATTGACTTTAGAATTTTACGAACAAATATAGCTTTTATATGAGAAAAGATTATCCTTGTAAATAGTTATTCAATGTTGAAATACTTATCAAATGAATATAACGTGGATTCAATCACTAAGCACAATGCTTATACATATTTCGTATTTATGTTTGATATTTTTTATATATTTTTTGTGGGTTTTTATTTAAGGGTATCTTAGCCTTCATACATAACTGTCTATTATGTACGTGAAATATTAATGACACTTTTCTGTTTTACTTTGAATTTAAAATTGTAAAACCTAACATATTTTATTTAATTTACTAATAAGTATAATAATAAGTGATGGAACAATATGATACAATGTTTACTTTTGTAAATTAAATATATATTGTATAAGTTTCATGGGTTTGGTTTGTTACCTACTTGTACAAAATCTTTAATATTTAGGAATAAAATTAGTATAGTTATTTTATTAAAATAATTTATTATTTTGAGGTCTTTTTATTACATTATATATCTTTTGTATCATATCACATTTAGAATAAAAATTAGTAAATACCCAAAAATAAAACTTGTTATCATAAATTGTGATAAAAGTGCTATAGATAGGTAGGAGATAAATGGAACTATGTAAGCATTATCTCTTATAGTAAATTAATACGTTTATACCAATATAATAATACCAGCGGCGTTTCAACCTTTTTAGGTCTTGGCCTCAGATTTCTCAATCTGTTTCATGATCATTTGTTTATCTTAATAGAGTAGGTGATCAGCCTCCTGTGCCTGACAGACGCTGACGACTTTTTGTGTCTAAGGCAAGCCGGTTTACTCACGATGTTTTACTTTACCGTTCGAGCGAATGTTAAATGCGCACATAGACAGAAGGTCCATTGGTGCACATCCGGGGATCAAACCTACGACCTCTAGGAAGAGAGATTATGAATAAAATATTGTGTGGAAACCGTGTATTTTTCCTCGGCCGACCCTCACATTTTTTGAGTAGTCTTTGTTAAGATTTACACGGGTTACGTTAGATGCATTTTTATATATATATTTTGTTAATTATAGTTGATAATAGTTACGTCCATTATTTAGAATTTTATAGTGAGTGTTTAATGCGTGTTTAAGAACTATTGTGAGGTCAATCAGCATCAGTCTAACCTCTCTTTGTACCCAAGCTAATAGAATTTCTCCAAATCCTTACGGCTGACAATATTATGTGCCTTTCTTCCTGGTAAGGAGACATTATAACGAGGTATGTACTTAGGACTTATTATTTTTGTATGAATTGTGTATCGCAGCCACCGAACCGTTTTTTGAGGTACAATTGCATTTTTACTTAATGAGTGACACTATTTTTGTAAAACCTCCAATTTGTAAATACATAGTATTAAGGTATGTTCGTTGGTAGAGGGACCTCGACGTCCGTCGTTCCACAACTAAGCGCTTTTAAGGCAGTTATTGCAGTGCACCACAACTATATGGAACCACCTGCCCACTATTTCCGAAACAATAAGACTTAGAAACCTTTAAGAAAAGAGTGTACCAATTCTTAAAAGACCAGCAACGTCCTTACAAGCTCTCTGGCAATGTGAGCGTCTATTGGCGCGGTATCACTTAACATCAGATTAATTCTTGTCAGTTGGCCCCCCCTTTATATAAAAAAAAACAACCACTAAACACTTGTTAGTACGGCAATGCCTCTGTGTCTACTCAACATTGTAGCGAGATCTTTCCTTTCGTACGATAGTCATTATTTGGCAGAAATAAAAAAGAAGAAACGTATAAGACATAATATCTAAATATTTCTTTTAAAATTAAATTGCTTGAGTCATTTCATATTATTATTGTCACTTGTTCTTTATGAAGCTTTGGCACCATCAAAGTTGTGGTTTGCCGACGCCATATTGACAGTTTGAAGAGTTTCGTTTCGAGTTTTAGAGTGGCAGAAAATGGAATTAAATTTACATTAACAGGCTAGGCAATTAATGAAAAGTCATCGATCCAAGTCATTTGCCTAGCTGTTTGGTCAACTGGCTGAACATCTTTTAGGCCGCTAGTTAAACGGCGCCGTTTAGTTAAAAGGCTAGGCTGCTAATTGAACGGCTAATTAAGCTAGTAGGCTGCGACAGATATATATATTATACAACTACTCGACCTTAGTCACTGGGGCCTACGTGCCAGTTAGTGGTTAGGGTAATTTTAATACTTACAAAATATAGACAGAAACATAGTTTGTGTAAGAAATTATGAGGTTTCGCGGCCTTGGTGGCTTTTACAAGGTATTTAAACTCGTCCCACTATTCAAACATTGGAACGTAGAACACATAAAGTGTTCGGAGCGTCAATTTAATGCCAATAAATATTTCATTGAAGACGGCCCGAAGGTTAAGGGCTACAGCTAAAAGCACTCTGTCCCTTGGAGTAGGGTGGCTTCGGGTTTTAACTACGAATCATTACAACGTATTCAATCTTTTACTTAAACTGAAAACACACAAACCAAATCAAATCTAAATCATTTATTCATTTAGGTAACACAATGTAAACTTATAAACGTCAAAAAGAAAAACATATTAAATGCTTCTAATTTTACATTTACTGCCAGTTCTCAAATCAAGGGCGTAGAACGGAAGAGAAGAACTGGCAATAAACTCTTCGCCACTCTTTTAATCGCCAAGTTTTTTGTTTTACACAAAGTTTGTAAGGAGCTGCAAACATTACACCATGTTCCACATGACATCTTAAGTAATTAATAGTTAATTAATAATATAAAAAACCAAGATTTGTCTTCTATTAGCAGTAGGCTTAGTGAAACAGGAGCAGAATGTAAGTGACATTCTGGTGAGAACAACACGCAAATACATAGTCGAAAAAACTTACATCACCGCATACACGCATTCAAGAACGACCAGTCACCACAAGTATCACCCGTTCACGAGTATGATTACTCATACTAGAAAGCCAACCTTAATTAAACTTACTCTAGACTCTACTCTAAACTTGTTATATAATTATAAATATAATTTAATTAAATTATTTTAAAAGCTATGACAAAAAACCTTTTTTAAATAATTCTACTGTAGGTACGTGTACAATTACCACTGTACGTGATGTATAAAGAAGTTTTAAGTTTGATTTTTAGTGATTCTGTCTAATTTAATTTTCTTCATACACGGTCACCCTACTGAGGGATATTCGGAAAGTCGATAATAATATTTCTTATCTGCGATGATAGCTTAGAATTAAGTTGTGAATTGTGGCCTTTTTAAAACTTCATGCGTAAAGATTCATAACTCGAAGACAGCGGGATTAAAGCTAAAATATGGTTTTACGTTTTAAATAAAAATGGAACATTTCTTTATATTGAAGATATTTTATGAATATGAACATCGAGTAACATAACGTAATGCACATATTTAAAGTAATTAGTAGAAATATTTTCAATTTAAAAGTTATTTTTTCCACGTAATTCAAATTAATCAAATTTCGAAATCTACTCATTTTCCCTATAAAGTAGGATCGTTTGACATCGCTTAAAGCACTTCTCTCATTTGTATACAAATAAAACCGACGTTTAAAGATTTCACCCCCAATAGGGCGTAGGATCAGAGATTTCGTAGATAATCAGGCTTGGCCTACTATCCACAAACTGATGAATATAAAAAAAACGATAAGGGTAAATTGTCTATGCTATTTTAATAATAGCTGTTGGGTAAGCTTTATTATTATGTAACTAATTTGAGTGTACGACCAACCAAGCTCCAAAAGATAAACCACTCCTTATATGGAAATTGTATTCATTTTTGGGTTCGTTTTACAACAAACTCCCAAGCGAAGAATTATCACTAAATAAATCCAAAGTCCTCGTTAAACGTAAATTAATCAATAAAGTGTAATGAATTTGTGATTACTTATTATTATTTTACAAATTTATTATTCAAATCACGTTTATTTTTAATTAATGCCATTGTCATTATATTAAATGAATAACGTCAAGTCAAATTAGTGTAAAACCGTTAATAGGAATGGTTAATTTCGAAATGACTATTCAATGGTCGATAATAATAATGACTCCATAGTCATTATTATTATTAAACGTTATTTATCATAATTTTAAATATTAAATCAATGACTATAAATATTAAAGTAATCTTTGACACTCGTTCCTATGACTGCCGTTCGACTCGGTGGTCGATTCGGGTTCGGTCGTGGAACGAGTACACGAAATGTCACGAAACTGGAATTACAAATGCTGGTTGCTTAAATACAGGAACTGGTTGGTGTGGCCCTCAGTTCGATTGAGCGGTCTAACTAAGCAGAAGCCTTTAAACAGTAGACTCTCAATGTCGATATTAAATGGCTGATGCCAACAAACCAATCTATAACAATAAGGATAAGTATTTGTATAATATAAATAGTCGAATAGTGAGGATTCATAACAATTCAGAAGTGCGATAAGGACCCAATCTAAGGTGCGTACAAGTGTTTTATACGATTATTAATGTTATTGCTTATGGTCGAGTTTTTGATTGGACGATATCAGCTGGCGTTTACGGTGTTGTCAGTTTTTAATGAAATAAAAATGGTGTTGTGACAAAGTAAAAACCCCTGAATTAATGATCGGTGATGGCACTAGTCGCCGCGCCGCGCTTTGTAATAAGACGTCAAAAAACTGATTGTAGTTACATAGTACTAGTACCTAACTTATATCAGAGCACTTTTATACAATTTTGAAATAGAAATAATATTCTTTTATTGTTTGAAATGATTGACTATTCACACTCATTGTTCATTCATCTGATTGAACAAGAACTGAACGCATCACTATTACTTTAAATATGGCAACATTATTTTACAAAGTGACATTAGCTACTGTCAGTTGGCTTCGTTTAGTTGAAAATACGACTATAGTAGGCTATGTATGCCTATCGAGCCAAGTGTGCTTAATGGGTGATGTGTGCCTATTGGCCATGTGTGCTTGGTGGGTTATGTGTGCCTACGATGGGAAGCCAAGTGTGCTTCAGCTACTAGAGGCTATGTATGCCTGCCGAGCCATGTGTGCTTGGTCGATAAGGGGTTATGTGTGCCCACAATAGGAAGCCAAGTGTGCTTCAGCTACTAGAGGCTATGTATGCCTACTGAGCCATGTGTGCTTGGTCGTTAGAGGGTTATGTGTGCCCACAATAGGAAGCCAAGTGTGCTTCAGCTACTAGAGGCTATGTATGCCTAGCGAGCCATGTGTGATTGGTCGTTAGAGGGTTATGTGTGCCCACAATAGGAAGCCAAGTGTGCTTCAGCTACCAGAGGCTATGTATGCCTATCATGAGTCATGTGAGTATCCTAGAGGTCATGTGTCTAGAAAAAAGAAAGAACATTAAGAGTTACTCATTTTTTGTTATTAAAGTGAACCATTGTAATATTCATATAATCATAAATAAATATGCATGGATTTATTTATAATAAAAATAAGAAAATTTAGTAACATGAATTGAATGAACTGAATTTGGTTTACTTCTATCACTCACTTGTGAGCATTTTATTGAACAATATTGTGTTAATATGAAAATTCTTTAGTAATACAGGTACAAGGAAAATGTATAATACATAATTTGTAAAGAGTAATTTACAGACACAAGGAAGTAGCTTTTACCAGTAAGCCTTTTTTTTAAGGAAGACTTTAAAATTATATATTTCCATCGAGTAAGTATTATGAGAAGTCAATTATAACCATTGGGGTTTACCTGTGCAGTAAGTTACAAACTATGCAATTTTAAACTCCTATCTACCATAAGACAAATTATTGTAGCAGTGTAAAGGTAAATTAAAAATTTGAATTTATTGATGTCCTTAATGCCAACAGAATTTAGCATAAATAAAGCTTGTATTGTAGATTCTAAATGTGGATATCAGAATGTTTTTGGTGTCCATGTTTTCTCAGAATTGGGTGAACTTTAAAGAATTCACTCATTTAATAGGAATGTGCTTATTAAGATAGATTTTATTCTGTTAGTTATTTTTGACATCATGAACTGAAATAAAGCTTATAAAATACAAAGCTTTATTTTTAAAGTAATTATAATACATATAACATAATTTTATGAATTAACTTTGTTTCTTGTTGAAGTACTTGTGGTCAAAAATAATAATAAAATCAAATGCAGATATGTCACAGACTGATATAAAATATCTTGTGCAGTGTGTTATTAAGATGTTTGCAGTTGGTCCAGGCCAGAGTAATCTTTAACAATTTAATTTGAACAGAATAAAGGAACCCTAGAAACGAAGCAGGACTAGGTAGACTAGACATTGACATTTATCAAGTTCATCTCAGGTATGATGCATATTAAATTATCTGAACACAGTTTATACTGTCAAATATTATATTTTTCTTATGTACTTGAACAATATTTTGAGCTTTGATTCAGCACTTTTCTTTATGTTATTGTCCCTTTCATTGTCTACAAAATGTTTTGATTGCTTGGTTTTGTTCCATTCTTTGCCTAAGTAATTTTATATTTTATGTAGTTTTGCACTTCTTGCATTTACCTTATTTAATGTAATTTTTATCCTCATGGAGCCTAGGAAAGTGCATTATTTGCACCAGGGAGTTTATAGTGTTGTTGATGGAAAGTGCTATTTGCCCGTGACAAATTTATCTTGTCAAAATCTTACATTATCCAAGAAATGCCCTATTGCTAAAGGAACTTGTTTTGTTGAAAAAGATAGTACCTATGTAAATAAAGTAATATGTATGTAAACTAATAAGTAATTCGGAATATGAGCCCTTACTAATATCTGACATAAATGTTGGTCCCCAAATTGACAAAGAGGCATTAGGTAAGTAGATCATTAACTTTTACTCAATTATCTGCTTTGCATTTAATCTAGGAGAAAATGGTTGTAACAACTCAACTAGAATGAGAATAGACTTATTGGATGAGAAACCTGTAGTTTACCGACCATATAGATTATCTTTTTCGGAAAGAGATAATAAATGACTTGTTGCAAAATGACATTATACAAGAGTCCAATTCAAGAATTATGCCAGTCCTATTTTATTGGTAAGGAAGAAAACAGGAGAACAGCGCTTATCCGTTGATTATAGGGCTCTCAATAACAAAACGAGGAAGGATTGTTTTCCGTTGCCGATAATCGATGATCACTTAATTAATGATCAATTAACTAACCTTAGTGGCAATAGATTCTTTACGTCTTTAGATCTGATTTCTGGGTAATAAACTTGATGAGTTAGCATTGGATGACATTCTTGTGCCATCGGTTACCCTGGAGGAGGGATTTGAGAGGTTAGAGAATGCTTTGAAGTTGTTACGGCAAAATGGGCTCACTTTAAAATTATCTAAATGCCGATTCTTCAGTAATACCCTTGACTATCTAGGCTATGAGATTTCTGCAGAAGGCATACGTCCTAACGAAAGTAAGATTCTAGCTGTAAAAGAGTTTCCTATTCCTCAGAACGTACATGAAGTCCGTCAGTTTTTGGGACTAGCAGGCTATTTTAGAAAATTTATCAAAAGTTTCGGTGAAACAGCTAGGCCTCTAACCAACTTTCTCAAGAAGGGAAATGTTTTAAATGGACAGATAAAGAATTTCGTTCGTTTACTACCTTAAAGGATAAATTAATTGGCCGACCAATTTTAGCTATATACAATCCTAATTTTGAAACTGAGTTGCATACGGATGCAAGTTCTTTAGGCGTGGGTGGGATATTGATGCTATAGCGGCCGGAGTCGCGTGCTCTTAAGCCAATAGCTTACTTTAGCCAGTAAACCGCCCCGGAGGAGCGTCACTTGCACTCTTATGAACTCGAGACCCTTGCAATTGTATGTTCGTTAAAGAAATTTAGGGTATATTTGTTGGGGATTGAGTTCAAAACTGTAACAGACTGTAACGCTATTCGAACTACATTAACGAAACGCGACTTAATACCCTGAATAGCTAGGTGGTGGCTTTTAACAAGTGAATTCAATTTTAGTATAGAGTACCGGCCAGGCATCCGCATGGCTTATGTGGACGCACTGAGCCGTAACACGAAATTAACACCCGAGGTTATCGATAATTCTACAGTTACAGTCTATAGTATCGACACTGATAACTGGCTCTTGACTTTACAAATGTCAGATCCTGAGATATCCCGAATATATAAAATTCTTAAGCCCGAGTCTGATAGAGAAGCTAAAGATATTAGGAGAAACTATTTAGTTAAGAACAGTGAGTGTATAGGAGAGTTGATGATAAGATCTGTTTAGTAATTCCTCGCAGTGCTCGATGGCAAATGTGTAAATCTAACCACGACGACGCAGGTCATCTAGGAATATCAAAGACTACCGAGAAGATTCAATCTGTTTTCTGGTTTCCTAAGTTACGTAGATTTGTTAAAAAGTATGATAAGTCTTGCATTAAGTGTGCCTATAGGCACGCAAAAGGCATAAGGATAACGCGTCTCGACATATGAATGGTCAGTTGTATACGATAGAGAGGGTAAGCATTCCGGTCCACACCATTCACATTGACCACTTGGGTCTATTTGTCAAAAGCAAGAACGGCAATATTTACATTCTCACCATAGTGGATGGATTTACCAAGTATTTGTTTGTAAGAGCTGCTAAGGATACAAAGACTAAAACAACTGTTAAGGTATTGCTAAATATTTTTATGACTTCGGTTTACCATCTCGAATTATATCAGATCGAGGTACCTCTTTCACTTCATCAGCTTTTAAATCTTTTTGCGATACTCATGGTATTAAACATGTTTTGAATGCTGTTGTGTGTCTCAGAGCCAACGGCCAAGCCGGAAGATATAATTAAACGATCTTAAGCTCACTTGTAAAGTTTTCTGACGGTGAGGACGAACGGAACTGCGACATGTGTGTGTAGGAAAAATTCAGTGAGGAATTAATAATGCAACTAACTCCACCACTCAAAATACAGCTACGGTAGCATTGTTTGGAACCAGATTGAAAGATAGCCTAAGTAATATGTTAGATATAAATAATGAGTCTAATCCAAACTGTACAGAAGTGAGGCAAGAAGTTCGTATAAATATCCGGTCTTACTAATAAAAAATCACTATACATGCGTTATAACAAGGTGATAGTAATTCAGTGAATAGAGCTTGCACAGGGCATAAACACCTCTTTGACCAATAATCGATGTGTATTGGTTGAATAACAAAACGACCCTTATTTATTGTAACCCTGGCAACCCGACGTGTTTGATCGACGTTTGATTTAATAATTCTGTTACAACTCATAATTCTAATCTAATAGAAACTCCAAAACCTCAGACAAAGAGGACTAGAATTTTACATACAAAAGCCGCGTTCTACAGTACAAAAGTTAGAAGAGGCATCTCAAATAGTGGAAAGTAGTAACGGATTGCACCGAGTTTGGTATGTTTAGACTTTCCTTGGAGGCGGTAAATCTTCAATCTAGACAGGATTCGCCGTGGATCAAAATAAATGTGTCCGAACATAATGATAATTTAGAAGCAGTAGCTAGCAGCAGTAGTACGTCTGATAGCGAAAGTAACAAAAGTGACAATGAACTATCACAAAATCAATCTGAATCCAAATAATAGCCGAATGTAATGAATAATTGATTAAAACCAAATGTATAGATACGTTACAATTAGTTCACATGAAACTAAAATATTTTGTTAGTGTACTTATTTGAATTTATAAAACCTTTCCGTGATTAAATACCGTGCGTCGGGAGATCGCACGTAGTCGGACGGCCGAATGTAATGAATTTGTGATTACTTATTATTATTTTACAAATTTATTATTCAAATCACGTTTATTTTTAATTAATGCCATTGTCATTATATTAAATGAATAACGTCAAGTCAAATTAGTGTAAAACCGTTAATAGGAATGGTTAATTTCGAAATGACTATTCAATGGTCGATAATAATAATGACTCCATAGTCATTATTATTATTAAACGTTATTTATCATAATTTTAAATATTAAATCAATGACTATAAATATTAAAGTAATCTTTGACACTCGTTCCTATGACTGCCGTTCGACTCGGTGGTCGATTCGGGTTCGGTCGTGGAACGAGTACACGAAATGTCACGAAACTGGAATTACAAATGCTGGTTGCTTAAATACAGGAACTGGTTGGTGTGGCCCTCAGTTCGATTGAGCGGTCTAACTAAGCAGAAGCCTTTAAACAGTAGACTCTCAATGTCGATATTAAATGGCTGATGCCAACAAACCAATCTATAACAATAAGGATAAGTATTTGTATAATATAAATAGTCGAATAGTGAGGATTCATAACAAAAGCTTTTTTTAAATTCGATGAATACTTAAATGATCCCTAATCTTTGCGATTGATTTGCTCCAGTTCAAACAATTTGTATGACTCAAAAGTTTCCTGCCAGTTCTTCTTGCCCGCTCTACGCCCTTCACTTGCGAACTTAACTTCTTTTTTGACGTTCATAAGTGTACTTGTTTACCTATGAATAAAGATATTTTGAGTTGAGTTAGATAAAAATAAATAATATAGGCTTTTATTTCCAAAAATGTTTCAATGTAATAACTCTAACTCAAATTCTTAACTTTAGTTTTCAAGTACAGGAATTAGCCCATAATAAGCCTTCTCCAACCCTTTCCAAAGTTCCCTTTATTGGGCTTGGCGGGTCCATGTGACCCGGGTCCGGGCAGCTGCACCGGGTCATAGGACCACTCCGCTGCGTTCCTCCTCGTTTATTTACAAGCATCTAAGTTATTTATTAGCCTTATTATCAAACACATCGTTCATGATTGGGTATAAAGGTAAGTAAACCTTCAAAAACGTTTTAAGGTGTCTTCCCACTATCCCGTAGCATACCATGACCGTACTAGGACCGTTTCAGACAAAAAACTATTCTTTGTATTGAGAAGTATGAGACTATGCCCACTAGACCGTTCCGTCACCGGCCGACACCGTAGCGTGCCATGCACGGGCCGTCAACTATTCGTCGGAGGGAGTATTTTGCCGGACACGCTACGTGCATGGCACGCGACGTTGCCAGACCACTGCGCGCAGGCGGCTAAACGGTGACTGAGCGGGGAGTATGACCGTTACAAACCCGTTTTAACTAAATGCCTGAATAATGTCCAATATTCTCCTTCCGTTTTGCGTTTTTTAATAGAATTGTGAATCCAGTAGCGTCGAGTGTTTTTTAAGCATTCCTCTTCCTCTTCATCCAAAATGATAGCAATCATTGCCAGTTGTTCAATCGTTAGTTTCTTTATAGCCATAAGTAACTACATATTTCGATATTTACACCACATTAACGCGTCTTCGCAACACTGATATTTGTACGAGAATGAACCGATGCCTTACGAGTGTATTGAAAAGATTTCTGCCGTGTCACATACGGGCATCATACAGATTAAATACGGGTTACATACGGGTTGTAAACGGGTTCAGAACGCTGTCGGCCCGCTTCAGTGGGCGAAATAGAGCGTACCGGATTGCTTTCCGTGCTGGATACGTTCCTAGCACGGTCATGGTATGCTACGGGATAGTAGGCAGACACCTTTAAACATACGGGATTCATAGTTCACACTAAGCTCAACTTATGGTAAGTTTCAGAGTCGAACTAATCATGACTTCCATATCTAAAAAAAATCTAAAAGGAAATAGGTGTTTTCTTCCTCTAACCTGTGGATGTGGAGTCGTGGCTGATGTCCAGCTCTTGCTTGTATGTATACCTATTCAGCACATAGAAATACTTCGATAGTGCGATTCAGGATTACTACTACGATATCCTACTAGTTGCGGCAACAGATTTTATATGACGCTTCAATGGCATTGAATTGAACATACGGGAGTTATACTTAAAGGTATAATGTTATTAGCGATATTAAGTCTCGGGTCTGAATCTTACCCTAAGAAATCTTACAGATGTTTTTCTGTATGGTACAACTCATACACAGTATACGAAATATCCTCTAAATCGAACGCTTGACCTCAAGGTAAAGAAGGGCTATCACGCTAATATTAATACCATTATAAAACTCCAATAGATTTACAAATTAGAAATTTATACCTTCCAATATTCCGCTGGGGTCTTATTACTTGCAAATTAACAACTTAAAGGTTCGCGTTTGATTTTAAATGGATATTATTACCAAATTATGTTAAGTATTATTAAGGGAAGGTTATTAACGATATTAACATTTTATAATTAAGATAGAAAACGTTCTGTATAATTTTTCTCATATATTATACCATACTAGTAATTTTATTTCTATTATTTAAATATTAAAGGATCCAGTGCTTGAGTGGGACACACCACGGTTGATCGTGAATATGTGGTCTTCCCTTGGTATGTATTTTACGAAGGGAAAGGAGCATACTTAACGTGACCAGGCGTCCGGTTTAGAACGGGACTGTCCCATTTTTCAATTACGAGTCCCGGTGTCCCCAAAATGAACTGTGGGACGCAAAATGCTCCTGTTTTCGGAAACCGCGCGAAAATTTATGCAGCAAAATTTAAAAAAAGTGCCATGAGCTTCATTCTTATTTGAAATCGTCACCAGCTGTATTAAAATTTAAAACAAATTTGTTCTTCTGATAAATATAACTAAACATTTTGAGTACCTATATTTTGTGATTCGTAACTTTTTCAAAATAAATAACTTTAAAAAAGAATTTTTTTTCATTGACAACTTATTATTTGACCTAAATTAAACCAATGTCCCGTTTTGAGTCAAAGAATAAATGGTCACTTTAAGCATACTGGATATAGCTTCCGGATACCCAGTCCGATACAATTAGTGTTTATATTTTAGGACGAGAAAATAATATCATTGTAGGTGAGCAAATCGATTAATAATAAGTATTTATAACATTATTAATATCTACGGTAAGCCCAACGCAGGCTCCATTGCCGCCAGAAAAAGATAACTTTTTGCTCATAGACAAAAAGGGAATACTGCTATATCCTAATATCTACAATATATGTACAGATTGTAAAAAAAATAATAGTCATTTATTACAATTATTGAACAATAACATTAATTACATCGCTCATGATACATACATGATAATTCAGAAATAATAATTCCATACACAGGACAAAGACGAAATCTCCGAAAGCCCGTCCAAAGAAAAGCAAACCTTATTTTAATATTTTATCCAGATAAATATTGGCGCAAATGCCAATAGATACAATACGCGGAAAATGAGAGAACAGATAAAAACAAAAAATAAAAGCAAGCATCATAAATAAATAGAGGAAAGAAATAAAGTAATTTGTCGATGCCCGTTCCGATGTGGAACTCGAAGCATTTTAACTAGGATCTTTTTGATAGAATAATATTGTCTTTATGATGTATTCTTTATGATATACAAACATTCTTTATCTGTTTATAATACTGTATTGTAATGTTTTGTGTAGTCGAAGACTTTGTTGTTAAAAGGCTGTGTTTTTCTCATCGCATGTTATCTCTGAAAATAATGTCTAAATTTAGTAATAATAGTTTGTAAAACGTATTTTCTATCATGATTTATTAGGTAGGTATTATAAATATACTATCTACGTAACATTTGTAGTAACATTGCTTTGTATATTTTTGTCGAAATGAACAACGAAAACCAAAACCTCTACAGACATACATAACATTTATTGCTAACGAAACACACACACAGAAACACACAAAATAATAATAATAATAAAAAAAGAAAAATATTAGGAAAAAAGAGGTTGTGGTTGTAACTGGCCCTGGCTCAGCATTATGCTGTGGACCAGACGTGTTACACAGCGCTGGTTATTCTGCCAGAGACCACAACAGTTAGTTTGCAAGTATATATCTTTTATATTTTTAATATATATCTTGCTGACATCGGCGTAAAAATACAAGTAACAATCGTTTGAAAGTTTAACCCAAGTCTGTACTTATCGCAGCCGTCACCGGTAACAAATGATTTCTCAGCAGTATTGTGAAGATATTAATTAATTCCTATCGAAAATATTCCGTATAAACCGAAGGGCTCTTATCAAATGAACACAAAGCTTTAATTTCTGCAAGACGTCAATATTACTTTCAAAATAACAATAGGTAAAACCAACTTAATAAATTTAATTGTTTTTTGTCACTTTTATTTTATTTTTACAATTTTCTTAACATAGTAATAATAAAAATATTAAAAAATTAATAAAAAGAAATGTGTACCTTTAATACTGGCAGCATTTCCTCGCTGTATTGCGATACTTATTCGTTGAGCGAGGAAAGCAGATCTGAGGTCACCGGTACTATCTACCAGGCGCCAACATAAGTATTTATTTAGCGCCTGTGCACTTGAACCCCACGGTCCAAGAGTTTCTACTCCAAAGGCAACCAAATCGAAGTTGGAAGAAAGACTTATATTTAATTACTAGGACCTGCGAAAAAGCAAAACGATTCAATTAAGTATAATCCAGATGTATGTTTGTGCAAATCACTTTGAATGATTGTTATATTTATTTAAATGTCAATCTAAATCAGCTTAAATTAACAATGTTAGTTAATTTGCGGTGAGGCTAATGGCGGAGACAATGCCTAATTTACTGCTAACCGTAATTTTGATCTGCTCCCCTGACATCCTATATTCTAATTAAAATGTAATCTGTGGTTTCTGACATCCACTGTCTATTGAGAGCCATAGGCAAAAAATTGTTTGACATGTAAATTTAATTGCTATATGATATATACTTAGTCTGGCCATGAATACTGTTACAATTAAAAATAAACAAAATATTACATTTGAATTTGGAATTTGTCATTTTTATATGATGAGAATGAGAAAAACCAATGAGTTTTTCTCATTTTGGAGCCAATAAATTGTACAATATTTTGCACAATATATTGGGGCCAAATTATAAAATGGAGTGTGGTGATAAAGAGAACGAATCGCTGTGATTACATTAAACAAAGTAGGTATGGAGTCAAATGTAATTTTTAAAACTCTCCATACGCTTGGTATTAGTAAAATATTTGTGTACCAGGCAGGCCATCCTCTGTTTGTGACAGAAAAAGATCTGGCCGTCCACGTAGTGTTCGTACGAAAAAGCTGGTCAAAGCAGTAAGGGAAATAATTCGAAGAAATCCTGTCCGAAAGCAAAAGATTTTATTTAGGGAGATGAAGATAGCACCTAGAACCATGTGGCGTATTTTAAAAGATGACTTAGGACTTGTAGCCTATAAGAGACGTGCTGGTCATATCTTAACTGATAATTTAAAAATAATAGGGTGGTGAAATCTAAAAAACTAACTGAAGCAGTACGCAAAGGAAAAACACACAGAAATTTTTTGTTAACGGATGAGATTTTTTTTACAATTGAGTAACATTTTAACAAACAAAATACCGTAACCGTAACCGTAACCGTATTTATGCTCAAAGCTCTAAGGAAGCTTCCCAATTAGTCGACAGAGTGCAACGTGGGCACTATCCGACTTCAGTGATGGTTTGTTTGGGGTATTAGCTATGAAGGAGTGACTGAGCCATACGTTTGTGAAAAATGTATCAAAACACCGGCACAAGTGTATCAAGATACCATTCTGGAGAAGATAGTGAAGCCCCTTAATAACACCATGTTCAATAACCAAGAATGGTCCTTCCAGCAAGACTCAGCACCGGGTCATAAAGCTCGATCTACGCAGCGTTTCGTTTTTCTTTGTTTCAGTATTTATGGCAAGACCAGGTATTTTATTATCTGTAGAACAATTTAAGGACACTTCTATAATTATAACTTGTATATATTTATTTTTACATATTTTATTTAACGTTTATGTCATTGTTATACACAAGTACACCAACACTATTTTTGAATAGTTTTTCGTCTTAAAAATGGGTCATTATTTGCCTTTGTATTTACCAATAATAATTATAGAAAGTAAATAAGTCATGTCTTAGTTATTTAATTTGACACAGTGTTAGGAATTTTAACAATAATATGTCGTATAATTTACAACAACAATTTAAACTGTACTTTAAATTACTTGGCGCTACAAAGTATATAATTTTCAAAAAGATTTCTTTCACGAAGTTTCGCGTTTTTTTCAAGTTACCGACGTAGCCAATCTTAATAGCTTTTGTAACAATATTATTTTCTTACATATTCTTAAATATTAAATATAGTTATAAGTTAATTATTATATTTATTGGTTATTTACTAAAATTACTGTGATGTTATGACATATTTGCTGCGTCATTCGCTTATTTTGGCAGAAGTTAGTTTCCGGCAATAGTTCCAACGATTTATAATTAGTCTTCGTATGCGGTAGTAGAAAGACTAAAGATTCGTAGCTAAACATAAGCGACTTGTGTCTAAATGATTGGTTTCTTAATCACAAGAATCTTCCAACCGTCGCTCCATGAAACACATTTTAATTAATAGGGAATAATTAATTTAAAATCCAAAATACTCGAAAGCTGTTCTTCGGTAAGACAAGTATATAATAGAGATCGGCAATAAGTCCCCAAACGTCGAAGTTACGTACAGCTGTCACGCATGTATAATTTGGGCTCATTTGAAAACTTTTGATTTTTCGCCAAAGTTACCGAAACCTCGGAGAATGTGCAAAGAATACTTAAAATCGAAAGTGTGAATCGTACTTACTATAACTACTTACGTCCACGACTGCTTAAAATAAGGATAGAAGTCGCTTTCTTCTTTTCATTATGGCTAGTTATTGTCTAACGCAAGAAGAGTTAACTCTGTAGACCAGTGTTTCTCAACGTTATTTGGGCCATGTCCCACCGTACCCTTTCTAAAATTCTTATGCTTCCCTATGTATCAAACATAAATAAATAAATCAGTTGCGCTACAACTTTCGGTCTGGGCCTCAGATTTCTGGATCTGTTTCATGATCATTTTTCAATCTAATAGGCATGTTTGTACTCAGCCGCCACGCCGTCAAATTTTTGGGTCTAAGACATGTCGGTTTCCTCACGATGTTTTCTTTCACCGTTCGAGCGAATGTTAAATGCGCACATAGAAAGAAAGTCTATTGGTGCACAGCCGGGAATCGAACCTACGACTTCATGGATGAGCGTCGCACGCTGAAGCCACTAGGCCAGCACTGCTCCATGTATCTAACATAGTTTTTAATATTAAAATATATAGTTATTCAACTTAAGTAACTTTTTTAACTTTAAATGATAGGTTTTAGAAAGAAATCACTAGGAAATTGCTAACGAAACACTGAGCAAACTTTCAAGACATATAATGAAAAACTGAAATTCAGTGAGATCCTTGCGCTTGATGCTGGCTGCACATAGATTTTATATTAGGTTGTGTTATATCCAGCTGATTTCGATTGACCCCACGTTGGGAAAACTGACATAAGTGACTAATTATTTTACAGATATTTTTTATTTATCTCATTCACTATGCTTGAATACAATTCGTGTTTTTTTAATGTAATGTTAGTTCACGGATTCATAGAACTATTACGTAATAACATCGCCCATGGGTCAGATAGATTTAATTTGGTGGTGAAAAGAGAAAAATCGCAAGTGCAGTAAATTTATTACCTACCTATTTTGGTTATAGACCAGTGCCGATAATTTTTGAAACCAAATAAAATTACAGTAGGATGAAACCCATTAGAAAAGGAGGGGAATATGATCAAAATGAAAGGAAAAATAAATTACGGTCGATCTGAGGTCGGGAAGGGGTGGGGGGGGGAGTTTTAAGGGTAAAAAACGGTTTATCTCGATTTCCGGCAAAACTAAAAGTCCTATCGAAGAAAGTTAAATGGCAAAGTTTGAGGTAATAAAAAGATCTAGAACTTTTGTATTCACACATTTTTCACATAACCTCAAAATTTATGTGAAAAATTCAAAAAACCAAGTTTTTGGTTTTTTATTTTTATCTTTAACAAAAATATTTTTTTTTTAACGAAATTTGGTGAAAACTTACCTTTCTATGTCCCAAATACACTGTAATTTATTTGATTAAAAATATTTATTTGTTCACCTTATTTTTAATTAATATCGAAAAAACATCCTAATTTTCAATCGAAAATTCTGACGTCAAAATTTCAGCTTTTTTCAAAAAGTTGGTGTGCTTTCAGTTCGTTGAAATCTCTACTTTCCTATGGTAAAAAAATATATATATATTACCATAGTAAATCTTCTCAGAAAACGCAAAAAATCGTATGCAGTAACGCCCAGACCTGTCATCCCCTTCCTTACTTCTCTATGAAATACGAAAATTTTAGCCCATCTAAAGGTTAAATTTTTTTTTTAGGTCACTCAGGTACATATATATAAGTTATCTTAAAATAGTAATAAATAGGCATCTGATTATAATTTAAAAAAGATTCATAGAGAAGTAGGGAAGGGGATGACGGGTCTGGGCGTTACTGCATACGATTTTTTGCGTTTTATGAGAAGATTTACTATGGTAATATATATATATTTTTTTACCATAGGAAAGTAGAGATTTCAACGAACTGAAAGCACACCAACTTTTTGAAAAAAGCTGAAATTTTGACGTCAGAATTTTCGATTGAAAATTAGGATGTTTTTTCGATATTAATTCAAAATAAGGTGAACAAATAAATATTTTTAATCAAATAAATTACAGTGTATTTGGGAGATAGAAAGGTAAGTTTTCACCAAATTTTGTTTAAAAAAAAATATTTTTGTTAAAGATAAAAATAAAAAACCAAAAACTTGGTTTTTTGAATTTTTCACATAAATTTTGAGGTTATGTGAAAAATGTGTGAATACAAAAGTTCTAGATCTTTTTATTACCTCAAACTTTGCCATTTAACTTTCTTCGATAGGACTTTTAGTTTTGCCGGAAATCAAGATAAACCGTTTTTTACCCTTAAAACTCCCCCCCCACCCCTTCCCGACCTCAGATCGACCGTAATTTATTTTTCCTTTCATTTTGATCATATTCCCCTCCTTTTCTAATGGGTTTCATCCTACTGTGATTTTTTTCACTTTTTATTTATTTTAAAGGCTATCTGCACTGGTCTATTAGTTATTTCCTAGCTTTTGAGTGTTACATGTTTCACTTATCTAGATTTAAAAAAAAATTCAAGAGATTAACACATAAACAATAAAATAAAGTTAACTAAAGCTACAAGGTACAATAAAGGTACATCTTAAGTTTTCTAAAATGAAGTGAATTCAGTATTTTCAAAGACTCAAAGACAATCACAGAGCGGGCTGATTGCCTGCCAGTAACGAATTTAAAAATAGAAAAGTAAAAACAAGACAGCCTGATTGTGGCCAGTAAAAAAAACTTTGTGAAGAACGATTTGTTTATGCGAGAAGTTGACAAATGTTACCATTTTAACGAAGAGAATAATCAAGTCAATTGCTTTTTGTGGATTTGTGATTTTGTAAGCGCCTTGTTGGTTTTAAACTTAACTTAATATAAAAAAAGGTAAAACAGTAAGGGTTGATACATAATGTACAGTAAAATTCCGGTATATATTTAGTTACTTATTCTACTTAGGAGTTTAATTTATAATTTTGTAATTACGAAATTGCGGATTTAACAGATACGAGAAATATGCGTACATGAACTAACTTGTTCAGATCTTCTCGAACTCAACATTCAATGTTCCTGCCTCGCCTCTACGCTCGCATAGAACCTTTAACCTTCCGACTCCCAGAACCAACATTGGGTTCCGCGAGCCTCTTCACAAAATGTGTTCTACTTTGGATTCTGCCACGAATATCTACCTTTTTTTCGCTCTCCTCTACTGCTTCATTTAAGAATAACTTAAAACAAGTAAGGCTTGTATCTTTCTTCTTTATTATAGGTACTAATATGTTTGTCCTTCTCCTGATTTATAAATTTTGTGTCGTATTGACTACTTGGACGTTTTATTTTGCTTTGTATCTTTTTATCAGTGAAACTTTTTATGGATATATTCAATGTGTTAATTTTATGTTTTATTTTTTACTTTTTCTCTGTTTTTATCCTAAATAAATAAACCCAGGCTTGAGATTGCTTTCTCGCGTCAACTCAAATCAGCTGGGATGATCCTCAAATCTGAATACCAAAACTTATTATGTCACACTTCAATAACAGCCCGCACAAGGTTGGTGGTTGTAGGGTCTAGGGAAGTCGGTCATTGGCTTAATGCTTATCCTACGCCAAACACTGGCACCCTTTTGGACCCTGAATCACTTCGCAATGCCATCAGCCTCCACTTAGGAGTGCCCATATGTACTCCAATTTTAATTTGTTCCCTTTAGAGACTCTTGGGCCGTGGGGTTCAAGCGCACAGGCGCTAATTAAAGATTTAAGTTAGCGCCTGGTAGATAGTACCGGTGACTA
Organism: Pieris napi; assembly: GCF_905475465.1. NCBI lineage: Eukaryota > Metazoa > Arthropoda > Insecta > Lepidoptera > Pieridae > Pieris > Pieris napi. Next base: position 12,477,053 of record NC_062242.1, read on the forward strand.
GAGCTGGTGCTTTCCTCGCTAAACGAATAAGTACCGCAATAGAGCGAGGAAATGCTGCCAGTGTTAAATATACACATTTCTTTTTATAATTTTTAAATTATTTTTATTGTTACTATGGTTAAATACTGTATGTTTGTTTTGATTACTAATAAATAAATGTATTTATCACACACATTTCAACTGGAAATATGTTTTGTATTAACCCAACTCAAAGTTCACTGAACCAGCGAAGCTTATGATACAGAATATATATTAAAAACCCAAAGCCTTCTAAAAGATTTAAAACCCTATACGAAATAATTTTTCTCAAAGCTAGTTATTAAAATGTAAATTAGACCGGTTCTAATTTGAATTTTAAAATACATTTACATAAGGGATTTGTCATTTTTTTCGGTTTACGATAAAAAATATTGGGTATATTTCAACACAAATCATTAGAAGCGCATGTTCTAGGTTCAAAATGGTTGGAAATTCAACTATTTTGTTTGAGGTCTAAATTAATTTTATTATCATTTAAACATTGTATCGTTATTATGGGTGGCATTAATATCGTGGGCATGGAACAGACGCTGGTTCAGTTACATTAAAATATTTACTGCAAATAGCAGCCTTTCCGGGTCAGAAACAATTATTGTTTCCGTAGGGAAGTGGACTTTTGCGTATAAGCCACTTAGCCATACTAGGTAGTACAATGGTTGTTTTTTTTATACAGGCATTTTTTTTATTATTTTTTTATGTTACAGGAGGCAGACGTGCAGGAGGCTCACCTGATGTTAAGTGATGCCGCCGCCCATGGACACTCGCACTGCCAGAAGGCTCGCAAGCACGCTGCCGACATTTTAAGAATTGGTACGCTCTTTTTTTGAAGGACCATAAGTCGAATTGGTTCGGAAATACTTCAGAGGGCTGGTTCCACATAGTGGAGGTGCGCGGCAGAAATTGCCTTAAGAATCGCTCAGTTGTGGAACGATGGACGTCAAGGTGATACGGATGGTATTTTGTATTCTGCCTTGACGTCCAATGATGAAACTCAGCTGCAGGTATTAGTCCGAACAACTCCTCTGTACACTCTCCATGGTAAATGCGGTAGAAGATGCAGAGAGATCCCATATCTTTACGCAACGCCAAAACTAGCAAATTAATAATCCTATTGGAAGGCACGCCTATCCAGGAGATACCTGTTTAACCGCCGCTTAAATGAACCCAAATTAAACCGTCTAGGGATGATGGTAAGGCGCATGAAGTTCCACTCCTTTGCTGTTTTTCCAAAAAGCAATCCAAATAGTGCAGTAGGGCTACTGGGGATGTCAACGAAGTGGTATCCAGGTAACACCAGGAGTTATACCTACATTATTAGATATATAGAAGATCTGTCTTTTAATTTTAGATGTTTCATTAATTGTAATTATATTTCGATCGGAAGATTACTGTGTTGCCATTTCGAGGAAACACTCTCAGAACATGTTTGCTATTGCACTAACAAGTTTATCCTGAGTTCGATATTGATTTTGTGGTTAATTAGTTATTTATATACAATAAATAAATGCAACGAGGACGTTATAAAGCACTTTCAACGTGTTGTACTGGGAAAAATGTATAATATGCATATTTATTATGCGTATATATTAAAAGTTCAGTTCTTTCATATCAATTATAGTTTCTATCGTAATAGCTTATGCTATTTACTAGAACTAAACAGCATTTAAAATGTAGAGTATTTAGCACAACCCGTTCGGACTTGCAGTTGAGTTTCATCATCAGACGTCGAAATTCCACCCGTATCACCACGATATCCGTCTTTCCACAACTAAGCGTTGTTTAAGGCAGTTGTAGCCGCGCACCACCACTATGTGGAACCAGCTACCGACTGAGGTATTTTCAAACCAATTCGACTTCAAGAAAAGAGCGTACCAATTCTTATCAGATGAGCTCCTGATAAAAAAAAATAACATCAAGCCATTTTATAGCTTTTACCGAAGTTGAAGTATGCGAAATCCTCCGAATTCTTTAAAAATTACACTGTTCAATTCTCGAACTACGTATTCAGCATAAATCGGATATAAATCGAATCGAGCGATTATATATCACAGAAGTGAGAGGTGAATATGACTTTATTTGTGCAGATATCGGGGGATTACTACAAATATATCGGCTTACGTACACTGGTAAATCGTATCGTTACCACTAGTAATGCAATTCGATTGATAACGTATGACAAATGGTTATATATTAATCTATTCATTCACCAAGGGATATAAGAAAATGTCGCCGGTACAATCATTGTTATTTTTTAAATCCTTTCTGGCAACTTTGATGGATGTTTAAAAAACAGCTATTAAGCTTCTGCTGGCTAACATTTCTACAATAACTAAATTCTGAATTTGGCATAGTTTTCTTGTTCTATAGCAAAACCTGGTCTCTTAGTTTCAAGCTTTGATGTCAGCGATAGTCTTTACAAAGTGTCAATTTGAACCATGTATTATGCCCAGTCTTCTCGTTATATTATTTATAGTTCAAATCTTCAAACAACAAAAGAAACAAAATGGGAGTTATTAAATTATTGAGTACTTAATTAATTAATATTAAAAAATGTGTATTCGTGTACCGTATTACATTACCGCATTACCGTATAATATAATCCGTATTACATTAAATCCATGTTGTCCATGTTAATTAAATAAAATTAGTTCAATCATCAATTAAATAAATTAGTGAATGCCTCTCATTTCTTTCAATTGTCTCTTTTTTTCCTCCCACTTGGCCATTTCAAGTAAGAGTCTTTCATCACAAACACGAGCAATGCATCGGGCCCATTTGCCCTTTAACTTCTTTTAATTTGTTACGTCTGTTATGTTTGTAAGGCTTCGTATTAAAGAAGATTATTTAGATTTACAGTTCCATTCGATCGTAAAATTGTTTCGCAGTAGGGGTAACGTACAAACGCCACTGGCCATAACTCAACGCTTCAAAACTGCCGGATCGCTGTCAAGATGATAAAACTGCGCTATCGGTTCTAAGTGAAACCGTTTGCGCTGCGCCGGATTGTTGACGTATCGCTTTTTGACGCCAACTTAAAGTTTATATGAAATTTCTTTGAGTTTTCTACAACTGCGAACTAATATTGGAACGTGTTCTGCGCTAATCCACTTGTGTGTTAGTACTTTATTATTAAATACAGTTATATTGAGGCGGTATCCATTTATAATTATTAATTAGATTAATTCTTAAGTATGTTCATTATGGAATATACGATACAGGTATCACTTATTCCACGACATTAAATTTGTGTCGGTAGACATCCCTACATATCGGCAAAGAAGATAAAGGGTCTATGTAGGTCGAGAGGAAAAGCCGGCGTAAAGAACTCTCAGTATTCTTTTAAAATATCAAATCATCACACAAAATGACTATGGCAAAGAGATAGAAGAAACCAGAAGGAGAGCGATACGGTCCGCTCTTTATTTGTATTAAATTACAAAACTGATTGGAAACCTTGCAGTCCAGTTTCCGAAAGCGGCACCTGTTCACAAGCATGACGTGTGGCCAGCCATCGTTTTACTTAACCATATTTGAGGGAATTGAATGATCCGTCACACTATGATTGTATCTTTGAGACTCTTGAGCTGTAGAGTTCAAGTACACAGGCGCTAATTAAATATTTAACTTGATGCCTGGAAGATAGTACCGGTGACCTCAACGAATAAGTATCGCATTACAGCGAGGAAATGCCAGCATTAAAGCTACACTGCCATACGAGCCTAACTATTTAAATTTCTTTTAATTTTCTATTTATCAATTTTTTATTATTACTATTACTACGTAAGTTATTGTAAATACTGAATATTTCGTCATAGTCGTAGAATAGTGACGGATCTGACAAATAGTAAACATTACAGGGCAGCCATTTCAAAATAATATAATCATGTTAGTTTTTGTCTATTATTATAATTATATTATATATATTAAAATATATATTTTAATTCATATTCTGTTATTATGAATATTGGCATACACGCAAACAAAAGGGTTTGTTTTGAAACAAATTAAAAATAATAACGTTAAATTACACAGTTTTCTAGTCTTCACATGCTTCTATCAAATCCGTCAGTTTACCGACTGATTAATGTGAAATTTAAAACACATGGATTTTTTTTAATGTAGCCGTAATATTTAGGCAATGTAGTATAAAAAGTAGATTTTGGATTTTTTTCAAATCCGACATTGTTCTATGATCATGACGATTTGCAAAAAATGATGTTATTTTGACGCGACAGGATATTGAGTGTTGACGTGATGGACGTGTGATACATCATCTTTTATTATTTATTTCCTAAATTACATACCCTTCTGATCATCAAGAATAGAAAATAGAATCTCATTAAAAAATATTTAGCACTTTAAAATCGAAATCCTAATTATAAACTAGACTGTTTGATTCGCGTTTTAGTACACCTTATAAATTCAGGCATTAAAAATGTAATAAAATTAACAACCAATCGTATTTTATTGTTCTCGTACTCTGGAGACATTCTCGTTTTGCTATTTCCACTTCGGTTTCACCTTTATTGTTGATGACAAAGAGTTTTCTCCTGAGGATTCTGCGTTTTACTATGAACTTTAGTTACATTGTACAACAATGATTTATAAAGATTGACACGTTAATAAGTATTTGAGAAAAGCAACTCTTGAACGTTATATTATCTAAATTTAATCATCTGATGTTAAGGACTCCAAACTCCAAAAAAGTACATTTTTCGCCATCGTTTCTTGAAGTAGGGCGAATGGAAAAAATATGTGGTAGAGTTGAGTAGTTTATGTATCCATTTTGAAAGATCGTTACACGATTTAAATAACTTCGCTCGATAAAAAATTTCGAACATAGCCAATTTTTGACACTTAGAACACATTTTTTGACGTTGATTTTATGACGAAAATGTATATAGAACATGATTTTGAAATTTACACGATATATTTTATCGCAAGCCAAGTAATCAATTTCAGAAAAAAATTGATTACATTAATTTAATGTTTTACCTAACTAATTGTTATTACGGGCCGGCGTGCCTCAGTGCTCCATCTCTCCACTGCGCCTCGCAGTCCACCCCGAGACACTGACACAGCAATTCGTGTTGGGATAGGGCCTTAAGTGACTTCACCGTCCATGGACACTCTCAGTGCCAGAAGGCTCTTGCGTTGCCGGCCTTGTACGAATGGGTACGCTCTTTTCTTGAAGTACTCTAAGTTGAATTGTTTCGGAAATACTTCAGTGGGTTGTGGTGCGCGGCAACTGCCTTCAAAACGCTCAGTTGTGACGGACGTCGTAGGGGTGGAATTTCGTATTCCGTCTTGACGTTACGTGATGAAACTATAATATAAACACGTCGATCTAAATGAAGCATCCTCGATCTGTCTAACCACTGACTGACTGGACGGCTAAGGTCAAGAAGTTGTTTATTTGAATCTTTATTACCCCCAAAAACAATAGACTATAAAATAAAACTCGTGCAACAGTCCGTAATTGTATGCTATTGACATTAATTTCCATGCAAGATATAGTGATGATAACCTCATCATCACCACATCATTCTAACCTTAGTACGATAATAGCATTTTGTAAATTTAAATTTTCTATATTTGTTTAATAAACCCTTAAGTTTCTTATGAATTTCTTTCTCTGTAACTAGTCTTTAATTATTTCTAGGTAACACGTTTCAAACAAAAATCAGTATTATGATTTGTTAACCGTAATATCATGACAGATGTCTCAGGACGTACTTCCGTCGCTGTGAACGCAAAATCTCCACTAAGATAAAATAAACAAGAAATGTATATAAATTAACACGTAAAGTTTATTTCTCGTTTTCAAAGAGAAAAAGTATTCTTCAAATCAGAATACAAACGATGATCTAGAGATTATGGAAATGACTTTTAAACAGGTTAAAAAACTGTGGCACAAAACCCCCTGGCAGAGCGACGCAAAGTGAGCTTCAGGCTAAAGCTCACTTTGCGTCGCTCTGCCAGGGGGCGTTACAGCACCCAAATTCCAACATGGGTCTTAGATTTCTGCATCTGCTTCTTGATTATAATTTTCTTTGAATGCAAGTATCAAACCATGTTCAATTAATTTAATTATTTTTAGGACGAAAGAGGTTGCATATTTTTTAATGTAAAGATGAGAAGTATGTTTATCCATACAAGTATTAAGAGGCTTTTTACTCCAACTTTTTGTTCCCTTTGGAGTAACGACTCTTCAAGCCGTGGGGTTCAAGTGGTCAGGCGATAATTAAAGATTTAAGTTGACGCCTGATAGAGAGTACCGGTCACCCCAGAGCTGGTGCTTTCCTTGCTCAACGAATAAGTATTATAATAAAGCGAGGAAATGCTGCCAGCAATAAGGGTACACTGCCACTCACCTAACTTTTCTATTTATACATTTTTAATGATTTTTATTATTATTAAAAATACATAGTATTTTTTAAATTATTAACTTCTCAATAACCTGACTTAACGTATATTAATTTTTAAGCCTTTGTTAAGACCATCTAGCAATTTAATTCCGTATTCTTACGTAAAAAGGTGTCTATGTCAGTTCGCTGCGCCGTCTGCCGCTGCGTTTCAGTGAAGCGCCCATTGTACGGACAGACAAATAGCTTTTTATAGTTTTTCCAGAAAAAAATATATTGTGTCAACGTCAAGATTGTTTGTAACAGGTTCATAATTGTTTGCTATTTTGAAAAATGAACTTGACCTTTTAGATTTACAATAGGTATTGTTTTAATGTATAAATATGTCGGAATTATATTTTAAAACGTGGTATTGTGAGTTAAAATGCTTATTCTTTAAGAGTTTAAAATATGAATTCGAAAACGGTTCTGGTATTTCATATCTATGGCTAAAGGTCCCATGGTCATCGCTATTTCTGATCTTACATATTATACAATGATACTGTCTTAGGGTCCTTCAAGAAAAGAGCGTACCTGCCTTTCTTGCGAGCCTTTTGGCAATGTGAGTGTATAGATACCGCCGCCCCTATGGGCAATCAATTAACATCAGGTGACCCTCCTGCCCATTTGCCTCCTATTACATAAAAAAAGTTTAATATGGTTTTCTCTAAAGTCGGTTTACTGAAGAGAGTTTAACGTGACAACGTCATTACAAAACATTGATGAAATGATTGCATACTTTTATGAATAAAATTGAATCATTTTATCGCTGTTTTGTATGGATTCAAAGAAGTGAATCCACGGACATATAGACGAAACGAGAGGAAGAGAGATAGATGCGGCGCAATCGTACAATGAGCGTAATGGGACAATGAGTCATTATTTTCGGTGTGTGCAGCAGGCGTTCATCGAGCTATTAGACGTGGTCACGTCAAAAAACAGACAACTCCTTAGGTGAAATTTTAGGTCATACACAATTCTGCCTGTTGTTCTTGGCCCAATATTGTGAATAATTTTTAATACGAAATGGTACGTGGGTTGGCCGTATGGGTTGGGCGTATGGGCGTATGGGTTGGCCATTGTACAGTATATGCCAACTCAGCCATAAAGTGTGAAAATTAATGTAATTTTTATGTTGGCCGTACATCTAATAATTTGTACCAAGCGAGGCGTCACTTTTAATCTCAATATTGAGATCAGTACAATACGAAACTGCTTCTGGTCGTCCTTCTCGCACTCGGAAATACAGATATTTCTGTCTCAGCTCTTGATGGTACTTATTTGGCAAGGTGACTCAAATTAGATTTTTTTCACATGTCTTTGTTCATGAAGCCTGATATTATTTTGCTTTGAAATACTTGTTCCTATTTATCGAGCTTCATGAAGAACAAAGTAATAATAATAAAGACCGTTTATTTCCAATATTTACAAATGTTTTGTTTTAGACATTTTATTTTCATATTATTCTTATATCCTAACTTCCTTCAGTACCATTGACCGGAACACCTTCACGGGTAAAAGCCTCCTCCAGCTTTTTCCAACTGACTCTGTCTATGGCTTTCTTTCTCCATTAGCTTTCTGCTAGCGTTTCTATTTCTTCTATCCACCTTTTTTTAGGCCGTCCTCTTCTTCTTCTTCCCCTTGGTCCTTTCCATATAGTTGGCTTTAAAGTCCACCTTTTATCTGTGTATCTTGCTATATGCCCCGCCCATTGCCACTTCTGTTTAAAGGCATAATGTAAGGCATCTAAAACTATTGTTTCGTCATTTTTTACATTAATATTAAGAGTAAAATTGTTGTAGGTTTTTATACAGTTTACTAGCTCCAGTTCTCGACGTCTTAGTTAGCGTTAGAGTTTATTTTAAAGTTGTCATTTCAAATACTACCTCATCACCTTATACATGTAGCAAAATTTGTCAAATTCGATTCAAAACTGAGAGAAATGGGTAAAAGTTTGTGGAAACGATTTCATCGTTGCACGAAAATTTACCCATTTATATTTATTATTTATCCAATTTACCCTTTAGTCATTTTGACCAATAAATAAATAATAAAAAAATCATTGGCGCTACAACCTTTTTTAGGTCTGGATCGCAGATTTTTGTTTCATGATCATTTGTCAATCTAATATACAAGTAGGTGATCAGCCTCCTGTGCCCGACACACACTGGTGACTAAGGCAAGCCAGTTTCCTCACGATGTTTTGCTTCACCGTTCACAAGTTAAATACGCACCTAGAAAGAAAAAAAAAGAATTGGTGCTCAGCCGGGCTCAACTTACGACCTAAGGGATGAAAGGAGAGTTGCAGGCTGAAGCCACTAGGCCAATTCTGCTCATTTTGATTAGCATTAGATTGATAATTTTAATATTTATATCTGCGAACAAGTATTACTTACTTTATTGTATAATAAAAACCGCACACTCATTTAAATTAAAGCCTTTTCGCTTATCTGTTAGTTATTTTAATTAGCAGTGATATGGACACTCAATGCCAGAGTTAATCTTAAAAGACCAGCTCGCGTTTGGCGGTCTTTTAAGAATTGGTACACTCTTTTCTTGAAGGACCATAAGTCGAATTGGTTCGGAAATACTTCAGTGGGCAGCTGGTTCCATGGCTAAAACTGCCCAAGCTTACGAGATTATTAAATATTTAAATAAAACTTTAATAATAGAGATAGTTTATATACTTTTTTGATGTATAATTTTTAGCTCGGCTGATCGTCATATTTGATTTCACATTCTCTTTGGCTTTGTAGTTACGCTTGGTTAGACGCACTTCGTAATTGTTCCGATATTTGCCAATTTTATTTTTATTGTTAATACTAATGCCCTCAATATATTATTTTTTGTTTTGTGTGTATTGAAAAGCAGAGATAAGATTCTCATTGTTCCTGTGTTATTTGTTCTCTCCCGTTCCTTCTACGACTAAAAGGTGTATGCATTTTTTCGTCAAATGGAGTTGAATAAAGTATAAATTGAAGTGTGTATTGTGTGTATCTTATACTTTACCTATATGATTGGAGATTCTATAACCAGACTTGCGATTCTGTAACTTACTTTTTGAACTCTCACAGCGGTTTTCGCGCTCAAATCAGTCGTGAAGGAGTCATTTTACGATTTGGAATCCTGATAAACAATAAACTATAAGCTTGACACTTGACAAGCGGAGGGACGCTTGTCAAGACGTAATGTGAAATTGCTTAACAGAATACCATGAGATTCCAAAAATGACGTGAGTGTTGTTAGTGCGTGGTGAACTCACAAATTAACATAATCGCACGGCAGCATTTACAGATTTAACTATCTATCTATGGATTCAAATAAATTTCCGTGTCCAATTCAGTCCTTTGATTTTAGATAATTTTTTAAACTGATAAACTGAAAATTCGAAACAATTTTCGAAAATGAGTTCCTACGTATATACCGCTGTGCAAACAACACAAAACATGAACGACGTGTACGAGCCTAGCTCTACTTGCATAAACATGGTGCATTATTGGTGTCATCGTTCAATCTGGTAACTTTAAGTTGAAGAATAAGTACTCTGTCGGTTTATAATCGACTCGACTGGAATCGATTGTCGACAACATCGTTTTGAAGGCGATAGTGGAAGCGGATCGTACTCAATCTACGGCTGAGCTTGCTGCGGGCCTTGGAGTTAGTGTCAGAATAACATTAAAGCACTTGCGTCTGCACGAAACAAGGGGATTCTAAATCGAATTGTTGCCTGCGATGAAAACTTGATCCTGTAAGATAAGTAAGTGTTCGCCGTAAGGGTGAAAGCAATGAAAATGAACATGGTGACTGTGTGGTGGACCGTTGCCGGATTTGTACATCTTACCGAACGGCCGAATAGTGTCGTCATATCTATTGCCAATATTGCAAACAATGATGGAGATCCCCACAATTCATCAAGCAAGAGTAAACCGCTCTTACCCGTTGCTTCTCCATGAAAACGCCCGAGCTTATACTTCGCCACAAACTGTGTCAAAACTACAAGAGTCATCTCGAAGCTCTCTGTCACCCACCGTACACACTAAACCTGCCAAATAATGACTCTATCGTATGAATGGCCTAAGCATTAGCCAGTCAGTTTATTAAATGTTGTAACAAACGCTACGGTTGAATATCTTTCAGGCCGCTAGTTAAACGGCGCCGTTTAGTTAAAAGGCTAGGCTGTTAATTGAACGGCTAACTAAGCTAGTTGGCTGCGACATACTACATACACGATGGTTATACTTACATATTATAGTACCTACGATGCGAGTGGGCTTCCTTATGTTGTCTAGGGTACGGGGCAGATTATATCCGATAATATTTGCTAATAGCATGTGATTAGTCTCCATAGCTTAATGTAGTAAATGGGTGTAGGACTTGGGTTCGAACCGGCAAAATGATTAGCTATTGCATATATTATAAGTCTGTTTCGTAAATAATATGATTATATAAATAGATGCAGAAATTGTTGAATTTTTTATTATTATATTTCTAAATTATCAATTTTGAAATATAAAAGAACACACATATCGTTATAATATAACTGAGATGATACCAATTATATCTTTTTTAACATATTAAATAAATGTATCTTAATTATAGTTAGATAAGTATCTTACCTTTAAAATATACAAACTCAAATGGGGTTATACTTCTAAGTCTCAAAGCAATTATGGCAAGTAGACAGACTGACAGAATTCCAGGAATCTTAGTTAATACCCACACAGAATTCATGTTATGTCCCCTACAGCCATTTCTCACTAAAATTCACGTTTGATATGTTGTTAAGGATGTGAAAAGGCTCTTTTTGTGATTCTAAGTAAATAAGGTTATATAAGCAAGCGATTTAATTGATTTTAATAGTTTTTGGATAATATAATATCCGTAATCAAAGTAGGTACATATAATAATGTAAAATAAATCATAATTTAACAACAAAAAGTGAATTGTCTGGTTTTTGTATGATTGCTACAACATTATAAATAAACGAATATACAAAACCTCCAAAAACACTTAGCGCTTGGTGCTTCAGTATAAGTTCCCGTACTTAGAAACTAAAGAGTTCAGAGTAAAAATAAAAATATATAATCAATACAAAAAGAAAAAAAACAAAGGCAATTTTTTTATACTATATATATAAAACATCTCTTTTAAATTTATGGAGCCAAGTAGTACCAACTTTGTAAATTACAATCAAGTATTTACAATTTTCTTAACCTACAAAGTAATACTAATTAAAAATTATCATTTTCGGCCAAATAAATATTCATAAAAGAAGACGCAGAAAAGTTGTTTAAAGGTTTACTGTTTTTGTTGCTGTTGTATTTTTCAGAAATTCACAGGGTCACGACTGGAAAGGATTGCCCGGTCCATTAGACTAACTTGAAAAACAGGTCTAATTGAATAATTAACTTAATAGACTTTTGACACGCAATAAAACACATTAATAATTTTGGTAAATTAAAATAACTTATGCGGAAAATAATAAACGGCTCAAATATTCTAGTCATTCCTCCAACTTCGATTTTGTTCTCTTTTGAGTAGAGACTCTTGGGTCGTGGGATTCCAGTGCACAGGCGCTAATTATAGATTTAAATTGGTGCCTGGTAGATGGTACCGGTGACCCCAGAGCTGGTGCTTTCCTCGTTCAACGAATAAGTATCGTAATACAGCGAGGAAATGCTGCCAGCGTTAAAGGTACAATGCCACAGGGACAAACCTTTTTAAACTTGACTTTTTATTATTATTTTTATTAATATGTAGGTAAAGAAAATTGTAAATATTGTTAGTTAGGTATAATTTTAATAAAATGTGTGTTTTAAAAGACAAACACCTTATGGCATTTTAATCTACAATTTTCTTGCTTTCTTCAACTAGCTACACCAAAGAATCGTTTCTAATTACCCAACTACAAAATGGAAGCGCTTTATAAATCAATTATTAGGTGGGCTGTAAAGGTCTTAGGTTAACATAGAAAAAAAAAACTTTTATTTATAGAATCAGATTTGATTATTGAACATTGCCTTCGATAGCGATACAACGATTATATCGGTAATACAATTTTTATAGTACGATTTGTCTTTTGCCTCAAAATATTCTTCACTTTCGGCAATTACCTCTTCATCAGCGCAAAATTTCTGTCCAGCGAGTATTCTCTTGAGATCTGAGAATATGAAAGTGGCTGAAGGCCATTCCTGGAGATTACTGTGGATGCGGAAGCAATTCGTTATATATTAATATAATACTTACCTTAAACTACAAACTAATTTTCAAACATAAAGCGTTCGTTTCAGCCTGTTGACATCCACAGTCTACTAAATTTCTAGTACGACCGCTCAATCCCGCGCTCTTACCTCCGCCCGCCCAGATCTTCTGCCCACCTAGTAAGAGGCCGTCCTACGTTTTGCGCTTATATATGTTAAAGTTCTAATTAAAGTATAAAAGTATACTATTTTTAATAGGATTATATGATGATACAAGTGTATAAATTGTACTTATCACTCGTTATCTATCTATCCTTGATCCAATCCTCTCCAGGACAATACGCTTTGTTATTTAGAGGGATGCTATGTTATCGATATTTTAACTGTTAATAAAATGACAAGTACGAAAATATTTTAATTACGCATTATTTTTGGAGTAGTGTTGGCCTAATGGCTTCAGCGTGCGACTCTCATCCCTGAGGTCGTACGTTCAGTCCCGGTCTGTGCACCAATATTCGCTGTTACGAGTCGATGGCGTGTGTCAGACACAGGAGGCTGATCACCTACTTGCCTACTAGATTCACAAATTATGATTAAACAGATACAGAAATCTGGAACCAGACCTAAAAACTTTGTAGCGCCAATGATTTATTTATTTTATTAATTTTAAAATATGATTTAGCATGCACGCCAGTTCTAGCTTGTACTGTATCACCGATACGTAGGCGTCCCGTAGCAGCAGCGTAGCATCGTAGCAATTTAACCGCTACACAGTATTACGGAGCGAATTTAGTTCTTAATTGCCATTTATGATGCCTGTTTTAGTTATTTAAATGTGATTGCTTTTAGATATCCTATAATTGTATTTAACATACATTTTTATATATTAATAGTTTTAAAAATATTATTGGATCTTTTAATATTATTGAATTTTATTTCCGGGCAAACTATTTTATTTAATCAACTAGTTGCAAGTTATTTTATATAATTGGAACAAGAACTTTATTATTAACGTATTCAACGTTTTGGTGTTGTGTCCGTAGATATTTAAATAGTAAAAAAAAAATAATGTTTTGAACAATATTTCATAGTTTTTAATACTGTTCTATATAATTAAATACTACGGTCACCCTCCACAATTCCACATGTTGCTTTAAAAAATGTTATTTTCTTTTCAAATATTACTCGCCCTTGTTTGATTGTAACCCGAGGTGGGTTTGTTCAGCGTTTTTAATGGCAGAGCGGTAAATTTACATTTTATCTTAAACAAAACGTAAATTGTACGTTATTTCAGGTGAGAATTTGTTTTATCAATGTACAGATTATATAAACCGACTAACTTAATACTAGGCTTTAAATTCAAGAGTCAAAGCAAATATATTAATATTAATTAGTATATTAGTATCGATTAGTATAACGATAAAATTAATTTAGATTTTTAACAAATACTTTATTGTTAAAAGAGATGTCAATTAAGCGTCTAAATTCAAACATTATACACTAAACAAAATTTTCTATTTACTAATCAACAACATTTATTAATAATTAATTACAAAAGGGTGGAGATATTTATTATTCTTTAAAAATCCCTACCCGATTGACCGTAAAAAGTTCGGGAAAATATTGTTAAAATTTCGTCTCGTAAAAACTTGAAAACAATATTTACAAATGTTTGGTAAACAGTTATTTACTTGGTATTTACGCCCATAGCTTGCGAGAAGAGCCTCCGTAATGATGCCGGATGTTTCGCCGTATCCGCTCCTTCCCTCGCCCTTCTCGCAAGTGCGAGCCTGGATTCGCCAAATATCCATAGAACTCCAACATCACCGATGGTCACGAAGCGCGGACTCTAGACAGTCCAAAATGGCACATCCAGCAGTTGACCCGCTAGTGCCAAAGCAACTTCTAAACCTCAGCATAACAAATCTCAAAACAATGATTGGGACAATTACGGGCCTTGTGCAGAGGCTGTTTCACCGCATAGGAAGTCACCGACGTAGTCCTGGAATGCGTGGCTGTGGCTTCACGTACCAGTACCTCAGTACCTCAGTTAGCCAGGACTTTACGTACAACGGACCGAATGTGCGTCTAAGTGCGGAGAATGAATCCGCCAACAATAGTCATTTACGTCACTACAAATATCTACAAAATCTATACAAGATCCCATATAAAATATAACGTTGAGTTGCACATCACTAAATCTAGCACAATGACATCGTAGAAAGAAAAGCTCAACAATAAAGTACGGGGTTAAGTCACCGATGTAGAATACTGTATAACCAATTGTTGTCTTTACATTGTAAAATTCACAAAGATGTATACAAAACAATGCGTTTGTACGTCTTTTGTTTGATCTCTGAAATTTGACAACGTTTTTCACATGAGAAGACTTCACTTCGTGAAACTGGACTTTTGTAAACAGTAATTAAATTTTGGAAGTTGGAGCGGTGCTCTGAATTTCAGGTGCTTTGTGCTAAAAATAGGCTTGAATATGTGTTGCAATGTAGCGTGAACCTAATGTTGGTACTTCTGTGCGAGATCACAGGAAGTCTCAATAAATAAAATATTTAATAAGTTAATGTTAAATTTGATAGCATCTTTTGTGGCGTCTTTTGTACCAAAAGTGCGGTATCATTTGTGGTTTATATATATGCTCCTTTGTTCATACCTATTTTCTAATATCACAATATAGGAACGGCGAATAATCACAAATATAATAAAACTCTATTTGTGAGAGAAATTTGGTTGAGGCAAAACTGATGTAACGTTAGTTGACAAGAGCCCATGTGTTGTGGTTAACTAGATTACAATTATTCCGTGGTGCGTGTTTAATTTTTTTAAGAAAAAGTAGTTAGTGTTACATCTAATCAAACAAAATTCGTATAAGACCTTAAGTATGTGTAAATGTGTGAGTATGTGAATGTTTACGGTAGGAAGGTGAAATTCGTTTTAGTGGTTAGGGCACCATACGGACTGACACGCACACTTCCCGCGTCACTTTTAAATCGTTGCCCCAGCGTGGGGGTCAGTAAATTAATTTCCTAATAATAATAAAAAGAAGGAAGGTTTAATAGGAAGTTGTTTTGCCAAATTGCTTTTCGTCATAAAAGTAAAACTGATCCAACATTATTTTCATACGTAAGACGTCCAAACATGTTAACCATAAGACAACTTATATTTCTTGTAATTTTATTTTATGAAATATCAGCTATCATCAGGCATGCAATATACCTTTTTCTGTGAAAACAATAATATCGCTACATCGCGGAACTAGGAAACATCGAAAATTCTACGCATGGGCGGTTTCAATCTAAATGTAATGCCGACAATATACGAATATAGAAAAGAGAATTTTAATCTTGTCAAACACATATAAAATTTGATCCTTGTGAAATGTATAGAATTGATTTTATTTAAAGTCAAAGAAGAGAAAGATCATCGGAACGGTATCCCAAAATGGACTTTGTATATTTATATATGTGTTTATTTAAGTAGTCTTGTAGTAAATAATAAAGACTGTTATTTATAAAATGGAAAACATGAAATATCCTATTATTAACGAGTTCCACCGTGGCACCATTAATAATAATAATAATAATAAATCCTTTATTTGCCATGATAGTGGTACAAAATAAAATAAAAACAACAACAAGAAAACTCCGCACAATCAGCCATACAATAACAGGCATGCAAATGTCTATATGTCAAAATGTAATAAGTCATTTATGAGTAATTGTTAAACTTATGTTCTAAATACTCGGTCACCGCAGAAACGACTCGAAGGATTAATTATGTGTATGTGACACAGTGCGTTCTTGGTTCCAACGTTATCGTTCTAGAAATTTCGACTAGCAGAACAAGCCCCGTGGACGGTCGGAGACCAAAGTTGATAACAGAGAATTGTAGGCTATTGTGGAAGCGTATCCATCGCAAACTACATTAATACTAATTAATGTTCGGTTTGAAGATCTCTATTATTTGTGTACGTTTTCAATCACGAAGTAATTGTTTCTTGCACGTTTAGTCAAAGCTCCATTGCTTCGTAGTTATAAGCTATATTGCGATGTAACGCTGTAATTGTGAAGAGTGATAGTTTCCTGAAAAATTGGAAGTTTCGATGTTTCACTGGAGATTGCAATCCTTCGATTGGGATTATTCAAACGTGAACCTTTGTGGTTTGGATAGCTTCGATATTCTTTTTGTACACGTATTGTTAAAAGCGTAGCTTATAAATGCGAACTATTTTGTGTAGATAAATCGAAGTGGATTCTTATACGTAGATAATTAAATTATTAATTACGCTTGATGTGCAGTTTGGTGCCTATAGGCGTCGCAATCAGCCTCATTCCAGCGGCTTTTCGACTCAGCTTAATATACCGCAAGGACACATAGGAAGACAGAAGTTATTAGTGAAAAGTTTGTGTTCGCATCGTAAAATTGAGAGTAAATCACTGAGATTTTCATTCTGATATGGTAATTGTAGTATGCTACGTACTACGCAACGCGTTCTTAACAAAAAAAATTGTCCAGACTGAAATCTATTACAAAGAAATATATATATATACGTTATAAAACATATAAACAATAAAATAAATCAGTCGGTTTCCTCACGATGTTTCCCTTCACCGTTCGAGCGAATGTTAAATGCGCGCATAGAAAGAAAGTCCATTGGTGCATAGCCGGGGATCGAACCTACGACCTCAGGGATGAGAATCGTACGCTGTAGCCACTAACACCGCTCTTATAAAACATATGGTAAGTTAAAAATAAAGTGCAAAGTCAAAATCAAAAATCATTTATTCCTATAGGTATCACAATGTACACTTATGAATGTCAAAAATATACATGCTTCTAATATTACATTTACTGCCAGTTCTCAAATCAAAGGCGTAGAACGGAAGAGAAGAACTGGCAATAAACTCTCCGCCACTCTTTTTAATCGCACTAACCACCACAGTAGGATTACGTGTGTCGTCGGTACCAATCTCTTAACATATAAACTATTTTATGTATTTGACCTAATAATTTCTATATAACACTGACAATTTTATGATTTAACTTCGTTTCTTTGGAAATTACTTTCCGTTTCAGCATGAATCCGCTCCACCCCATACCAAGATGCAGTGAGACAATATCGACTGGCATAATGCAGTATACACTATCTTGATTGTATGTAGATCAGAAGACCCAGAAACAGTAAAGTCCCATTTGGCAATTAAAAAAAAAGGGGCACTCGGGGACTGCCACGGTTAAAGCTATTGCATAGAATTTTTATCAACTTATGCAATTATAATTATTTATTTATGCATTATTTTTCTTTGATATTAATTCAATCTACCACTCTACCAGACTCAGAATAACACGCCTATGTATCAGTATCAGTATGCATTCTGTCCCGCTCTAACACACCTGCACTACGTGACCGTTCACGCCAGACCGATGTGAGACGCAGTATGCGTTCTGTCCCGCTCTAGCGCGTATTGGCCGCACCTATATAACGTCATCGTGTGTTAGGTTTTTATTTTCGTTACGGAATTTTTGGATTCGGTCGCCGCGCTCAAAGCCCTAAGCCTAAGCTATGCAATAGCTTAATAAATTATACCTTATGACCTTTAGTTTTGAATAGAATAAACCTCTTGCGTCCCAAAAAAACATTGGATAAATTGTATAAGGAAATGGCGGTTCCTAAGCGGCCGATATTACCCTATCAGTTACTTTAAACAATCTAGATGGCTTATCAGCCGTTAAGGACATCTGTCCCTAATATATCACGCTCGATCGTCTTCCAAATGGATTTAACCGGGCTTTCGATGTAAAACCAGATTTTTGTGATTACGTTTTTACTTAGGGTATGTGATCAATTTACTCTGTAGGTTTTCTGTATTGGTTGGTACAAAGACTGTATCTGTATAAAAAGCCTCATTTGGTAACATAAATAATAGGTTTGTAGCAAAATTTGCGGTATCTTATGACCGAGAATCAATTATTAGTATATTCAGTGTTCTAATTAATGATTAGAACACTGTTCAATAACAAATGTACTCTCTGAAACCTGTATAATAAAACAAAAATAAATCAGTGGCGCTACAACCTTTTTAGGTCTTGGCCTCAGATTTCTGTATCTATATATCAATCGAATTGGCAAGTAGGTGCCTTACACACGCCGTCAACTTTTTGGGTCTAAGGCAAGCTTTTTTTAGTTGATAAAAGGGCCTGGGACAGGCTACTTCTAATTATTTTGAGATATTTGCCTTAAAATAAGTGTTGTTAGGTCATGATCATGTTTTGACGATGAGTAGGGATGTCTATCGATTCAAATTTAATGACGTGGAATAAATGATACCTGTATTTTATGTTCCATAGTAAATATATTTTTTTAAATTTATTTAAGCCGGTTTCCTCACGACGTTTTCCTTCACCGTACGAGTGAATGTTAAATACGCACATACATAAAAAGTCCATTGGGCATGCCAAGCCGGGGATCGCACCTACGACCTACGCTGAAGCCACTACGCCAACACTGCTCCGAAACCTGTATACTATGTAATATTAATAAGTCAACACAATTCTTCTGCGAATAAAGCTTCAATACGTTACAACTGTAAAGCTTACTCAGCAGTACAGATTTCAAAAGACTTCTGAAATCGACGTGGAATTTTTTGGCTTTGACTTCATATCCAATTGACAAGCGAGGCCTACGTAACGAACATACACAGAGCCAAAAATGAAAGTACTGTGTGTTATTCACGGATACGTTAAAATTGTGTCGTTCGTTAGGAATGCGAATATTTCTTATAGTTAGAATAGCAGTAATTTTCATGAAAGAGAACGGTATATCAAAAAAATGAGAGAAAAAAGACGGTGTGAAAGTATAAAGTCATACGTCAGGTAGGACTAATGTCCATTTTATTGGGATATTGGTGTCCGGCGCGTGGCTGCCTCTGGGACGTAGAAATGTGTGGAGCGGTATGTATTATACATTAATACCTGCATACACAATACCATCCGTATCACCTCGATGTCCGTCGTATCACAACTAAGCGTTTCTTAAGGCAGTTATTGCCGCGAACCACCAGTATGCGGAACCTGCCCACTAAGTATTTCCGAACCAATTCTACTTAGTACTTCAAGGAAATAGAGTATCAATTCTTAAAAGGCGGTAACGCACTTGCGAGCTTTCTGGCAATGTGAGTGTCCATGAGCATATTACTTAACATCAGGTGAGCCTCTTGCCCAAATGGGCAGGGCCTACTGTTACATAAAAAAATAATTTAGTTCATATTATGTTTTAATATATAATCTTGTGTTTCTTTTATTTGTTTTCATTGATTAAAGCTTGTCAAAACTCGGCACACTGATTGTAAAAGAACCACAATATACAGTTTAATTTAAGGTAACAAGCACTTATAGGCAAACATGTCATACAGGAAGAGATAAACAAAAATAAAAATAAAAAATATTAAAGAAAGTGAGAGTGAGTATTTTTTTTTTATTATTGCAAGTAGGACTATATAAATCACTTTTACAATGTCTTCCTAAACTAGATGAAGTCGACATTTACTAACTGACTGCCCTGAGAAGAAATGTCGAAACAAACTCGGGGGTCTTAGTCTCTTTTATAGTCCAGATAATACAATAATAAATTAATAAATTGGTGTAAACAAATGCAGAGTATTTACTGGACTGGTCTTTGGAAGAAAGAACCAGATCGATCTGAGCAAGCCTGTGCCAGCAGACGGCTAGCATGCCCCGAATAGCTCATGCAGCTCAACCATTTTTGAGGGAGCTGCACAACCCGGTACACAACAATACCGCCAGTGGCACCATAAAAATATGTGGGGCAACAACTCACTCAGATCGCCAGCCCAAAATAACTATAGACTAAAATGTATCAAATTATAAATCAAGCAAAAGAGTTTATGATATACCTGCATATTTAATATTCACATTAACTTTAAACAATAAACGCGCGTCAAAAACATCTAATTTTAATCAAGGTTTATTAAGATTGGGCTTCCAGAAATTGAAATAATGTTAATACTTAACTTAACTAAAAATAATAACGTCTCCATAGATTTCGTAGGCTCCGTGTGAAGTTAGGTGAACGTAAGTTATTGTCAATAACATAGATCACCTCCCCGGGTCTAACTTAACTATGTCGCACTAGCTTAAACAATACGTATTCTCACTCTTTTACTCTCGTATCAGTTAATATATTTGTCCCTTTTCGCTATATTTTACGTAATTAAGATGTATTCTTAGGTTAGGGCATGTGATTTAGGGTTCTAGTTTCGTTGATTAGGTTTAGGGTAAAAATTACGACAAAAGCGAAATAAATGATAAAAATGCCTATTTGATTAATAATATGAATGAAATTCGATTGATATGTAAAACGATTTGGAACACAAATATAGTATACACAATATTCTAAACCTACATATTAATAATAATTAAAACTTGATAAATGGAAAACTAAAACTAATTTAAAAATTGCGACACTAGTAGTGTACTTACCAGCAGGAGATACGTTGTTGTATGGATTGATATATTATCTAAATACATATTAGGTCCTTACATATAAAATTGGCATTTTGTATGGTATGTGGTATGTATGTAAAGTATGTACCATTGCTATCTATGCACTTTTGCCATCTTATAGGCAGTTCATTGATATGATCCCTTTACTAAAAAAAAACCATTGGAGGCGGTTTCGCCTGCCCCATCAGAGTTAAAATTTTTACTTTGCCAGAAGTTAACCAGATTTCGTCAAAAATGGTAATCAGATTGAGCAAGGTCCGGAAAGTACAGTGGATGTCTTAGACATTCCAGACATTCCATTGAAAGTCCTCTAGTCCTTTGGTAGCAGTCTGTTGTGCAGTGCAGTGCAATAATTTTCGATATAGGCTTAATACTTCCCTTATTGTTATTATAATTAATATTTTTTTACGAATTGCTATACCTAGTGTATACCGCTTTCTTTCACGGTGAGTTACCCAGCTGACACAAATTTGTGAGGATGATTGGGAGAAAAATGCAAAAGATAGAGAGAGATGGATTCAGTTGGATGCCTATACTCTATTAAGAGGGTTTTCAATAAATTTAAGTGTGTATCTTTTGTAAATGTGGATGAACGTTTCAATGAATTAATGAGGCTTAATTATAATTATTATTATCGAGTACAAGTTAATTAATGGTTGTCTTTCTGACATCTTGCATGCTAATTAATGAAATACTGTGATTGTACTGTTCCTTGAAATTCTTTTACCGTCATAAGTATCGCTTTCACGGCAAATAAATACTAATATATTATTATATTATTATTAAAAAAAAGTAAAAAAAAATATTGGAGATGTAAGCATGAGCATGTTGGCCTAGTGAATACAGGGTGTGACTTTCATCCCTGAGTTCGTATGTTCGATACCCGCCTGAGCACCAATGGAATTTCTGTCTATGTACATATGCTCAAACGGTGAAGGAAACCGGCTTGCCTTAGACCCAAAAAGTCGACGGCGTGAGTCATGCACAGGAGGCTGTTTACTTGCCTATTAGATTGACAAATGATCATGAAATATATACAGAAATTTGAATCCCTGACAGAAAACGGTTGTTGCGCCACTGATTTATTTATCTTTATTGTACAATTTACTTGATAACATTTTGCCACAACAAAATATTTTATCTCGGAAACTTAAGATTAAATTAACTATATTTCTTAAAATATCATTACAAATAAACAGTACAGTACAAGTAACTTAGTTACTTGCCTTATATCAGAATAATATAAATCTGAGGGCCAGACCTAAAAGGGTTGTTGCGCCACTTTTTTCTGTTTGTTATATAGTGAAAGCAGTAAAAAATGGCTACATATATCCACATCTTAAATTAACTTTTAAACCACTGTTTTTAAAGATTGGTTTCATCGAAAAGTTGGCAAGAATATATTATTTGCATCTAAGTTTTATACTTTATAATGTAAATTCTAGGAGAGAACAAATTTGCAACAGTTAATATGGTAATTTTGTGAAGTTACTTTGCGCTCGAGAAATAGTATATTTAGCTGCAAGTTTGCTATAATTTATATGTTGACGTGTTCCGAATTTTGTATATTTTTTGAATTGGATCAGTGAAGCTATAATACGTGCTAAGGGCGGGCGGAAATTAATTCTTAGAGTAAACCAATTATTACTGTGCCTTCCTATTAATAATAATAAAAGTCTTTAATTTCAGATACTTCACATTTCAATAGATTTATATCATCTCTTACTTTCTAGATATCTGTCTCTCCTTTTTGGCAAAGTCCTTCTCCAAATCCCGCCATTTCTGTCTGCACTGTGCCACTCTCTACCCTCCTCCTGCTGCCTCAATACGGTCTACCCACCTTCGAAATTGTCTTTCTCTTTTGTAATTGTATTATTGTCGTTGTGCATTGGGTACCAGTTTAATACTTTCTTGCTCCACTTTTCTGTTCATTTTGCCATGTTTTATTGTAAATTCCGCTACGTTAGTTCTTCTTCTTAATGATGTATTCTTCGTTTTATATTTTCTTTTAGTACCTATCATACATCGATATTTGACACATCTGTAACTTTGTATGCGCGCTTTAGTGGGCGCCCAAGTTTGAGATCCATATTTGAGTACAGCTAGTACACAATCCTTAAGTCCTTATTATTATATGCTTTTAAAACTTGATCGCTGTAGACGGGGGTGTCTCCAATTCATAACAAAGATCTGTAGGAAGTAGGACCGTCATGGACGTATCCGAGGTAATCACCTAGTTCAGGGCATTAAAAGCTTTTGTGTTAAAAATTGCATTATATATATAATATATATATTTAAATTTAAAATAAAAATGTATTTGACTAAAGTCTAGTTACTAGACAATCATTAGTTCATTAATTTATATTGTCCTTAATCTAAACCGGGATCCACGGGAACCAATGAGGTTAAGAGGAAGTTGATCTTGTCTTTGATTATAAACTTGGCATAGAGAATTTTATTGAACGTTAACAAAAAAAAGGCGCCAATACCACAAAGAGCGTCCATAACCAAGAATGACCGTGCCTAGGACATTAATAAATCTAGCCAAGTAAAGTCAAGTGCAGATTCTAGTCGTTGAAATAAATGTATTCACTTAATCTTCTTTTGATGTCGCCAGCCATGATATATGATTTAGTCTCAGCTTACAGTGCTCACGCCAACAATAGTAGGATTTTTTAAGAAAATATTGTTGAAAGTCTTTTTAACATATTCTACTAGATTAAATAGTTTCTTTGTCAATTAAAAATTATAAGATATATTTTGCTTCAAACAAAAATATTTTTAATAATCTACGTAACTAGTAAGAGGAGTGTTGACCTAGCGGTTTGAGCTTGGAACTCTCATCCCTGAGGTCGCTTAGCTTTGAGCTTAGCGCTGAGCTTTGAGTCTCAGCTATACATCAATAGCTCTTCGTGAGTATGTAACAGTCGTACAGTAAAAATAAAACACAGTGAGACAACCGGCTTTAGACCCGGAAAATCGACAGGCGCAAAAGACTGACCAACAACATATAAAAAAAACAAATACAGAAATGTAAGACCAAGGGCGCTGCTGTCTTTAAGTAAATTTTTAAGCTTTTTGATACTCGCTAAACGACGAAAGTTCTTGTTCATTCGTTCCAAATACGGCCACGGAGCGTTGTTAACGTTTTCATACTAAAATATTATGTCGTTGCAATACTAATACATAAATAAATTGATTTTATTAAATATTTGCAATAACGTATATGAAAACTTGAAAAGCTTTTTAAGATAAATTTTGTCACGAGATTCTCCATAAACCTAATATTGGATTTAGGTCAGAACTTAAATATTACACAAGTTTACGACGTCCCTACCAAAGGACTGAATCATTCACGAATTCTATCTACAATAAAGAGTACTGTAAAAACATTAGGTAGAGCGCTATTTTAATAAAACCCATTACCTTTGACATCAAATTTTCATGGCTTGCGTTTTACTACCCAATTCTGTGTTTGGATGGCTTGCTCCTTTCTTTATACGCGTATAAATGTGAACGCATCATCGTCTTTAGTTAGACCAAGAGCTAAGCTTGCTCTGTAACTTCTAGCAATAGAGATAGCGACATCATTGTATAGGAAAACAAATTATTCATTATAAGTAAGATGTGCATTAATGTGTAAGATTTGGGAAGGTTTTTAAGTAAAAATTACCTGTGTCAGGGTTCACAGCTCTTTCATAAAAAATTAATACTTAATTTCCTCACATTAAAAACTATTTGAATTTTTTTAAAACTGTTTACAACTTCTTATTAATAACTAGCGGCCCGTCCCGGCTTCGCAAGGGTGGACTTTTGTTTATTAACATTTTGGTATAAACGTACAGTACATACCTAAATAATAATGTATTTAGTAATAGTGTATCGCTTACCTTTGGCTACGGGACTTGATGATTGAAAACTGATATCGATGAAGTTCTCCTAATATGACGGAAGTACGGAGAAACGCCGTCTCTGGTTTGATAAACCTTGCATACCGTCTGTATGTGAATGTAGACGTATAATATAAATAATATTTATATAACAATTGAAAAATTCGAAGCAAAAGATTATAAATTATGATTATAAATTATGCTCTATGGTGTTTTAACCCGAATTTATAACATTGTATGCATAACTCAATGTCTCTAGCTTTCAGCAAATCTATTAACTGCAGTTATGAAAGTCAATTTCACAAACAACAATTCGATAATTTTGTGGAGCTTCATTCATGAATTCATCATTCATCATAAACGAAAAATAAATATGAAGCAAATTTCTATATAATAGTGATTAGTGATAATGGCATCTCCAAACAGAACATCCAGCTCTTAACCTATATCTTTTATACAGTAATTCCGAAGGTATCCGATATCAACGCTGTCCCAAGAGACATCCAGCTCTCTACCTGTGATTCCACCTACATATTTAATCCCGTACACTTTAAGAATAGCGGAAGTATATTGTATATATACTTATATACTTGATAAAAATTGTATGAATAATGTGGTGTAATAAAAGGAATGAGAAAACAATTTATATTCAGATATTTCTTTCATGATAATACCTATTCCTTTGTATTGTGAGGACTCTTCTTCTTCTACTTTTTGTGCCATAACTGGAGGTTGGCCGTCAGTCTAGTGAAGCGAGTCTTCTCCTTTACCACATTCCGCAGTCTCAAAACCATTCAACTCCCTAACGAACTTATATTCTACTCTGAAGCAACCATCAGAAATCGACATGTCTTTGAACTCAAAAAAGGCTGGTTGTGTCCAGGGTCAGAGGACTGAGTACCTACTTTCTATTAGGAAAATTAATTAATGAAACGCAAAATGTGTTCGTCCCATACCCTGGGACTTATAATAATGTATTCAATAAAAAGCAAACGATAAAGTCAAAATGTCGCAGCAAAAGGCTGGAAAATCTCATATAATTCTGAATTCAATAAAGGCTTTAAAGTCATGATTAAAATGGCGGCTGGATTCGCTCACGTCCATTGTGCACACATTATTTTGGGACCCTCAAAAATTACAAGCTTGGGGGTTAATCAATGTTTTATGTTGGAAATCTTTGTTTACATTGGCATTATATGGTCCAAGGTAAAAGCTGCTAGCAATTATTATTGACATTAACTAATATATACTATGAGAACAAAACTTATATTAGAGTTACAGCAATGCTGGATGACGTTTCACAAGTGTTAATTGTCAAACGTTACCAAAAAGTACAAGAATAAAATAAAAAAAATACGGTAATTTAATTCTATATAGAAGATATTTAAGTTATTAATAGTAAATATATAGAACTTCGAAAAAATAACGAACAAGAAGTAGAGAGAAGAATCAACATCACATGGAAAAAGTTCTGGAGCTTCAAAGAAATACTCAAAAGTAAAATGACTATACGAATGAAAACGAAAGTTATGAACACCTGCCTA
Organism: Pieris napi; assembly: GCF_905475465.1. NCBI lineage: Eukaryota > Metazoa > Arthropoda > Insecta > Lepidoptera > Pieridae > Pieris > Pieris napi. The sequence continues at coordinate 12,503,668 of NC_062242.1, forward strand.
CTGCCCTCATTAACATACGCCTGCCAAACTTGGAAATTTACTAGAAAAGTAAAAAATAAAATTATATCCAGCCAAAGGAGTATGGAGAGGAGCATTCTGAAATTAAGGAAAATCCAAAAGATCCGCCACACTCATATAAGACAGAAAACTCAAGCCATTGACGCCCTCAACTACTCACAAAAGCTCAAATGGCGATGGGCGGGTCACGTAGCGAGGCTAAGCGATAATAGATGGACAAGAGAGACAACACAATGGACAGGCCCACTAGGACAAAGAAAGAGAGGAAGACCAAATGCACGCTGGGTAGACGACATCACAAAAGTGGCAGGCACTCATTGGTTACGAGCGGCAGAGAACAGAGAATACTGGTCTTCTCTGGAGGAGGCCTTTACCTTTCATGGAGAGGGTTCTTGCAAAAAAAAACATTAAATTAAGTATGTTATGAAATTGTAATACTTATAGAAAGCAAGAAATAAAAGGCTTTTTATTTTATTTATTTATTTATATAGAACTTCGAACTTTTTGCCCTTAGCCATCGGGCCTTCGGGCCCGTGTGATGGTCTGAGCTGTCGAGGTCTAAAGGGAGGATTCCCTTTAGGTTGGAGGAACAGTACACCAGCCTTCTTCCACAGTATATTTATTATTTAAATATTTCTAATGTGAGGCTACTATAACTTAAAATAATACATCTTTACTAAAAGTGCCTCACGGTTATATTAAACAGGCATTTTAATTTAAAACTTAATTGCAGTACAGTCTAAAAAAAAGGCTGTCTCTTTTCATTACAGCGTCATCACTATGACTGAAAGAGACAATTTAAAGTAGATTTTCTTTGGTTATTAATTTTTTGCTTGATAAACTTTTACGTCTGTTAAAGAGTTCGCTTCTGCTCATATCTTTTGCCTATCGGATTTCAAACGATGCATTACTTTAATCTCAGCAAAGCTGATAATATGAGACCTGACCTAACGATCCAGTGGAATGGGCAGCTTCCGGGATTATTTGGGTTCGAGTCGATCACTACTGATCTGGTATTCACTCGTTTAGTATTCACTTTTCTATTATTGTAGTATATAATTAACGTTAAAAGTACTGAGCAGTATACATTTAATAATATGATTACGCAATATTCAGGCAGACAACATCCACAATAAGTTTAGACATAGACATAGACATACTCAAACTCAAACTCAAAATATCTTTATTCAAGTGGGTAACCAAGTACACTTTTGAATCGTCAAGTTAAATTAATCGTAAATTTACATTTACTACCAGTTCGCAAGTCCAGGGCGTAGAGCGGGTAAGAAGAACTGGCAAGAAACTTTCCGCCACTCTTTTTAATCGCCCGGTATTGTCATACATATTGTTTGAACTGGAGCAATTCAATCCCAAGGATTAGGATCATTTAAGTAGTCCTCAAATTTATAAAAAGCTTTGTTGATTAGTTTCCGTTTAACGAGGGCTTTGAATTTATTTAGTGATAATACTCTAATTTCGCTTGGGAGTTTGTTGTAAAAACGAATACAATTTCCATATAAGGAGTGGTTTATCTTTTGGAGCCTGGTTGGTCGTACACTCAAATTAGTTCTATTTCGCGTATTATACTGGTGAAACTCACCATTTGTTTTAAAATCGTTTATATTTTTTTGGACATACAACAAGGCTTCAAGAATATATTGACCAGATAGTGTCATAATATTTAATTCCTTAAACTTATTCCGTACCGACTCCCTCGGAGAAACACAACAAATACCCCGAACAGCCCGCTTCTGCAGCACAAATATGGATTGAACCTCTGCAGCAGCACCCCACAGTAGAATACCGTACGACATTACGCTGTGAAAGTAGCTATGGTAAACAATTTTTGCCGTGTCCTTATCAGTAAACTGTCGGATTTTCTTTACTGCATATGCTGCAGAGCTGAGCCTATTCGAAAGAGTATCTATGTGCGGGCCCCATTGGAGTTTACTATCTATTGTTATGCCTAGAAAAACATAGACATAGACATAGACATAGACATAGATATAGACATAGACATAGACATAGACATAGACATAGACATAGACATAGACATAGACATAGACATAGACATAGACATAGACATAGACATAGACATAGACATAGACATAGACATAGACATAGACATAGACATAGACATAGACATAGACATATCAATTATTACAAACAAAAACACACACACATAAACACACAAAATAACAATAATCAATAATAAAGAAGATTTTTTTTATTTTCCCATTCGGTTCGTTTAACATTATTCAGGCAGACTTCATCTACAATAAGTTTAATAGACGGCTTAATATATTGACGCTCACCGTCTACAATTTAAAAAAAAACGCTTAAAGGACTGGCTTCAGAACACACCTTACGCAGAGTTAAATAAGCTACCCAAAGTAAACGATCAAATTTGCTTGACAAACTTGTTTGTCAAACTTCACGTTTTCATCAAACAATAGCTTAGACGATCAAACCAAATATCAAACAAATTTGTTAAATTTCTAGTAGATTCTGGTTTCTCCTTTCGTGACGTGACGTCGCCGTGCCGAGCGCTTACAATTAGTAATTCAGTTGACACATTTTGGCATTAACTCTAGCACTGTGTATCAAGCCAAAAAAAAGAAGACAAAATTAAGAGATAAATTCTCTTGTTCTTGTCCATATAATCTTTTAATTTTTTTTTCCATAACATCGGCATATCACGATAAAGAGATATGAAATGCAACGTAAATTCTTTGTTCGTAATATTGCCACTCATATCGTCACTGAGCGTAGCGTCCTCCATGATGGCAATACAACGAATGAGATCTTGTTTGTCAAACACCGCCGTACACGTTCAAACCTGTTTGTCAAACTCGACATCAATCCACATTTTCATCAAACACGCCAAACACGTAGATTGTTTGACAAACGCCTCAAACACAGCAGTACACTATCAAATAATTTGACAAACACGTAAAATTTGACAAAAAATTTGATCGTTTAGAGGGCACTTAAAGTGCCCTGTAAACGATCAAATTTGCTTGACAAACTTGTTTGTCAAACTTCACGTTTTCATCAAACAATAGCTTAGACGATCAAACCAAATATCTATCAAATTTGTTAAATTTCTAGTAGATTCTCCTTTCGTGACGTGACGTCGCCGTGCCGAGCGCGAGTAATTCAGATGATGCATTTTTGGACTCTAGCACTGTGTATCAAGACAAAAAAAAGAAGACGATGGAGTCGAGAATGGTTGAAATTAAGAGATAAATACGAGAATTTGCTACGGGAAATATTGCGCACTGAACCTAAAGACTACGCAAACTTCCTGCGCATGGACCATAAAACTTTTGAAGATTTACTGACTATACTCCATCCTCGTATTGAAAAAAAGGACACAGTTATGCGGAAATCTATACCAGCTTCTCAAAGGTTATCAATAACTTTGAGGTATCTGGCTAGCGGCGATGATTTCAAAGACTTAAAATTTCAAGCCTGCGTTGCACCTCGAACATTGAGCAACATTATCATTGAAACTTGTGAAGCAATAAATAAAATAAAAGCCTTTTATTTCTTGCTAAAAGATATACAAAATAACATAGGTTTACTAAAAATAAAAAAAAATCACGATAAACAGATATGAAATGCAACATAAATTCTATGTTAGTAATATTGACACTCATATTGTCACTGAGCGTAGCGACCTCCATGATGTCAATACAACGAGTGAGATCTTGTTTCAAACTCGACATCAATCCAGATTTTCATCAAACACGACAAACACGTAGATTGTTTGACAAACGCGTCAAACACAGCAGTACACTATCAAATAATTTGACAAACACGTAAAATTTGACAAACAATTTGATCGTTTACAGGGCACTTAACATGTAGTAGAATCATATACATTCACACACATGCGACACACTCACGCGTGTTACGCGTCACGTATGCTGTAAAAAATTTGAAGAATTTGTTGTAAACAGTAAAAGAAAGGAATTTCAAAATTGTAATTTGTTTTTAACTTTGTTGTGGAAGAGCTGGGAACTTTTATGCAAGTATTTTTGACTTAAAAGGGTTCCCAAATCTTACACATTGTAATGCATATCTACATATAAAAAATATGTTTCCAGTAGAACGTTTTCTTTGAATCGAAGTAATCTCGAATTGTAATTATTGCATAATGTGGCATGAAATATAAAAACTGTCTAAGTTTGCGTGGCAGGGGAGAGGAAGATTTGTGGTTTGATTTCGATCATTTTTTCTTACTATATGATACTAGCTGACCTGGCAAACGTCATTTTGCCATATATATAATTTATAATAAAAAATAGGGGTTGATCGTAGAGGGGTGAAAATTAGCGGTTGTATGTATTTTTGTATGCTGTATCATAAAAAAAACATATTTTTTTTATCTAAAAATTAAAATTGGACTACCCTTAACATTTAGGGGGATGAAAAATAGATATTGTCCGATTCTCAGACATACCCAATATGCACACAAAATTTCATGAGAATCGGTCGAGCCGTTTCGGAGGAGTTTAACCACAAACACCGCGACACGAGAATTTTATATATTAGATTTTACGCTACTTAAAATTGATCAATATTAACGTAGAAATGTGTTTGGTCCGTGATTTTTTACAGTAAAACATTATTGTAATATATCAGGCCTCTTGAAGTAATTCGAGAAATTTTATAAGATGACGTTCTATATGTATAGAATATCTTTATCCAAAATTAATTAAAACGGTAAGAAGTTAGAATTTATTTTATCCGCATACCGACTAGGTTGAATTAGAGGGCGTAAGTCTACAGTTTTGGCCTTAATCCAAACGTATAGTTGAGTCTGCCCGGTCAAATAGTTACACGTGACTTGCTTCTTAAATATAGTTAAATAGTTAACGACTTCAAAAGGAGCTTCTTAAGCACTGCGTTAAATATATTTTAAATGCTTTGATAGAGATATCTCTTCTAATTTTTATTATCATTATTATTTAGACATTGTCTCTGTCAGAGACCAAGATTCTACGCTATACATAGTTATAATTAAAAGTTGTCAATTTAGCTTAGCACATTTAGTGCGCCTGTTACAAAGTAGTAGTATTAGTAGAAGTAGTAGTGGTTATTAATTATAGTTTTTCTCTTGAAACAGAACTTATTCAGGCTAGATAACTATGGGTATATCTAAGGATATTTCTCTAATGAGACAGAAAGGTTAGCTTTATCATATTATAAGTTGTACTGTCATGGGCAGGCTACAATGGAGGCTCTTGATTAAATACTCAAACAGACTTCTTTTTGACCTTGGTTAATAAAAGTTAAAAGTCAAAAATCATTTATTCATACAGGTAACACAATGCACACTTATGAATGAATTATTCTAATTTTACATTAACTGCCAGTTCTCAAATCAAGGGTGTAGAACGGAAGAGAAGAACTGGCAATAAACTCTCCGCCACTCTTTTTAATCGCCAAGTTTTTTGTTTTACACAACGTTTGTAAGGAGCCGCAAGCATTACTAATGAAATACATTAAAAACAAAGATTTGTCCTCTATCAGCAGGAGCACGAATAAAGACTTGGCACCCACCACGAGATCATTTCTATGCGAAATACATTAACAATATAACATATTCAAACTATCCAAATTATATAGGACACAACTATATAAAATCATATCATAAATTAATTTCAGGCCAATTAAAATATCGTTAGCTAGACAATTTATTTCGAAAAATATTTATTGTGTAAAGCGGCGAGTTAACTAACAGTATTATTTAATTAAAGTACAACAAACATAGCAAAGTTTACGAAGTAAACATTTTTATTCTAACCTTAAACTTAAATTTATAACTTACATTGTTATACTTATAAAACACTAACGCACGTAATATTTACCAAACACGTACCTTTACGAAATCTCGGTTTAGTAAAGTAAGACAAGCTTTTAGCAGTTCGTGACTCCGCCATAACAATAAAAGGAATATTCCGGCAACTACGTAACGTAGCACTGGAACTATCTTTCATTAGGCAACGGATATCAATACTAATTTCTTTCAATATTAATATTGTAAGAAAGTCTAGTATTTAATAGCATTGTGTACGGACGAAGGAAAGAAGGTCGGGAAGGTGTTCTCTTCCTAGAGGGAGGTTCATCAAACAGTTACCACTAACAGGCCGGCTCAAAGGTATAACGCTATCGTACAGATAAAAAAATCACACCATCGAAAAATAAGATTACTGGTCCTGTACTAATACTGAAGTCGTGTGTGTGACCACTGTGTAATGTATAGTTTTCGTTGTTTTTATTATTTGTGTTTTTAAAATATTTAAAACGTCATGATAAAATACGCTCAATAGCGTTGTCTACATTACTGCATAATGTTCGTGAAGTGTGGTGTAAGTTATGAAAAGAAATGTTGAGTTAATATAATCGATTTTACAATAAAAATAAATAAACTTAAGTGGAAATGGGTGGGGCATATGGCAATAGGTACAGCAAAGTGGAGCAAGAGAGTAATTTTATATATAAGTTTACGATATATAATTCCCTCGGCTTTACAGAATTTAATATATAGAAGTAGACCTTTGATTATGTATTATGTAGTTTAATAAATTAACAATATATAAAACTATAATTGAATAAGACCTCCTACGTTTTATACCAAAACCGATAGCAACCAATTATAACCAATGCAACTCGATCGTGGAGCAAATTATAATAATTGTTACACTCTCGATGATTTATTGCTGAATATCAATTCGTTGTACCAGAGGTGCGATAAAATTTAATAATGTATTCATGATTATTATCTATTCATAGAAATAATTTAATGGATTTTGAATTAATTTATTACTGAATTATGTTTAATTAGATCATACGTTTTAAACTGCGTAGTAAAATTACTTTTAACTATAGATTTATATCGCATAGTATTAAAATTGAGATGACTATACACATTTTAATGCGATTTGTGTTCTATTAAATATAGGATACTCACACCTAGCTAGCCTTGCTTTAATCCAGAATTTGTATACTACCGATCATTCATCAGGAATTCATAGAATGTTCCAAACAAAATGTTAATTTTCTAGGCAGTCAAGAATTGCAAAAATCTTTTTTTTCTTATAAACGAGAATGTGAAATGCAACAGAAATACTTTTTAAGTATTTTGGGACCGACACCCAGAGCCTCATATATATTAATCAATATATACATTTAATATCTTACCATTGTTCCTGATTTACTTTTTAATTCAGTTACATGTTGGTTTAAAATTATTTTTCCGATTACTGGGAGAGAAGTCCACAAATACATTTGATAAAAACAAGATGGCGTTTATCGCGGTTCCTGAGCGCGGCTGCGTGATGGATTAGCTTTGTAATTAAGAAAATTTCACTTGAAAAAACTGTGCATCTGTCTTCATTAACTTGCTACACCAGATTCGAAGATAATTACTTCACTTTTATATCTGCATTTTTAATTTTTAAAAATTCAGATTACGTTTTCAACTAAAAAATAAGTATTTTAAAGTCAATGTGCCAAGTCCTGAGTGGTATTTCTGTTGTGACTGCTCTGATATTATAGTCATAGATAGTTGTATATACATATAGGAGTTGTAATTATTATTTAATTTAAGGCCCGAAATCAGCTTCTTGGCAGTAATTCAAGGGATTGAGTGACAAACAACGATTAGGGGTTTATGTGATTTATTTTAGTAGAACAAGTTTTTAAACTTTATGGCCTAATATGCTAGCTAGCTTAGCCTTATATATCACAATAGGTTAGTATGTTCACATAGTGATTTTGAGTGTAAAAAATGGTATGTGTACAGATAAAATTCATTGGTGAATTTCAGAGAGTTCGAACATACGACCACGAGAATCGCAGTAAAAACACAGGCTGACTGAATATAAATTTAGTGAGGTATATCACCGGGTCATTCACAATGTTGGGTCATGAGATGTGCCATCAAAATTGTGCGTCGTAAAAGACCGGAACGACCTCGCATGTCAAATTTAGTCTAAGTTGTGTGTTTCCATTTTACTCTATTGTAAACTGCTAATTACGCAATTGTATCAAACAAAAATATCTTAATTATATCTCTATTCGTCACAGCGTAATTACATTTATGAGCCAATACTGGGCTAGTGGCTTCAGCGTGCGACTCTCATCGTTTTTATTCCTATGTGCCCATTTAACATTCGCTCGAACTGTTAAGGAAAACATCATGAGAAAACCAGCATGCCTTAGACCCAAAAAGACGTCTATTAGATTGAAAAATCATCATGAAATAGCTACTAGCTGAGGCCCAAACTTTGTAAACACAGTGTGAGAGAAAGAGGCGAATATATAAACCAACTAGCAAACTCGGCGAACTCAGTTTCGCCACCAGATGGCTTCGTTTTATGTAACATTTCGTTTGGTGATCCCGCTTTTCTATTGAAATTTTTCCTGAAATTTTTGAAAAATTACTATAAACCTCACAGAGCCCGAGACCTTTCCAACGAATGCAAAACCGTGGAAATCGGTTCGTGCGTTCTGGAGTTATAGCGTCAGGAAGGAAAACCCGACTTATTTTTATATAGTAGATTTCCTAGGATATTTTTAGACTTGTCTTCAAAAACTAAATGACAGGGCGTCTATTTTAGGTTGGATTTGGTTCATTTATTGTACAGTGTAAAGACACTTTATATTAGGGGTCAGCCTGAATTCTTTTTCTCGTAGACTATGGGCGGATCGTGAATTTATTTGGCTCTGGGTTATTACGGGGAAGTCCCCCGTAATTGACGCACACGCGAATAACTACACCGACCGAAAACTAGCTACGGGGAATTCCCCGTTCCATTTGATAGACGTCTTATGATTATTTATTTTCCTTATGATTGTTTTTTTGAGTAGCTAATCAAATTCTACGTGAATTGATCTTGAACATGAACATGAACGATCCAGTTGAGATCTGTTTGGGTACCTTTATTGAATCGTCTTATAATCGTATATATTTCATATAAAAAGGCTATTTCTTTACGTTGTATGGAAACGGTGACCTTGAGAGCACGTCCTCCGAAATAAAAAGGGGCGACAACCGAAGTTTTATGACAGCCTTCACACTTACTATACAATACATTTACATTTTTGTTTCACGTGTCCTTGCCAGGTGAAATATCTCCACCAAATTCTTATGTACCAGAACTTAGTTGTAATACGTTACAATTTTCTCATGAAAATATACTATATATTTATAGTATATTTAACTGTTTAATCTATGGGATATATGACATTTACCCAATCCCAGTTAAAACTGTTAATTATAGATGACATCTTATATTGTGTTAATACTTGTATAATGATCACATAAATTGCCAGAATTAACTATGTAACATAAGTAACCTATGAACTAAATTACTATAAATAATTCACATTTTGTATGCTTTTGTATGCTCTTGCGTTATCTAGAATGTTTCGCGCCGTTTTTCACTTTTATCACCCTGCAACATGTACCAAAATAATTAGGTAACCATGCAGTCTCGCCGCTTAAGCACGGGCTTAAAATTAGCTACAACGTTACGTAAATTACCCCAAATAGCAGAAAAGAGCCCCTTTGAATAGCTGAAATCTGTAAAACGTATTCAAAAAGATTTTAATTCAAGAGAATGCATACTTTTCGCACCGACCTCCGTGGTGTTTATGTTAATACGAGTATCTGGCCGGAAAGGGAATTTCAAATTCAGAATTCCATTTTTAAAACATTATTTTTATAACAAGAACACTCGTTCCCGGCTCCTCGATTTGTAATTCGAATCCGACTCGTCGAATTTCAAACGGATTTTATGACATTTTAAATTCGTATTTCGATGAATTTTAAATCATAATTATTCGCGTCCCGCCTGTTTTTAATTACGTAATAATTGTAAATTAATTAGAGTAAAGAAGTGTTAATTGGGTTTGGGAAATGTTTGTTTTGTAACGCAAAAACGATTGCGGGCTAATGGATTTTCAAAATTAATAATAAGTATTTGTTGTCAGTGATCTTTGTGGAGCCTTTTAGGTCTGGGCCTCAGATTTCTATATCTGATTCATGATCATTTGTCAATCTAATAGTAGGTGATCAGCCTCCTGTGCCTGACGCCGTCGACTGTTTGGGTCTAAAGCAATCAGGGATGTTTTCCTTCAACGTTCGAGCAAATGTAAATACAAAAAGGTAGATAGAATGTCCATTGGTGCACAGTCGAGGATCGAACCTACGACCTCAGTGATGAGAGTCGCACGCTGAAGCCTCTTGGCCAACACTGCTCTTGGCTTGCTCTAGGAAGACTTAATGAAACCATAAACCATTGTGTTGTTTTGAAAAAAGGGATAGCAATGGACAAATAGTTTGACCATTTATAAAAGTGAACGAAAACCGAAGATTTATCAACCAATAAACCATTCACTCGCGACTATACATTACTCCTACGTTGATTTTTTGACTCAGTGATTGAGATTTACAGCTTACAAGCGCTTACAGATTTTATAGCTCAATGACCGAATCGGAATGAACGAACGAATGTATGATTTTTACATGTTCATTGAATAATTTATTGCTGTTCGAAATTCAAAATTTGTGGATTACACTTTTCCAGAGTATGATTTTGTTGGAATGGTTTATTTTATTAAACTGTCTCCTAAAATCTCCTACAAGTTATATACATTTTAAAACTGAAACTTTAGACCAGTGTTTTTCAACGTAGGGCCCACATGGGGGCAATTTGATTGCTTGCCATTCGAAATTTGATTAAAATTATTTGTAATTTGAATTGAAATGAAAATTGTCATAAAGATTTTAGAAAGACTATGGTGGTCCTAGACTCTCGACGAATGTTTATTACTACTACATGACATCGTCTCAAATAAAAGAAATTGCAGCTCACTTCTAGAATAATTGCCCTTCCTTGTTCCTGCCTACCAGACTCGTAATCGTGCTTTGTTTCATGTTCCTCACATTAACACTAACTATGCAAAAAACTCAGTTTTGTATCGCACAGCCCGGACATACAACGAGCACAATTTAAGCCTTGACTTGTTTAAGCTGTCGCGGTATATGCTTAAAGTAGTATTAAGAATATCCATAGCGCTAAATCACCTGCATCATGAGCACACCCCACTCTCCCTCACTTTCACACCATCGCACATCACACCCAAATTAGGTATTACTTTAATATTTTTTGTTGATTTCCTTATGTAAATATCTGAACCTTTTTGTATATACAGTCTCTTTATAACACAAACACAAACTCTTTATAACAATTTTCAATGGACCGAGGATTATAGAGAGTTTCCGTTATACGGAGATAAGAGAAAAAAACCAAATTTAACCAATTACAATAATTTCTAATTTTATTACTATCAATAGGTAAATTATTCTAAATACATATATTCTGTTAACTTTGCCTGACGTGTTTTGCTATGCCAATATTTGTTTTATATTTATTTAAGTATTATTTCTGGCCATCTTAACAGTTTCAAAGTTTGTTTACGAATAATGGCACACATGTTAATGCAATGTAAATACAATAACAAAAGCGAGACGGCTGTTTATGACCTCAGGTGTCTTTCTTAGAAATTTCGGCACCTTCACAGTTTAGTTTTGTAAGCTCATTATAGAAATAATTACACTTAAGTATGTTGTTGTCTGAATATGAAAATATTTATTCGTAATAGAGAAGGGATGTTACGTTATAAAAAGAATTAAAGTATGGGTTTTGTGTTAAACCAATAACTCACTTGTACATTATTCGTTATAACGAATACCGTTATAAAGAGTTTTCACTGTATAATGTATTCCACCTTTGGCTATATAGGTTTAGTTTAATTGTTTTTTGTTGTATATAATTTATGTTGGCTATAAGACATCGTTGACACAATGTATATCATATAGTTTGGTAAAGATACATTGATAATCCCTAAAAGCTACATAATAGGGCAATTTTCGTTTAATTTTCATTTGAATTCCTGCTGGACCCCAAGACAAGTGGCAACTCATTAATCTGCCTGGAGATCTTTAAAAACAGCTGAAGCGCGAAATGTTTGTGGAGTCAATGGTTCTGTAGGAATTTATATATATATTGTTTATTGTTTAGTAGTTTAGTAGAATATATGTAAATATAGAACCAAACATTAAAACTATTGATTTTTTTTTCATAGAACAAAAAAAGAAGCAGGCGCCTCATTTGATGTTAAATTATACCGCCGCCCTTGGACACTCTCAATGCCAGAGGGCTCGCGAGTGCGTTGCCGGCCTTTTTAAAAATGATTTTTTTGAAGGACTCTACGTCGCATCGCGGAAGTCATGCCCTCAGGATCCCGGAGATCTGTGTCCCAATATTAAGTAATTGTATTACATCTCGATAACGCTTAATGGAGTCACATCGTGGCTAGCTGAGGTCCTACGTACTATTCCCAGGGAAACAATTATTCACTTTGACCGTACATAATCACCATAAAAAGTATTAATCTAGACTGCCGCAAGTGGTGCTTAACCATGACGATAGTAAAAACTGCGCTTAGTATTAAACAACTTCCTTCAAAAAAAGGGTACCCTCTTTTTCTTAATAGGCCGGCGACGCATTGGCGAACCTTCTAGCAATGTGAGTAGCACTTAAAAACAGTAAAGTGTTGCAGACTAATATAGGTGGTTCTCATGATAAATTATGATTTACAAAACCATCCATTGAACGACATCATTAAAAAAAAATTTAGAAGGCCGCCAATGCACTAGCGATCCATTTGGCAATGTGAGTATCACTTTAAAAAAGGGAATGTTGCAGACAAATACAGATGGTTCTCGTGATAAAGTTTGATGGAAGGATCGCTGAAAAGGGGTGTGTCAACAGTAAATTGGCTGCGTGTTTTGCGTAAATTCGTTAGACAGCTATATTGTAGACTCGTGACTTGGAAGTCCTATGTTCTATTCCTATGAAAGGAAATAATATTCCTTTATTTGCACTATTCTGTCAGTCACTGACGTACAGATTTCTCTTTGGTAATTCAAACTTTATTATATAATATACCAATGGCGCTACAACCTTTTAGGTCTGGACCTCAGATTTCTGTATCGGTCCGTAATCATTTCTAATAGGCAATAAATCCTTCTGTCCCTGACACACACAGTCGACTTTTTGTGCCTAAAGCAAGCCGGTTTCCTCACGATGTTTTTCTTCACGAAGGTCCATTGGGGGAATCAAACCTACGACCACAAAGATGAGTCGCACGTAGAAACCACTTGGCCAACACTGCTCATTATTACATAATATTATATATTTTATTAATTAATGTTTCATTCAAATAAACATTAAGTATACAAATGAAAAAGATTTAATTAATTTCTAGCTTTTAATGGTTTTGGTGAATTTGGTTAAATGTGACGGTGACTGACGATGTCCCTTCTGGTTTTTATCTATTTATTCCAGGAAAATAAGTCGTAAGATTTCTATTTATTGATATATAAATAACCTAACATCGCTTCCTCTTTTATTCTTGTTCCTACTCATTAATGTAATTGAACGTGAAGTACTCTTGTTTGTAGAAAATATTTTATATGTTTCAATAGCTTATTTATTTTATTATTAAAGTTCACCACATCATACATTATGCTATATCTAAAGTAAATGTTACAAGTTATCTGTTCTGTTCTGTATATCTGACAATGCTGGTAAACATAAATATTACAATAAAACACAATTAAAACATTCCACTTCCAATTATAGATTTTACTAGTAATTTATTGCTTGCGGTTAAGGAAAAAAAACACTAGAAAAACAGCGAATAAGCCATCAGATAAGCACTTAACAATGCTTTTTAAAAGTTGATCAGCCCACTACCGAATATATCAAGCTGGATAAGTAGTGTTTATTCTATTATATTATTATACGTCGTATACGTATCTGTTATATATTATTATTAATTCGATTGAGAAGTGCCTGAAATCTTAGGTTGGTTTTTGCAGACTGATTTTGTAAAATTCTGCTGATCCTAAACCTTGGGAATGAATAAGGGATGACAATGTTAATGTGTTGAGGTTACTGGAACGACAATGTTAATTTTCTGTATTTGACCATTTAACAATTTGTATAAGTACGTTACACAGGCTATCTTCGACAGTAACATCATTTTAAATTTTCCTAAGTAGCTTTAATATTAATTTGAATAAATTTATTTATTTATTACACAAATACATACCTTATAGACTATGCCAATACGTATATAATATTAAACACATAATATACACAATATCCCTACTGTGAATTCTCTCTGCGAACATATTATATGTCGATAGTGTCGGAGAGAGCATTCAATAGGCGCAACGTCTTTGATAATCTGTGCAACAGACTAGTTCTGGCCCTTGGTATAACCTAGGCCTTCGCCGTCGCACATATCCCACAGGTACAAATAATCCCCGTTCTTGAAGTACAATGTACAAAAAGTACAGACCAATAATGTTGGGTACTTTAAAGGATAATTATAATATCGTCATACACTCGCTACATGTCTCGTTTATAAATCACTTACAAAGATTGCCTGTTGGACTTTTCTTAGCAAGGAAATGTTAAATAAATAACAAAAGCCTGTATGGCATAACTCTAGGACAAATAGCCGTAGAGTCAATACAAGTCAGCTAGTTAAGGATTGTATTAGAAAATCTCGTGATACCGAAATCAGCTTATATCGCAAAATTGTCTGAACTCAAATAGATGACATTACAGATACATATTTGGCAGAAAAACGACGAGTGACTTTATTGATTTATTTAAACGGTAATTACCTTAACTGTCATTTAAAAAAAAACTGTTTGATTTAGTTCCCTGTTGAGTAGAGACTCTTGAGCCGTGGGGTTCAAGCGCACAGGCAAGATGGATAGATTCCACGCTCAACGAATTAGTATCGCAATACAGCGAGGAAATGCTGCCAGCGTTAATGGTACACTGTCACAGGGACCAACCTTTGTAAACTTGTTTTAAATCTCTATTTATCAATTTTTAAATTACATGTTATTTAAGCACCACAAAAGTATTACCAGTGAAATCAAAAGAGTACAACAAGAATTCGCCGGCATCCTGAGGCGGTAACTATTATCCTAAAAGAAAGACATGTTTAGCAAGTCATATTTTAAATAAATCAAATAATTCTTCGATATCTTAAAAAATTAGATAATACACTTAAAATCGCGTTCTTGATGCTATTTTTTGTGAAAACACGAACTCAACCAAAAATACTACGCGAAATTGTTCCATCCATTTATTACAATGGAAAAAGAGATTCTTATATATTATATAGATTAAGATAGAAAAAGTATCTTTTATTATTTTATATTAATAAAATAATAATTATTCAATATTGGAATTTGTTAATTTATTCACTTTGACATTACGTTTATTTTGCACCTCTATAAATGGCCAAATAGCAGTGTTAGCCTAGTGGCTTCAGCGTGCGACTTTCATTCCTGAGGTCGTAATTTCGATCCCTGGCTGTGCACCAGTGGAATTTCTTTCTATGTTCGCATTTAACATTCGCTCGAACAGTGAAGGAAACATCGAGAAAAAAGCGGCTTTAGACCCTAAAAGTCGACAGCGTGAATCCGGCATAGAAGGCATACATGCTTATTAGATTGATTAATAAATAATCATGAAACAGGTACAGAAATCTGAGGCCCAGACATAAAAAGGTTGTAAAGGTTGTAGCACCACTGTTTATTTATTTATTGTATTTATAAATGGCCAAATACACATTATATAGTTATTCTTACATACAAATATTTAGCCAAATTCTAGACGTTACCAACACAATATCGTCCCGTATATTTCCCATCAATGACGTATACACGGTTAGCAACCCGTAAATTCGTGCGGCGCTGGGCCGAATGAATTGTAACCGGCAATTTACGAGCAGGTACTGCGTCTGTAAACGTGAGCCCCGATCGCGGTCACGCGTTGTACAAAAGAATGGATAATGCTCACAGTAAATGATTTCCAAAACATAAAATACAACCTCCAAACATTAAAAATAAGACAATACTCTTTCAAAGCCGACACCACACCCACTAACATGAATGTGCCGCTGTAGTTTATGACCTTTTCTTTCTTTTATCTTTTATAGGCTCATTTGCCTGGACTTTACAGATATTTGAAACCAATGATGATAATTGTATGTGATAATTGATTTGTCGAGGCTTACGGGCTAATAACTAACTATGAATTGCATATTCTTCTTCTCTTTTTGGACCTTCATTAAATAATATAAAAGAGTAATTAGTATTCCATAGAAATTAATTACATAAAATCAGTTAACGAGATTCCCAAATAATCTGCGAAGTTTAAACAAACGAAATAAATATTTGTGAGGCTTTCACGGAGATAATTTGGTATCGAGCCTCTCTCCCCGAAACAATGCGCAGTTCTTAGATTAACAACCTTGCTCTCAAAAGACATCTGATTAACTGGACCACGAATATGAGATGTGGCATTTCACAACGAACATTTTTATTTAATAGAATTCATTTTGATTGCCCCATTTTCGACACAACTCTAAGCACAATTTGACAGAAATAGACATAAGATTCCTTTAGTAAAAAATTAGACAGGGTAAGTCTCTAAGTGTATTTTTTCTTCAAATTTTTAAAAGCATGAATAAAAATATATCTCTAATATTATTTGTATAAAATTTACATTCAATTTTAAGAAATAACTGTTTGTAACGATTTCACGCCCCGAGGCATTGTCTGTATATTGTGAAGATGGAAACTTGATAAGAAAGAAGGATTTAACCTTTCAAGGAGGAGGTTTTCAATTAGAAACAAATTTTGTATGTATACCGATTACTCGAAAACATCTCGATTGATTTAAAAAGTTGTATATTTCTTAATGATAAGATTTTAGAGTACAGGTTTTTGATTTTTTAAATTTTGTAGCTGTTTCATGATGTTTTGTCAATATAATAGGCAAGTATGTGATCAGCTTTTTGTGCCTGACACACGCCGTCGACTTTTTGGGTCTAAGGATCCTCACGATATTTTCCTTCACCGTTCGAACGAATGTTTAATATGTACGCACATAGAAAGAAAGACGAATCTACGACATCAGGGAAGAGAGTCGCACGCTGTAGCCACTAACCCAACTTTGCTCCAAGTTCTAATACTACATAAATAACGTATATACATATAATTACCACATCAAAATCACCCACATCCACAACGTTCCATATTTTCGGCCCCATTTAAGACAGTCATTTTCAGGCAATGTTCCGTTTCCTTATTCCATTCACATAAGACCCGGTTTTGTTTGAAATATCCCATTGTTTGCTTTTCCTTATGAACCTCAAGACGGTTTACACACTGTGTGAGATATTTTTTTTGTATGCAGGCTCAAAACTGGCTAGATAAAAAATTGCATCCAGAAAGTGATTTGGATTATATTTTTTTATTGCTTATATAAAATGAATGGCAAAATTACATTAAGCCGTAGGCATGACTAAATAGGAGCACGCACTTTCAATGTAAAGTAGAAAAAAACAGAATTGATTCAGAATAAAAACAACTCTATAAACGCAGAGAGAATAGAATATCTTGGACTTTTTAAGTAGTTCATAGACAAATTGCCACTTTCTTTGGTCACGTATGGCACGTTAAAAGGACTCCATAGAGAGACTGGTGGTGCATGGAAGAGCAGAAGGGACTCTTGTGCCTGACAGAGAGCTCTTGCTCTGTCACCTATAACGAGGACTATTCCAATCAAGAACCTGCAAAACCATCTCTTCCACAAGGCAGCTGTCCGTATCAATTGGCAAAGAGTTGTCAAGAGAATAGTTTTTTCAAGGTGTCAACTACGATTGCACCAAACTTGACAGATCAAGAGGGCACTAATTAAGAAGAAGAATTACCCCCGAGATAAAGAATCGAACACTCCAGTACAGTGCGTAAAACCAAGATCAACATTATTTATGTGTCTATTTAATAGAAAGGGGGTGTTTGAATTTTCTACCATTGTCTCTCCTCCTGCGCCTGGCATGACGAATTAATTTGGTTTTTATCTGATTCTACTTTAATTACTGCTCTTTGGGCCTTTTTGCCAATTAAACAGTGTTAATAATGGACTGTATTTGTCAT
Source organism: Pieris napi (assembly GCF_905475465.1). Lineage (NCBI taxonomy): Eukaryota > Metazoa > Arthropoda > Insecta > Lepidoptera > Pieridae > Pieris > Pieris napi. The sequence goes on from NC_062242.1 coordinate 12,521,804, forward strand.
TTATAAAACGCCATTAAAAGTATATTAAAAGCTTTAAAGCTTCTTTCATTAATAGTAAAAATGTTGAACTCCAAGGTCAATCGTAAATATATTCCTATTTTTTAAGGATCGATATTTGTGATTATGTAAAAGATTTAAAGTTGACTAAGTATTCAGTAGTATTGGCCTAGTGGTTTCAGTATGTGACTCTCATCTCTGAGGTCGTAAGTTCGATTACCAATGGTCTTTCGATGTATGTGCGCATTTAGCACTCGTGAAAACATCGTGAGGAGTGGTAATGATCAAGACGTAACAAGCATTGTGCTTTCGACCCAAAAAAGTTGACAGCGTGTATCAGGCACAGAAGGCTGGTCACCTACTTATCTATTAAGAAAAATAAATGTTTGATGTATAACGATTAGCCTATTAAAGTCGACTCGACGACTCTCAAAGCTGGGGTCGTGCGTTCAAACACGGTCTATTCAAATATACACATAATAACACAAGAAACTATCACGTATAAATAAACCCGAAAATACTCGTAGTCGTGTGTTAGGCACCGAACATCTCCTTAACATCTGAACACAAGAGCTTGTACCGTTACTAATTAATTTGTTTGATTTAATTGGTGATCCTTTGTTAAGACTAATAGTATATACCTAATATAATAGGGATCAAGCTACGTGGTAAGCTTTTAATCTTGTCTCCTTTTACTACGATGGGAAATCCATTTACAGACCCCCACGCCGGGACAAGCAGTGCAGTGACGTGAGCAGGGAGGTCAGGGCCTTGAGTGCAATGACCTCCCTACTTAAATGCATCGTTTCGTGTATCGCTTATGAGGTTTTTTCTGTTGATGCGTTGACTGTATATGATCACATAGACCTCGGTATCTATAAGTGTTCTGTGGGATTAATTTATTAGCAGCAATAGAATTTATCATACTTTATCTAATGTGAAGTATTAAAGAGTTAAACAAGGTTGTAAAAGAAAATTCGATGAAACGCTCTGCAGACTTTTAAATAGATATAAATTGATTATATTTATTGGCTACACTTAAATATGTAGATCTGGAATTCTAGTTAAATACGTCAGTAAGTTTAATAAAAATGGTTTTATGATACGAACATACTACATTAGTATGTTTTAAATAACAGGATATGAAATTGTACTGCCGTTTTAATAATTGGATCCTACACAAGGTCTTTTCTTAGTCTTGCTTTTTAATGGATGCGGTTATAGTATCTTAGTATATATTTATAAGTATATAATATAACGCACAACTAGAATTTGAACTTTACCACAACTGAGCGTTTTTTAAGGCAGTTTTTGCCGCGCACCATCACTATGTGGAACCAGCTTCACGCTGAAGTATTTTCGAACCACTTCGACTAAGGGTCCTTCAAGAAAAGAGCGTACCAATTCTTAAAAGCCCGGCAACGCACTCGCGAGATGTTAAGTAACCCAAAGACACTCTGCCACTGAGTGTCTTTGGGTTACTTAACATCTGGTGAGCCTCCTGCCCGTGTTCTATGGATTGTTTCGTCTTTAAATCAAAACTATTTAAATTCGGTTCGAACATAAAGACACACACAAAAGTAGTAGCATCATCCTATAATTTGTGTACATGAATGATGTATTTAAAATAGGCTTTAATTAAACAATTAAGGTAAATAATGACTGGTCAAACTATAAATTATGATTGTAATGGCTAGGACGTGTGCCAAAATATATTTTTATTGTAAAAGAGGTATTACTTATGAGTTTATTGGTTGTGTAGTGTAGTTATTGGATGTCAAGAATGTAAAAAAATGCTTTATTAGGAAGCCTGGACATAAATGTTTCTACTGCTAACCTTTCTTGGTTATCTATAGCTAATAAAACATCATATGTCTTCATTGCATTTATCAGACCTAACGCAAATCTTTAGACATGAGGGAATACCAAAATTCATATCATTGAATGGGTGCGTGATTGAAATACTCTTATTTGGATGAGATTAGTATTGAATATAATTTATTGATAATTGAAAAATTCAACTCTTTGAGGATCACCGGGATTGTCCAGCATCATAGCATATTTTTAGTATTCAGACAGTATCATTGGTTTCAATGTTTCGTAACTAAAGGGCTTAAAATTTCTTTAGCTTTTTATGTTAGCTGCCATGCCATATTGCATGGTAAACAAATCTTACAACTTATATATTTTTATCGCGAGCCCTCTGGCATTCCGAGTGTCCATGGGCGGCGGAGCGGTATCCCTTAACATCAGTCTCAAGCCGCTGTGAAAACCGCTTTGTGAGTTCGAAAAGTGAGTTACAGAATCGCAAGGCTGTTCTGTGAAAAAACAGATGACATATTGGACTGCCAATATTTGATAAAGCCCACGTCACGTTGATGAAAACTACATTAAAATCCGTTGCGTTTTACAGATTCGATGTTATTTTCTACAATATAAAAATAAAACTACTGTAAAAGAATAAAAACAAAAGTATTTGTCAAAGCACATAAACATGTTACCCAGTACTATAAAAAGGCAGTCCGCTAAAAATAAAACTCAACTTCAAAAGGCCGGATATAATATCTGTGGATTTTCTATCCGGGTAGACCTCTACAGCTGATCCGGTTTCATCCGGTTTTCAGAACCGGTTACGTCGGCTTGCTTTGTGGATGAGATTCAATTGAGCTCAGCTTTAAAATAGATTGATTGTGTGGATTATAGTTCCATGTGGCTGGATTGAATCTAAGATGGGAGACCTAGATAGCCTCGTACATTGACATACTAGTTTCTGCTCGTATCTTTGTCTTTTACTAACTGTGAACTGTGAGTGTGTGGGTAATAGTTTGCGAAAAAGATAAAGATGGAAAGACCGTCGATAATTCCTCTATTTAATTTCATGTTGTAGAAGTTTAATCGTTAAATTACGCTTGAAAGAAATGTACGTATGTTGTACCAGATTTGAATTGGTAAAACACGATGCAGTAAATATGTATATGTATGATGCAGATGTGTTAGAAAAGTTTTTGGGTAAGTCGTTCATAGCAATCCTTTTTAATACATTTGGTTTGTCATTTTTGTGGCTGTTGGCTACCTAATTAAAATATAAAATAAATTGTATTAAAATAAATTAGATAGGATTATGTACTCGTTCATTTTTAAAGTAAATATTGCAGCCCAATGAAGTATTTCCGAACCAATTCGATTTAAGGTCCTTCAAGAAGAGAGTGTACCATTTCTTAAAAGGCATCGCACTCGCGAGCCCTCTGGCATCGAGAGTGTCCGGTTTCCTCACCATGTTCACCTTCACCGATCAAGCGAATGTTAAATGCGCATAGAACGTCCATTGGGATGGCCGGAGATCGAGCCTAAGACCTCAGGGATGAGAGTCGCACGCTGGAGCCACTAGACCAACACTGCCAATAAACTGGTAATAATAATATCTTATATATGAATTAATTTTAATTCTATTATATCCATGAATTAAAATATTTTAAACACGTAATAAACAATGTTTTTGAATAATTTCCAAATTAAATGAACAGTAATTAAAGATGTTCTCAAAACATGCTCAAACTAGATATAACTTATTTGAGAGTTATGAGAAATTATAAGTTAAGAACGCTCGAAAGTTTATGGGCACCGTAAATGTGGGAAATTTGGTTTAGTTTCGAGATTTTCGCTATTAAATATTTATACGTTGTTCGATGAAGTTTGTGAGTTTTTACTGTGTTCTTGACAAAAAGGTTTAACACATTCCATAAATTATATTAACATTTATTATTAATTATAAATAAAGGTATTTAGCAAAATTAACGTGGACTTTAAAGACCACAAAAGGAGAGGAAGAAGGAGAAGAGAGTGCGTTAAACAAAAGGTGGATAGAAGGTATAGAAGCCTTAGCAGTAAACGAATGGAGAAAGAAAGCCAAGTACAGAGATATTTGGAAAAAGCTAGCGAGAGGATAGGGGGTTCCGATCAACGGTACTGAAGGAAGCTAGCATATTAGGATAACAAGAAAAATATATAAAAAACCTAAGCTGTATTTTCTACTTTTGTAATAATTATTGGAAATTAAACGGGCTTTTATTATTGTTATGAATTATAAATTGCTGCTTATTATACGTTTCGGTGGCTCTTATAAGAACAAGGAATCCGAAATGTGAATGGATGACTACAGGGTTGAGAGTGGTAGAGAGACACAACATTTATTTGTAATAAAATGTGTAAATAAATGTTAAATTGTAAGTTCAAACCGACTTCCAGTAATACCTTTAATATGAATGTAATTTTAATCAACGTATTACAGAAAAGCCGTGCATTTAACATACTCTAATTTATAAAGCAAATATTCATCAACTAATTTTTAACTACATTTGTTGTTTGGGAAATGAAAAACATTTTCATTTTTGTTACCCACGGATTGTGCTACTAGTATTAAATAAAAAATTTTTTACCTTCAAAATTCACGTATATAAATTTTATAACTGTCTCAAAAGGAACCTTGGTGACAGCAATGAAAAAAAAAAATTATTGAAGCCAAGGCTTAGCTTGATAAACATTACTCTGCAGTTGTTAATGATTCAAAGACTTCATTTCTCATACAAAAATATTGTCGTATTACTTTTCAAGATACTAAATGTCTATAAGAAACTTAGGTTTTACTCATATACAAGGGTCCAGGGATGTTGCGAGCCCCTTATTGGGATGACTGTATCACAATTGATTTTATTGGTACTAGCTTTGGTTATTAGATAGGTACTCATTTCACTTGTAAATTATAAACACACAAACTTATGTATACGTATAATAAAGGCACGTTTTGTGAGCCCATAACTGAAATTCTAGTTCCGCTCTTGATTATACATATAGTATATAAAATATTAAATGATAAAACTTTGTGTGAAATCGGAAATATCCATTCCTTTTGATATACATACTGACCGTCCGAATCAATATTATAAATACAGTGTACATATGCTTCAGTGGTACTGAATAGGCTTTAGACTAGAAAATCTGCTGAGATGTTTTGTTATAAAACTGTGTGTGTGTGAATATAAATAAAGTGTTTAATTTTATAGCAACTATAAAACACATACACAGATTAACAAATGCTGAATAACAATATTAATTGACGTTATTTTTTAATTTGATTTCATCTTTTTCGATCGCACTCTTCATTTCTGAAGGTATTGTTAGTGGCGCCGCACAACTATCACTCTCCCCTGTCTTCGGCATTCCACTCTTCTCTGCACCTGGGTGATGGTAAGACCCGTAATGGGCTTTACTTGAACGATCCAGCGAGAAGGGGATCATCGGTCTGATGCCCTCCACTCTGCCAGTCACGATGATTTTTTCTAGTCTTTCTGGAGCTCTGCGTGTTATATGTCCAAAATAACTCAGGATGCGTTGGTAACAAAGTGTCGAAAAACTATTTTTTACATATAACCGTCTTAGTATGGACACGTTTTGTTTCTTTAGCTGTCCAGGGAATCGTTAGCATCCACATCCAATTTTATTAGTTGCCATGAAATTAAATAATATGCAAAAGTTTCCATTCAATTTATACAGCCAAACTTTTTAGAATATTCAATCGTAATATAAAAGCTATGTTCCAAAATAAGCTTCGATCTTTGATCCACTGACAGTATATAGTACTATGGCAGTCTGATGTATCTCTTTAATATCCCATTTCATAGATTCTGTGAAACCAATTTTAAATCAACTGAAGTTTCATACTTTTATGAAAAAATGAATATTACTTTTAACATTTTTTAAATTAGTTTTATATAAAAAGTCAGGAATTGTTTTTCGATTTATGACAAAAGGCTGATGTATCCGACATATATTTACAAAGGAAAAAACTGAAAAATTTCAGTTTAGTTCGCTCTTTTCTTGAAGGACCCAAAGTCGAATTGGTCGGATATTGGGTGGTGTCGTGTATATATGAGATATTTGATGGTAGCCTGTCTTGACGAATGTCAAACAACACGAGATCCATAGTTAGTAGAGGCTAATACTACGTTTTAAACAGGGAATGCCACACGTAATTTAAAAAGAAACACGAACCCGAACAAATTACGTAGCTAACGGCGCTGAACGGTATATATTTTATTTTAAATTTAATTTATTTCCACTGCAAATGAGTTTTATAGTATTGCTTATTTTACGTTTGTTTTAATATCCATTCTGCAACGATAACAGCTTTTACTGGTTCTGTCCGTGTATACAATAAAATCAGTTAGAATTACTTTTTTTGTAATAGGAGGCAAACGGGCAGGCTTACCTGTTGTTAAGTGATACCGCCCATGGACACTCACATTGCCAGAAGGCTCTTTTCTTGAAGGATCCTAAGTCGAATTTGGTTCGGAAATGCTTCAGTGGGCAGCTGGTTAGCGGGGGTGAACTAGTCTTGGAGATGGCGGAGTACAAGAAATTAGAAACAAGACGGGACGGTATCTACCTAAATGGATATTAGCGACGGTAAAGGCCGGTTGTTGGCGATACCAAGGGTCAGAAACAGTCTGTTGGACAGATCCCTGTTAACAAAGATGTTACGCTTACTAAATGCTGTCTTCGACAATTTATACACCTTTATATGTTCGCAAAGTGAGTTCACAGTAGCGATATTGTGTATATTATGTATTTAATATTATATATTTTATTCTTTTTATTCTATCGAATTAGTTTTGTACTGTGAGGATAGTGTTTGTACTTTTATAACTAAATATATAAATAATAATCATTTCTGATACCCTATTCTAATTCTTTCTATATCCGTGAGCCCTATCTTTCTGCCCTACTCCGCCAATTCCGCCATTTTAGTCTCTCCTGTCCCACCTGCTGTTTTTAAATCTGATCTATCCACCTCCAATTTTCATTGTTATCCTCTTTTACCTTGGGCACCAGTTAAATACTTTGTAATTCAACTTTTCTGTTCTATACTTAAAACTTAACAAATCAAAACCTGGGTTAATTCAAAGAACTGGAGTTCGATTTTTGGCGATGTTTCTTTGCCCACTATCCACTGCTAGTGGACAAAAATTCACTGAACAAAGAATCGCAATTCGCTGGTTCATCTAAGACATATGAATTTTGTTAGTCTCGTTCCTTGTTCTCAAGTAGAAATAAAGATTTATTTTAAATCCTCAGTATTCAGGTTAAATGGTAATAAAATTAAGATAATAGAAGCCAACTCTATCGAATTAAATAAAGGAAGATAGGTGGCTTGCAGGTGAGAACTAATATCTTATCTCAGTCGATTTTAATTACGACCAATTCAAACAATGGCATATGGCTGCCGTGGAGTAGATTCCGCTATAATTTTTACTTATTTAAATTATTGAGAAATGTATAGTAGACATTTATATAATACAAATATATAATTAATATATGAACACCACGTTGTCACTGTTTGCACAAATGTTCTTTCACGTTACAGTAATAAAGTTCTTAAGTTTTAGTTGTAACAAAACTTAACTTCAAACATAACAATATTTGATAACACTTAGTATGTCAATAAGTAATGAAAAAAAAAATGAATGGCGCTACCTTTTTAGGTCTGGGCCTCAGATTTCTGTATCTGTTTCATGATACTTTGTCAATCTAATAGACAAGTAGGTGATCAGCATCCTCTGCCTGACACACGCAGTCGACTTTTTGGGTCTAAGACATGTCTGTGGCTGTTGGCCTCCTGTTACATAAAAAAAGTCGCCTCTTCTTCATCACATTTTTATTATAATATAAGTCTCTATGCCTTTTCGTATCCACAACCACATATCAAAGTATATAACTCTGAAATTCAGTGGCCACCAATAAACGCCAGTTTTATATTGGCCCGCCGCCAACCATCACAGAGATGTCGCTGGAGTCGCATTGTGTGTGCCTAATGAGTTTTCAACAATGAATATACGTTTTGCTAGTCATGAACGATTATGTACTTAAACCAACGAGGGCAGGTACATATTTGTGTCTGTTTCATGTTCCTCTATAGGTCTATTACCTTTTTATATCCGATGTGGACACCTTTCGGGTATGTGGGATTCACCAGAATATCTGCTATTCAGAGACTGGGTGAGCCATCTATAACCACTACGAGTAGGTTCTACAAAGCGGCAAACAGATGCTCCGGGGTGTCGCATTCTATCGGGGCCTCAACGGCATAACTGTTACATAGGTCTATTACCTAAACGTGTATCAGCATGTCCATTTTCACGATGTAGATTTAGGGAAGTTAATGGGACCAATAAGAAAAATTACTGTTGCACAGCTGGGCTTCAAACACACGATCTCTGGGTTGAGAGACAACCACTTAATTACGTCCTTTATGAACCTGTTTAAGTTATGGAGCATGAATAATTTCGGAATGTGTATGAGAAATGTACCAGTTCTTTGCAGCCACTTGGCCACTTATCAACCTCACTAGGGTGTGTACAATTCTGTAAGTGAATTCGACACATGACAGCTCAGCTATTGGTCAAAGACGAAATCTCAATACGCTGGGTGAAGTTCCCAAATGAATTCGATAATCTCGAGACAGTATACTCCTGGTACGAGATTAATCTTCGAGAATTAACTCAATGTAATCGACAATTGTTTGTGATGAAATGTTCTGTAATCCTTTGATAGTTATTTAAAAATAATTCAATTTGATAAAAAAAAATATTTTCTTCTTGTTGAATATTTAATTTACGTAATATACGTAAAGGCCCCGTATCTAATTCAACTATTGTATAAACAATTGAGTTCTTGAGTGAGACGTTAAAAACCTCTATTCAGTTTATAATAATAATAATAATTTATTTACTAAAGCAGAAAATGATAAGTCCATATGGTTATTTTGGTAGTAACAATATTGTCGTAAATATTATATTTTATAAGCTTTAAGGATATATACAATCATTACCCACCAAAGTAGAGGACATTGTAAAGAAAATACGGCAATTGAAATGGCGCTCTACTGGGCATCGGTTGAAATGGAAAAAAATATTACAGAATGGAAACCACGAGATTCAAAAAGGAAAAGACGAAGACAGAGAAAGAGATAGGAAGATGATATAAAGAGAATAGCAGGCATAACTAGGACAAAAAGAGCTAACATTAAAAAAATAATGAAAGCAGCTGGAAGAGGCCTGTGTTTCACAGGACACGCTGTACACCAAAACCATCAGCTCATCTGCACAGCTAAAACAATGCTTATAATATTACTACTATATTGACACTGGGTGTCAGCAATAAAGGCTTAATAATAATATTCAATCATAAAATAAAAAGGCCACATGCAGTCCTTTCCATCCAGCCTTCCCGCTATTAATTAAAGAGTAGGTTTATAGTGCATAAGTATAAATTAATTAATGATTTAAATATAAAAATGTTGGTGTCAGTTAAAATTTTGATGTAAAATATAGGTTGTTCGATCATGTTTGTGCACGTCATGGCACATAATACGGAAAATATGTAGATCACCTGTTCATTAAAAATGCATTGTTGCCGAACAAACATTTTTTCAATGTTTCCGACGAACATTGTCGATTAAAAATGTTTTTTTCGACCCGTGTCGTGCCACAGGCTTGTTTGTTACAGTTGGTGAATAAACAGACGTTACTTGGCAAAAATATAAGAAGATATATACAAAAATATAAGAACAAAAGCTTGTGCGGCCGCAGAGCAGGCGGAAAATAATAAACGACTCAAATATTGGAGACTTTTTTCCAACTTTGATTGGAGTAGAGTTGTTCCCTTCGGAGTAGAGATTTTTGGGCCGTGGGGATCAAGTGATTGTGGGGTTCTAATTAAAGATTTATGTTGGCGCCTGGTAGATAGTACCGGTGACCTCAGACCTGGTGCTTGTCTCGCTCAACGAAAAAGTATCGCAATACAGCGATGAAATGCTGCCCGCGTTATACGTACACTACCACAGGGACCAAACTTTTTAAATTTTTCCTAGTTGTCTATTTATCCATGTTTAATTATTATTACTACTTTGTAAGTTAAGAATATTGAAAGTAGGTAGTTAAAAAATATTATTCAATAGCTATTTGTGGCATAAAGTACTTATAAATAATGGATTTAATAAATAACTACGAAAATGTGTTTTTATTAAAATAACCGATACAAGGAAATTGGCTATGCCGATAATTTATGGATTACAAAAAAGTGTATAATCTGCTCTTAAAACAAGCAAGTATTAAAATAAAATATATATTAAGTTTTTGAAAAGTAATTATGAAAGCGTTTTTTAAGCATAAACTGTTTTTTTTAATCTTTACCAAACAATACACTAGTGAATTTATTTTATTCCCTGATAGTTGTATGTAAATTTGATTTTCATCTCTTGTTATTATGAATAAATTGAAGTTAGCTCGTAACAATGTGTTTAAACAAATAGTTTTTGACAAAGTTATTAAAGATAACCTTTTCTATCAATTGATAAAGAATTTTCAGATTTTTCATTGTCTGTTTCGCAATTGAGGGCCTGCACTATTGCTTTATCAACTTTTCAGTCGAGATTTATGTCACAGTACAGAGAAAAATAGTTTATAAAATCATTTGTACAAAAAATACAATATTTTGCAATTACACTGTCAAAAAAATACTAATCCCAAAAAAAAATCAAATGAAATAAATAAAAAACCTGGGATGTACGAAATACAATTTAAAAGATTTTTTTACATGTAGCAAAGTTTGAAATAAGGTTTTCTCATGACAAATAATTAAATTTTGTAAACATTAGGAAAGCGTTTGACTTCGAGTAAATAGTGTATCAAACACTCCATGATCATAAATTTTGAATGTGGTTCTGCAAAGTAAAGATATTCACTGAAAATCACCAATAAATAAAAATCAAAAACGTATTGCGGTGATCGGGAGGGTAGTTGCGAGTCTAAATTACCCGCCATTTTGTTGTAAAGAAGCGACAAGCCGGATAAAACCAGTCGTAACTGGGTCAGAATGGCTTTGCAGTCTAGGAGTTGTAAACTAAGTTTTAGTTTAAAATGAAATGGAATTAAATTTATTAAAGTATTATAATTACGACACTTTCCTAACGACTTTCAGCCCACTGCCAAACGAGGTATTTTTAAATGTTTATGACCTGTTCACAGCGTTATATTTTAAATGTCTCGGTCTAGTACAAAATCGTGAAATAAAATTTGCAAAAGATTCTAAAAGTATTCCTTTAATTACAAGAACACTGTAACAGATGCAGCCATTTTAAAGCCAAGAACTGTCGTATTTTATTTGCATTTACATGTAATAATATGAAGACACATATAGTAAGATGCACAGATATAAGGTAGACTTTAAGACAAGATATTGAAAGGACCGAGAGGAAGAAGGACAATAGAGCGTCCTAAAGAAGACGTGCGTTAGCAGGAAGCGAATGGAGAAAGAAAGTCATGGAGATATTTGGAAAGATTCAAAATAAACGGGCTTAATTATTATTATAATTATTAATATGATGACTCTATCGAAAGTGAAAGCCTGAAAAATCTCTCACCATCTCTAAGACTGCACTTCGTCGTACCGAAATATAAATCAGCATACTTTTCTCCCCCCACTCTAATATATTCACAATCGAATGCCGATAAATTCGCTTAAATTAACACCCCAAGTGCAGAGAGATTTAATATAGGGATAATCGAATGTATTACGCCGGAATAAAATTAATGGGAACACTATTCTAAGTATTCCCGAATTCCCTTAAAAGTCATGCCATTAATTTTTCATTTTAGAGCTTGGGACTGGATTAAATTTTAGAAACGCATATTTGCTATTCAGAGACAGAGGATACAGGCGCGGCGCCTACTTTGAGGTTAGCACGTTGTGATCTTTCTCCTTCAATGAGATGACTTTTGGTGCAACCTCCCCATGTTTCATATGTATGAACCTTATATAAGCAACAGACACAGAAAGTCTGTCCCAAGGTATGTTACTTCATACCTCTCTTAAAGACGAATACCAGAACTTTTTGAGCTTTTACTCGACCTAAGTTTAAATAATGAATCAAAACAGTTTCGTGGAATGCATAATTTGTAATAAAATCAGAACAAACGCGAACTATCTCGCTCAACTCAAACAAAAGTATGAATAAGTGCATTTTAAATTTAAATTCTATGAAATATGATAAAATATTATTAAAACTGACTAAATGAGACTGATTCACAGTTTAACTTAACAGTTAGTTAAATTGTTGAGATCTTGAACTTTACGCTTTCATTTTAGCTTTAGCAAAATTTTGTTAAATTAACGAAACAATTTTTATACTTTCTCTGGCTGGATTAATCTGTATAATAATTAATTGTTAAAATTAGTGTTAATTAGGAATAAAGATTTGTATCAAAGGCTTATAAATGATAAAAAAGTAGGATATACGATATGTAAACAACAGCCACAGGGCCCAAACTTTTTAAATATATTTTAGAGTTTTGTTTATCTTCTTAACTCATCATCTTTGGATTTAATTTGCTGAAAAATCTTTGCATAATAAGAACACTAAGCAAAAATATATTCAATACATAAAATGTGTGATTGCGGTCTGTTTATCGCGAATATCGGGACAGCTCAGACCCCTGTCGGACCCCTATATTGTTTCATATAAACTACATGCTGAAGTACGGTGCACAAAATATTCTCTGTTCTCAAGGATCTCTTCCAGGCGTCTGTCAAGTGAGGGAAGAACTTCGTAGAAATATTCCGGATCCTGTTCCTTAAATCTCATTAACATTTTAGCTAGTTTCATTTAATTAGCCTCAATTTTAGTGATATATACATATGTATTACATTGCAAGCTGAAACCATTACACTTCATCTGGACATACCGTGACAGTGCTTGTCATACATCAAACGTCACATAGACATATTGTACCTTTATTGACTTGTATTTTGAGAATTGTTTTAGACCGAGACGGACAAACCTGACGCGTAACATCTCAAGGATATCCCTTTTTATTTTCATCTGTTAGTCATCTACTTATAATGATAATTGCCTCTAGTTTACCATTATCACACTGTATTGACTGCAATGTTAACACATTACGTATTAATTGACCAATAACAAGCCCTGTGTGTTATTTTACTTACGTAGTATGGAAAATAACTTTTTTTGCTGATCATATGAAATATGAAAAATATAAACGATTCCTAGGAATGTGAGTAAATCTAGAGACAAATAGGATTTTCCTAAATGTAATGATAAATAATTGGATTTGTCTGAAATATTGGAATACAAATTATAAAAGTACATGCAAATTTATAGCAAGCTTTTGAAGATATTGTTGCACATTTCAGACAACGACTTTTTATCGTATCGGATAGAAACGCAGACATTGTTTTAAACTGGAATAGAAAAGAACTTGGCGAAAAACAAAAGAGTGGATAGCGCCAGTTCTTCTTGTCTGTTCTCTGCCCTTGATTTGTGATTAAATAATATTTTGATTTTCCTTGGTCATCACCATAGCTATAAAAGTCGAAGTCGCCTATAAAAGGCGCTGAATCGAGCAGTGCGCTGTGACTGTGCTTGGAACTAATTTACAACCGTGTTTGATTGATGATGATTATGAACATTAAATAATAACTATTTGAGGAGTTTTTAGTTAGACTAAATATTACGTACGAAACTACCGTTAACCTTAACTCTATGAAGCGCAAATTAGGCCCCAAATGTTCTCACCTCTGGGCGGGAGGTCCACAGTATCAGGCCCATCCCCTTGACCGTATTCGTAGAGTGATTCGCATCGTCGACGTCCAGTCACTTTCCGAGCGGCTTGATTGCTTGGCGTTGCGTAGAGATGTGGGGTCTCTCTGCATCTTCTACCGCAATTACCACGTAGAGTGTTCGGAGGCGAAATTCCACCCGTATCACCTCAGCGTGCGCCGTTCCACAACTGAGCGTTTTTTAGGGCAGTTTTGGCTGCTGAAGTATTTTCGAACTAATTCGACTTAGGGTCCTTCAAGAAAAGAGCATACCAATTCTTAAAAGGCCGGCAACGCGCTTGCTAGCAATCGCAGTGTCTACGGGCGGCGGTATCACATAACATCAGATGAGCCTCCTGTCCGTTTGCTCTCTGTTATAAAAACAATACATAGTCTACATCACATTTTCCACTGACTCTTATGCTACCCGGTTCCAGTGATGTCCAGCTGTGAGTTTCATGTCGTCGGTCATATCTCAAGAAACTGTCGAAAAGATTACACAAAAATAATAAAAATAAATGGAACTTATTTTTTCGACTCATTTAATCTGTGTTTAAAGAAGTCGAAATTTTACCTGAACAACTTTCACAGACATCAATATTTGACGGATGGGATGGGGCAAGGGGCTTACAAGAATTAGCTCTTAGCAAGTTTTTTCCCAAGAGATTGATTGATGTGGATTCAGATTCTTTAAAAGTTCGCGTATAAACATTTAAGAAAGTACATTTATACGGCTTTTTGTAAAGTTTGTGTATTTGAGAACAAATGGCTGAGTTTACTTTGTTGACAGGCAATGTGTATAGTAACTTATTTTTTGGGTATTAATGATGGGAAATGATGAAAAATTACTAGGAAACGTAGGTAACCTTACGGAGATAATATTAAGAAGAATGTGACTTAGAAAAGATATGAATAATTGAAGATTTGAAATAATATTTTTTATATTTATTTGTTTATTTCACACGGATTTGAACAAATTTACCAAAATAAAACAGGCAATATCGCTTATTATTGGCCGTAGATTCTGTATCTGTTTTATGATATTTTATCCGCACATAGACAGTCCATTGCTGCACATCCGTGAATCCTACGCGGGTACTATCCTGCTTTAGGGTTAAGCTTCATACGCTGAATCCACTCGATGTTAGTATACCGAAGGAATAAAATATAATATAAAAAGTGTATCATTCAGTTAATTTTATTCTTCCCTGAATTAATAATTTTTATTTATATTGTTTCCTGTATTTTCTCTTCTTTCTAGTGCCTTCTGAATGGGCAGGCACGTTACATATTTCATAACAAACTATAATCACAACCCATTTAAATTCTTATATACCTATATTGATATACGTATGTTTGAATGCTTATATTATTGATTTACTAGTGCTGACACCACTCTCCATATCCTAAGTCAGTTAAAAAGCAGTCTCTGGTAGAGCGTCCATTAACATATCAATACGAACTCCTTCTTAAGCAGTAACTGAGGGGATAAGAAAGGAGCAGAAGCGATTTTAAGTTATTTAGGTTACATGTATAGGTTAAATATCTTGGATTTATCTCCGAAAGGAAATATCAAATAGATTAAAGAATGTTATAGTTACTTGATATTTGCTTTACAGGTCGGGTTTAATACGTCGTGCTCAACTCGTGTTTTTATGTCATCTCGAAAGAAGTTCTCGACTAGAAGATATTTACGTTTTCTGTTATTTTTTTGCAGGGTTTAAACATTTCCCTTTCTTCATTTTTGTATGAGTCGAGCATATTAGGTTGAGATACGTTGGATAAGTTCTACCATAGCTAGTTGGCTAGCTGGACAAGCCTAGTAACTAAACCACACAAGAAACTGATAATCTTCTGCTTCGGGGTTTGTAGAACATACACCGAACCCGATCCTAATAATGAAAACTCATCACTATGAGAAGTAGCAGAGAACAGGTATTTTTATTTAATTATTTAAACCCGATCTTAATAATGAGTTTTGTTTCAATCCCAAAGTTGCGACATAAGCACTACAGGTATTATGAGAGCAAAATCAAATTTGCATACAAAATAAACTCGGACTCAATATCGCTGTCGCTATTGGAAGTAAGGTCTTCGGTCTTGACTTTTTATTGCACGATGAAGTATTTGAAACAAAGTATTCTATAAATAAAAATGTTAAACACATTATTATAAAAATGCATTACTATGTTTAAGATTTGGGAAACCTTTTAAGGGTACAGGTAAACCCTTGAGGGTCAGGTTACAAAATTAATAGTTAATTCCATAATAAAGTAGTGTTTTTTGTTTTTTTGTATGTATAACTACATGTTTGGTCTCAGGAGCATCACCAACCCTGCGTAAGATGTGTTCAGAAGCCAGTCCTTTAAAAGTTTTTTTTTATTGTGGGCGAGCGAGTAGATATTGTATCAGCGTTTATATTACAGGTTTATGAAACGTTTATAACTTATGGGTTATGCAAACTACTCAAAACAAGAACACCCATGCCATCGCGTCGTAAAGCAAGCTAAGCCACGCTTAAGCTTATAACTTGTAACATAAACACTAACCTATGGATATCTGCATCTGACGTTAGATCCGTATTTAGCATATTTAGGTCTAGACTCAGATTTTGGACTTGAATATTAATTCAACTTGTCTGTTTGTATAAACCCGATTTACAATGTGCTGAATATACATTGATAAAGTTTTGTTTGGTTTAATGATTTTCTATTTGTGAAATTGATTTGTGTTCATGTGGTAACTCATTGCTGAGTTTCGAACCTTTACTGTGCACCAATAGATTGTTCTTATATGCGAAATTCATTATACTCGTGGGAACTATGATGGAATACATCCTGATGAAACCGATACTCAAATAAATCCCAAAATTTAGTAAACTTTTGCAAATTTGTCATGATAACGGGTTATTGTCTCCTTAATAAACATCTTTTTGTCCTAGGCGCGACAGACAGCCCCATGTGCAGAGGCTGTTCCAGCGGAATCGGTGGCCCACGTAGTCCTGGAACGCGAGACTGGCTAAACAACGTGCATTACTAAGAGCAGTGAGGTCACTCCGTGAAGCCTGCGAAGTGCCCAGGAGACTTCTGTGCTTCTGGAAGGAGCTAGGTTGGCTTAGTTAGCCAGGACTTTACGCACAACGGACCGAGTACAAGTCTAAGTACGGAAACTGAGTCCACGAACCATACCATAACATAAGAGACCGATCGCCCTCTTGCCTCAAAATTATCAATAAAACAGTTGAACGAAGTTTTCTTTCTTTCCTGTATAGTATAGGTACTATTCCCTAGATATATAAGTTTTGACCCACAAACGGCGAATACACAAGTTAAATAGGAAACACTCCTATTATACCGAAGTATGTAATTCTATTCTTACGAAAATGCAAATTTGCAAGCTAATAATTCAGCTCCTTAAGATGTACTCGTATGTTAAAATAGGTCAGGCCATTTTACATAATTAAGCAGCACGGCAGCAACGAAATTTTAAAAGAAATTACTTATTAAGGTGTATTTTATGTGTACAGGTAAGGGTCGTAGGGTTTTGAATGACGCGCGGTTTTTTTACAATACATGACTATTTAATGAACCAAAAACATTGCGTTTATTCGCAGGCCCTGCATTCGATTCTCGCCGAAACTGAAATATTTTGTATTCAGAATTAAAGAAATATTTACACTAATTTTTAAGCATAATTGCAACGTTCATAGCACTTACGCCTTGCCATGCAACTGTCATGTACTTAGTATCAAATAATATCTTAAAACGAGATGTGTGAGTAATAAATCAAATAAATCAACACCGATATAAAAGCCAATCGCCTCCTGCATAAAATGCCTAAAAGTTGCGGAATTTGTCATGAGCTGACAAACAATGAATTTCGTTGGACAAACTTGAAGTGGGACATTTTTAACATTTATATTTCGGATTTTAGTTTGAGAGAGTTTTCACTTTTCACAAGAACTACATGGGATACATTCTGATTAATATTTCTTTTACACATATGTTATAAGAAAAATTCTAGAAGTGTCGGTATTAGTAATTTAATTTCGAAATCTGCGTGTGACGATTTGGTGATTCTAGAGGTTCGAAGAACCTTTTGCCTGTGGCTGAAATTGGTTTTACCGTCACCTTTTTGGTGCGTACAATAAATAATTTTACAATCTACCAACATCTAATAAAAATCCAAGTAAAATGTATTTATTTTTTCCTTGCATTGTTAATTACAATGACAAAGTTTTAATTATCGAACTGTTCTGATTGCTAGGTGTCTTAAAGATATTAATTTAATAGTACCTAAACTCTACAGGTAACAAAAGCTATCATATCAGTTGTTCCTAAGTTTGTCTCACATTTATTTTAGCCTAGAATTGTATTTTCTAGAAATTAGCATACATTGTTTTGTTAAGACATTTCAATAAATTATTAAGTTGCCTGCATGATTTCAAATTATTCCCCTTATAATGGTTAATTTTTATTTAGTGGCAATACTAATTTCCATGAAAGCGACCATTTTACCTGCCAAGAAAAG
This sequence comes from Pieris napi, assembly GCF_905475465.1. Lineage (NCBI taxonomy): Eukaryota > Metazoa > Arthropoda > Insecta > Lepidoptera > Pieridae > Pieris > Pieris napi. The sequence goes on from NC_062242.1 coordinate 12,540,002, forward strand.
TATGCGGTACTGTAAGTCAGTAAAAGTATCATTAGGGTCGTTTAAAACGTCAGTTTGTTATCTTCAAATTCATAAATGTTTCGATCTATGTCCATAAGAGCGTAGCAGAATCATTGTGACTTGACCCTAGCACTGCGCAGAATCAACTAATATAATGAAACAGGTATCCTATATCGGGAGTGGAATATGAGAATAATGAAAAGATGTTAATAACATATACTTTTTAATTCAATTGCTGATTACACATGAGCATTACGTAATATCAAAGTCACATCTGGAATTATCGAACAATTTACAACCTTAATTTCATACGATGTGAATATAATTTACAATGAGCGTTTGCGAAATTGATTTTATCAACGTATTTAAAGTAGTTTTATCTGTTAAAAACAAGTAGAATACAGTGTTTTGTAACGTGGTTTTGACCAGATAAAACTATCTTATACACTCAGAGTCGTTCATTACGAATTAACGATTATTTAATCCATTTAGTGACAATTTAAATGAGTGCTAACTGTATCTGAGTTTTTTTTACAAATTTAATTATTAATCTGTGATTATAGGTAAATAAACGACTCTGAGTTCACTATAAATAAATTTTAGTAAAAATAGTTATAATAACATTGATAATAATCAATTATGACTAAATTTAATTACAAAATCATTTTAACATAACGAATGTAAAGTTATTTAACAAAATGATTATTAAAGTTACGTATTTATTTCCCTAACATTTTATTTTAGAAATATTGACAATATGTTTTGAACATTCGATTAATTTAGGTTGCCTAGTGAGTTTGGGTCGTTTTATTTTATATTTACAATTGTTAATGAATAAAACAGAGCAACACAACAGTCGTAAAAGTAATATTATAATAATGAAATAGTTTTTATCTTTGGTGACCGTATTCCTCCAATTTCCTGCGATTGTTATGATATATTAATTAAATATAGCTTTAACATAATATACCATAGTTTAGCCACTTTTATAAGAATTTTAGTATACGTGTTTTATCATTATTTAAATTCGTATTTTCATATAAGAAAATATCCTCTTATCTGGTCTGATTACACCGTTTTTATTAAAGTACTTATTCGTCCCATTCTGCAAATTTTTGTTTAATGTGAGGTAGAGGTAATAATAAAAGTGATACGCTATCAAAACTCACTAGGCATCCGCACTTAGCCTACATGACAAGCTCTTGAAACACACATTTACACATACTCAATGTATGCAAATTAATTTAATGGTTTACACCTAAAAGTATCAAAATCGAATAGGACAAAGATTATCTAGGGATTAAATTAAAAACATAGGCACGGGCTTTCAGTATTTTAATTATTTGCAACTAAACATTTATGTATCGCGAAAATTATATTAAGAGAGATGAACCTGTATTTACACTTAATCATTCAACAAATTTCGTTATAAAATTTAAAAAGTCCAACACAATGTTTTGAAGTTTTTGATCTTTTTCGTGATACATGAAATGTTATTAAAATTGAAAAGCCTTATTCTAAAGAAATATTCGTTTTAATTATAGATTTGGCAATACCTTAAGTTATTTTATTCTCAAAATGGCGTAAAATTATAAGGCACGGTTTGAGTACTTGACTAAATTTTATTTTAATTTAATATAGAAGGACGTATGACGACTACGATGACTAAAGGTTAGCAAATACACGAGATAATCAACAAACTTTGGCACATCACATTTAACTATTCAAGCAGAGTTACACTTGATATGTTCACAATCGGACTCAAAGGAAAAAGGAAAGAAAAATAAAACAAAAGAAAATAATTAGCTCATTTTTATTTAAATCCAAAATGTAACATTAAAGATTTTTGTATATTCGTATTCGTCATTGGATGGATTCCAGATTTTCCAATAACATTACGTTTCACATTTTCGTTTTCGAAATTCTTAATCAAAAGAAAATTAAAACGAAACAAATATAGCTTACAACTTAAACATTAATTATAACTTTGGTATCTGTATTAAAACCGATTAATTTTTGTATTAAAAAAGCTAAAAGAAAATACAATATCGTATTATATTTACAAATAAACGCAAGCGGAGTATAAATTAAAAAAATAAAACTTATTATTATTGTCAGTTCGCGATTGAGTATTATTATTATTTACACGAAATTACAGAGAAGATAACTATTGTATAATATAAAATATACAAAGTGGAGATGTACAAATGAACAGTTGGCGAATTACATTTCTCATTTCTAATTGTTCTTAATAACAATAAATGCAATACAACGCTAAAACGCTAGATCATCGAAACAAACTTCAACTCTGGGAGCAATTTAAAATTTCCCCAATAAATTTTGTTAATACAATCAAAATTAGTAACAATTCTACTCTAAAACTTAAAGAGATCCTTCGAGGGAATCGTTTAAATCGACAAGCGATCTTAGAACTTATTAGATCAAAATTAATTACAATATAACAATCGATTTAAAGACGCCAAATAGCAAGAGACGGTATTTCTAGTTAAACAGAACAATTCCTAAATGAAACGAGATCTCTGTCGCACCCGCTTTTGCTATTTTGCGCCGTTAATGCCATTTGGACGTCCTAATACAATAATAATTGTAATGATAAGTCAGTCAAACGTATGAAGGCTACCACAGTATGACCGTTTGACAAGTTTCGACAGTTGTCAACTGTCATTTTGCAAATCAAAGTAATACATACCGACATCCTTGTAATGTCCAGTTTTGATTTCGACCTATCAGACCCCACGTTAATCGCCTTTGTAAACTAGAAATTACCGTAGAGGTCACGATTTGCCAGGTGAAACTCCGTTGACCTATTTATATTTCCAGTTAAGTCGACCCTCGACCCCACATTAGCTGTACAGTAGCCTCCATAACAAAATTACACCGAAAATCAATTCGGGAGTTCCTATCTAAATACCACGGACACAGTTCTGGTATCACAAATGAATTAATGTCTATCTAAAATTGTAACTAGTCTTTATTTACACTTCACATTAAACGTCACTTCACTTTACACGACGTGCGTTTCACTTCGCTTATTATATGATTCGTCGATGGTGACGTTTTGTTTTTTCTCTTTTTTAATCGTCCCGTACTGAGGGACGTCCGAGGTTAAGTTTTGCACGGTTAGGATTTGGTTTGAGTTCTGTGGCGTGCTGGACGAAATGGGGCTGCCGTAGCCGTATTTGTGTCGAGATGGGTCTTTTAGTATTGATTGTGGCTGCTTCACTGACGGCGTCTGGTTCATTTGTATGTGCTGAAACGGAAATATCTGTTAGAATTGGAATCCTGATTTTTTAAACATAATATTGTTTAAACTATCTAACTAGTGTTGGTAATCCTGCAGACAAGGAATGTACGACTGAAGAAAGTATTGTTTCTTGGGAACGAACCTGCCGAACAAACCCGGAAATCAACTGAGCTGTTATTATATGTACATATGTTATATAGTATTAGAGTATAAAAACTCTTCAAACGAGCGCTCCTTCAATTAAAACGTTATCATGCAAAACAAACACTCAATAAAACATAAATAATCAAAGGTAATATTTTAAATCTCTGTATCAAACAGCGAACAATCCCTAAACACCAATATTCTACGGAAAAATTGTGCTCAAACAAAAAAATTAGGACACGAAAAAAGCATTCACTATTTCCACTTGTATTTTACATAATTTAGTCTGTTTTAGCTTTGCGTATGTTTTTATACTTTTTCTACATAATATACTTATGCAAACGAGTGCGGGGAACTAAAACCGGAATAAATATGTGATATAAAGCCTGCGAGTTTTGTATGAGATATTATAGTCTGTATTGTAACAATTCAAAATAAAAATGCGGTGTAACGTCCTGTTACAAACTGAAAATCTCATTGGAATAGTATTGCTATTTCTATAGCATTTTAATAGAAAATTGTGTATACATTATTAATTACAATTGAATACATCTGTAGCTCTTTTCTAACTTTTATATGTTAGATTAGAGAACATTCTACAGCTTATTCAACTTAAGTAGGTTTAAGAATAAGATAATATGACGATTAAACAACTATGTTAATATCACATGTATTTTAATAAAAAAAAACATTAAATAACTTTCTATCGTAGCTTATCATTTAAACAAATCAAACACCACTACAGTATACTCGTAGAGCGAGTTTGCTTATCTTGCCGAGGCCGCGTACAAATTATTGTAAGAAGTCTATTAAGAATCAGGGAGTGCGATTATTTAATAAATTACCGTCAAAAATTAGCGTGTTTAACCAATTTAAAAGGGCATTAAAGATTCTTATCCGAATGTGCCTAGTAGACTAAAATTAGGACGGCTGTCTGATGGCGACGTGTATCTCGTTCGTAATATATTAAGTTTCTCATGTAAAGAAATAAAACTTTTGTAATAAAAAATAAAGTTAAACATTATAATAAAATTCATAAAGACAACCACTACATAGTAACTGTATATAGTACCATTCAAAATATGTTTAAAATAGTTAACGCTCAATATAAACAATAGTTTAAACATTAAACGGAAGTTAATTGTCCATATTCATAAAGCAAATCCCAACAAAGTACCAGGCGTTCAGAACTAATGAAGGGTTCAATAATTCCACGAGCACGTCTCGTGTCATTGAACTGTTAAAACATTGTTAATTCATAACCGACTCGGCAAAATAATTGGATGACCACTTAACTGTAAAACAAATATTTCCTAGTTTTCCGATGCTTTCATTATCTATAATAATAGTGGAATATTATTTTTCATTGACTTCGTAAGTTTACAATAAAGGAATTGTAATAACACAACAATGCAGTAAGGTTGATAGCATTTCCTTTTCTTTCTTTCCTTCGTTTCCTACTTTAATGATTTTATTATTATCTGCGACTCGAACCTAGAATCTTTGGACGCATCGAACAAGCCAACTGAATAGATTACTTTGAGTTATTATATTTAATAATTTCAGTCTAAATATCTTCCGGATTTTCATTCTTTCGGTGAATAAAAACAAATGATCGTATAAGGGAAAAATCTATCTAAAATAATATCATTAAATGATATTTGCTTTCGTCCAAGAACAGTACACTCAAGAATTATTGATACAAGTTTTCCTCGTAGGAAATGGTTTGCCGGAAAACACAATTGCTGTTACAATATTCTTTGAGTGTTATCTAAACTAGTATCTGGTTGGGTTTTCTTTCAAAATCAATTGGTTAATATTAATAGCTATAGCTAATTTTTAACTGACAATAGACATAGTTTAGGAAAAATTCAAATGAAAATATTATTCATGGTTGAATGAATATCCTGGATGGCGTGATTTTTTTTAGTGAAACTTGCTTCCTAAATTTGTAGATCTGTTTTAGATAAAATATATTCAACTCGATCTGACTTAGACGATAAATAGAAGTGTCTCAAATTCAAATTCAAAAATCATTTATTCACGTAGGTCAATGTACACTTGTGATTCGTCATTAAAGAAATAAATATTAATGCTTCTAATTTTACATTTACTGCCAGTTCTCAAATCAAGGGCGTAGAACGGAAGAGAAGAACTGGCAATAAAATCTCCGCCACTCTTTTTAATCGCCATGTTTTTTTTTTTACACAACGTTTGTAAGGAGCTGCAACCATTACACCATGTTCCACATGACATTTTAAGTAATTAATAATAATAACATAAATAAAAACAAAGACTTGTCCCCTATCAGCAGGAGGCGTGGTGAAATAGGAGCACGCACTTACATTCTCGTGGGAACAACACGCAAACACATAGTCGAAATAATTAACATCACCGCATACACGAATTCAAGTACGACCAGTCACCACAAGTAGCACCCGTTCACGAGTATGACGCATGGCCAGCCATCGGCCCCCTCGCCATATTTTAGGGAGAGAGACAACCCGACGCATGGACGCCGCCACCAGCAATGACATTTAAGCGAGCATGACGATCCTTGAAATGTGGACTTGGCTACATAAGAAAATAATAATAATACTGAAATAATTGGATACCACATGGATCACGGTTTGTTCCCACTTTACATTAAAACAGTCGTGGATGTTGACGATCGCCCCAGAGTCTGGAAATGCAGCCGAGAGATTCAGTCGTGTTACCTATAATATATACTGGAGCAACTCATATCCAAGCACTAGGATCGTTTAAATATTCATTTATATTATAATAAGCCTTAGCAAGTAGTTTTATTTTAATGTACGATTTAAATTTATTTATTGACAACGCTTGTATCTCACTAGGGATTTTGTTGAAAAAACGTATACAATTGCCTTGGAAAGAATTACTCGTTTTATGCAGCCTTCTGGTTGGTGCGCTAATTTTGTCTTTATTACGAGTACTCTAATTATGGAAGCTACTATTCTTTTTAAAGATATCTATATTTTTCCGCACATACAAAATATTCTCATAAATGTATTGACTTGCCAGAGTCAAAATATGTAATTCCTTAAATTTGCTTCGGACCGACTCCCGTGGGGACAACCCACAGATCGCTCTTATAGCCCGCTTTTGCACTACAAATATCGATTTAATGTCAGCTGCCCCACAAAATAACACCATATGACATAATACTATGAAAATAGCTGAAATAAACAAGCTTTGCTGTGTTCTCATCCGTAAGATCGCGTATCTTTTTTACTGCGAACGCTGCGGAACTTAGCCTATTCGAAAGACCTTCTATGTGTCGGCCCCACTGGAGTTTACTATCTAAAGTCATTCCCAAGAACACCGCATTATCAACAAAGTCTATTTCCTCGTCTTTAATTATTATTTGAGAATGACTACTTTTTACATTTGTAGTTACAAATTTAACACATTTTGTCTTCTTTTCGTTTAACTTAAGATTATTTGTATTAAACCAGTGAACTACACTGGAGATGGCACTGTTTACGTTATCAAGTGATGGATTTTGTCGTTTCACTTTAAATAAAAGCGAAGTGTTATCAGCAAACAGTACCATCTCGTGAAGCTCCTTTACAAGAAATGGCAGGTCATTTATATAGACGAGGAATAAGAAGGGACCAAGTATGGAGCCTTGCGGTACTCCCATAGTAACTGAGGATCCCTGTGATATAGCTCTCGAAAATTTATAATACATTTTTGGAAAAAAATGCACACACACAAACTCCAATATTTTCCAATTCAATATCACATACATACATGTCAAACTGAATGCCCCTCCTTTTTGAAACCAGTCAAAAAATTACGTATTAGATATGTAGGCAATGATTTCTTTTTTACCTAAACAGACTGACAACGGAACTTACAGTTCTATATTAAGGATAAATGTCATCATGAAAAAACATATATGTATGTAAAAACGATGCAACTCTAGTAGTATTTCTGTTTTAGATTTATATCTAAAAGTATAGGTTCATAATTTATCACTCTTGAGTACGGCTGCGAGGTTCTTAAAAGTAATTAAGTCCGTATAGAGATAAATTAGTAATTTAAAATTACCTGTGTACAATTTCCAGGGTGTAAAACCGTGACGTCAGGTGGTGGTACGGCCATTTTGTCGAACCTCTGCCGTCTTAGTGTACCGCCCGTTGATTGACGGTCTAGGGCTATAAAAAAATGGATTTAAATCAAAATCTATACAGTTTTTTTACTGTGTATTGCTATGGTTGCCGTGATAACAGACTATCTACAGTCCACGTTTTATAATAAGGCTGTTCCAGTTAGACGTGCAGTTTTAAGATTTTTTCAACCCATAATAATTATTGTTTCTTCTTGGAATCGAACCATCCCTACTAATAACCTAATAGCGATCATGATTTTATTATCTACTATATAAAAATAAGTCGGGTTTTCCTTCCTGACGCTATAACTCCAGAACTCACGAACCGATTTCCACGGTTTTGCATTCGTTGGAAAGGTTTCGGGCTCCGTGAGGTTTATAGCAAAGAAAATTCAGGAAAAATTCAACAGAAAAGCGGGATCACCAAACGAAATGTTACATAAAACGAAGCCATCTGGTGGCGAAACGGAGTTCGCCGAGTTTGCTAGTTTTATATAACATAACATCAGTGGCACTACAGTCTTTTTAGGCCTGGGCCTAAAAAGACTGTAGTGCCTATTCTGAATCTGTTACATTTGTCAATCTAATAGGCAAGTGGTTGATCAGCCTCCTGGGCCAGACACACGCCGTCGACTGTTTGGGTCTAAGGCAAGCCGGTTTCCTCACGATGTTTTCCATCACAGTGAGAGTAAATGTAAATACGCACATAGAAAGAAAATACTTAACCTATACAATTATACATATAATTACCACATCAAAACATCTTTAGTCACTACTCACTAGTGAGTATTTCATTCTTATTTGAGTTAACAATTGAAATCAATTAGAGTTGTATGTGTATATAGATATGATATATGTATATCACTCACCATCAATGCAGTTGAGGGGCGGCGTGGCGAGATGCGAGGGCGAAGGGACGCCGCCGTTGGACAGAGGCTTGTGCGCGTACTGCTGCGGCGGAGTCGGCGTACGACCCGACTGCTGCTGTTATGTTAAAGCTTGCACTTAGTTCTTATATATACTTGTGGCTGGGATCGCCCGCAATATATTTTAGATTATATGAGCTGATAGTGGACATTTAATTTTATACTAGTTCCAATTAAAACAATAATTATTAACAATATTATATTGGCAACAATATTATTTGGATATTCTCGTAGATTTTATTAACGTTTTCCCTACAGTATCGTAAAAACGTGTTATTCGTAGACATAGGACATAACATTTATTACTAACAAACACACACACACACACACATAAACACAAAACAATAATAACAATAATCAAAAAGAAAAAAGAGGAATAAGGTAAATTTTAAGTGTGTAATGTGTGTGTGTGTTGTGGTAGAACTAGCCCTGGCTCAGCATTATACTGTGGAGCAGACGTGTTCCACAGCGCTGGTCAATCTGCTAGAGACTAAAACAGTTAGTTTGCGCCTCAGACGAAAAAAAGAATGTAATAATAATATATACATTCATTCCTCTTATGTATATATATATACAAATACAATTACTATAGAAACAAAACGATTGATTTTATGTCTGTGTCAACAAATGACCTATTTTGTGAACTTTAACGTGTCTTAGATATGATTTTATTGGTAAATAAATTAAAAATGTCTAATTATTACGTTAAATATTTACCTGTTGTAAATATTCTCCAATTAAGGGTGGATACGAGAGGTATCTATCGGATGACATGTTGTAGTAGGACCCGTCCAGCGGGGGCATGGGGCTGGGGGCAGGAACGTAGTTCTGTTTGCCTGTGAAACAAATAACTGAATAGAAACTCTATCAAAGTGGACCCAACAGACGTTGTAATGTACACCCGTCATAAAAAAAGCATCTCATTGTAAATCTTAAGCTACTCGAGTTAAATTAGAATCACATGCACAGTAGATTTGAACATATAGATTATAAGTCAAACGAAATAAAACAATTTTCTCTTTTCTTAATAATAATATCTTAAATCAAAATGGCATTCCACGGGTGCTTAGGAACTTTATGAGCTTATATATTATAGTCAAGGTTATACCGTACAGGTAGAAGATCGTAGCACTTTCTTAAAGGCCGGCTACGCATTTGCAAACTTTATTCTAAGCCTTTGCTTCCTTTCATAAAGCACATAATCGGTGTACATAACATAAATGTTACCTGCACTTCTTCCCAAAGTACTATGCCCACTGATGTCCTTATGCCTGTGGGGGTGCGGCAAGGTCCTCGCGTGGTCCCCTTCGTATACCGCGTAGTTGGGAGGAGGGTAGTCCAGGGGAGGAGGGATCAGACCCTGCTCGTCCATTAGGTAGGCTTCCGTCTGAACAAAGTTGTGTATATTTTCATTATAGTTGATACGGGATGCGTGACAAATCTCATCTGTTTTGGTTAAGACCATAGGAATTTATGAAAATTTGGCTGGCCTGGACTTTTTTTTAAAATTCTCTCTATACTCTTTTAACTAAAGTAATCTTTAATCTCTTTCTGTCAGATTGTATCTATGCTGTGATGAAAAGAGACGGGGATGTGAATGTAGGCCTATTATAAATAACCCAAGTATTCGATTTAGGGTCCTAAGAAAAGATGGTACAAATTCTTGAAAGGCCAGCAACGCAATTGCAAACCCTCTGGCAATGTGAGTGTCCATGGGTGACGTTATCACTTTACATCAGATGAGCCTCCTGCCCATTTGCCTCCTATTACTAAAAAAAAGTTTCTCTAGCAGTTTAAAAGAACAAGTCGATGACAATAACTGTATGATGATGAGAATGCTTACCTGATTCAACATATGCCTATTTGGCATAATGGGCACTTCGGGTATAGGAGGGGGCTGACCATCACCATCTTGGGAATACGTCTCTGACTTCTCCGAGACAGAGCTTAGAGTTTCACCCGTCATCGTGTCGTTGTAGGAGGATGGCGCATACATCTCTATGGTGGCCGACTTTGACGATTGACCAGCTTGTTCTGAAACCGAATCGTCTATGAAATGTATTTTAAGGGGAGATAGAGTTAGATTGTTTCTCAGGGGGCTTAATACGTTCATGTATTTAGTAGTTGACTATCTTTTGTTTCAAGGGTTGTTAGATTTTTAAAGGCACGGTGATTGTATAATGTGAGGGAAGTCGTAGATTATTTATTATGTGTAACGCGTTATTTATTGCTGTTTAAATGAGGTAAATAGTTCTAACAGTAGAAGACGTATCTTTTCGTAGATTCTTATTATTAACGAAGGAAAAATGCAAAATACTAACTACTTTAACGTGCTTGTATTGAAAACATTCAAACTAATCATATAACAGTGATTACGAAACTAAATATATCCATATATATATTTAGCTACATTAAGGCCGATTTACATTATCATTAGTGTTTAGGAGAGTGCTTTAGGATAGTACTTTAGTTGAAACATGTAAACGCTACTTGCTTTAGTAAACGCTACGCTTAAGAACTTGCCTTTCAAGTTGTACTAAAGCACTCTCCTAAACACTAAGATAATGTAAATCGGCCATTATATATGGCATATTTAACCCTATTAAAAAAAATAAGCTCAACTTAAAAACTTACCTTTTAATCGCCTGGATCGGCGCTTAAAAATAAAGCAAGCTACCAAAGCAGCATTTATCAAAACCAAAACTACTCCGGTGATCGAAACATAAACTACTACGGATTTCGACACGTCAGCTGTTTCTACAAACTCAGTGGACACTACGTTCAATTCGCCTACTTCGGACGAAGCTAGAAATAACAAAAAAAAAAAAATTAAAAAGTGCGGTCTGGGTAAGAACAAAGCTGTCATGCTATATTTGTGAATATTCATTATTTAATTTTCGAACTATCACAAATATTAGCTTTTGAATGCCGAACAAACAGCGTTTCCAACGATTTTTCGTCATTCATAAGTTGAGTACATATATCTAAGGGTGTGCTACTAGGACAACAAAAACAACATGAAAGTCATCCAGCGCAAACCTCGTATCCTCTTATTGGTCCGTCTGTGCAGACAGAAGCCAACCAGAAGTACATTCAGCAAAATAAGTGCAGTGCCAACGATTGTACCGGTGATAATAAATACACCTGGCACGTGATATGAGTTGTATTCTTCTGAGCTCGATTGTACCGACGACGGAATTATGTCTATAGATAAATTGTCCATCAATTTTTTTTAAATATATGTGTCCAAGTGGTTATATTTGTTAAATCATATGTAGTTGGACATTTATTTGAAATCTATAAGATTCTAAGGCGTGAAACAAATTTTAAAATTTTAAATGCACATGTGGCAGATCTACACCTGTTACTAAATATTAGTGGATATATTAAAGACAACAGAGCAGTGTTGGCCTAGTGGCTTCAGCGTGCAACTCTCATCCCTGAGGTCATAGGTTCGATCCCCGGCTGTGGATCCATTGGACTTTCTTTCTATAACATTTAACATTCGCTCGAACGGTGAAGGAAAACATCGTGAGGAAACCGACATGTCTTAGACCCAAAAAGTCGACGGCGTGTGTCAGGCACTGGAGGCTGATTGAAAAATGATCATGAAACAGATTCAGAAATCAGAGGCCCAGACCTAGAGGTTGAAACGCCACTGATTATTATAATTATTAAAGACAGCAAGAAACATTAGTAAGCTGTGAAAATCTTGAATTTAAATTGTGAGAAGTACTTACTCAAAGTAGTAGCTTTTGTATCATCAGGCCTGTACTTGCTCTGGCCTATTTTATTAATGGACATCACGGAGAAGACGTAATCGGTGTGTCGTTCGAGGTTGTGAATTGTGAATGAAGTCGCGTTACGTGGCAGCACATCTTCGTATCGATATGTTTCGTCGTAGATTTTTCTGTAAAATGTATTTAATTAAGACATTTAACTATGTATAATGGGAGATACCGCTTGGTACAATGGTTTAAGTGATTTCCCGCCAGTTTGTTTTTCGAAGTGGTCTAGACCCACTACCGTATAATTAATTGCGTATTCTTTTCTCCAACTTGTCTGGTCCATGAGGAAGTTGTTTGGACCTCATACTCCCTAGTAACCCGAGAATTTCACACATTCAATACGGTATAATAAATAAATTATTTTTCGTTACAAGTATCAGACCTATTCAGTTGGATTATCTCCTGTTATCCAATTTAGATTTTAGCTAAAAACTTATGATTATATAGTTTGAACAACAACTTTTAATAGCAATTTAAGTGACAAGTTTTAAAAGCTTAAATATTTCTGCAGGGCTCAAGAATTAAGTTAGTATGCCTCAGGAATAATTTAATGTCAGCCTGTATAAATGGCCAACATAACGCCACCCTGTATACAAAATTAGAGACTTTATTACAGTCATTTGTCATCTGGGTAAAGTAGGTAAATTTGTATTTAAATAAATATGTTTTAGAGCCGTTTAGCAAAATTGCTTTTCTTTTGTTTCGTTACGCTAATATTTCAAAGTTGTTCGCCGTTCTAATTACATCTAAAATTCCTAGACTTATTAGATTTAATAGCGAACTTTTAATTGTATATAACGACAGAACCAACATAATCTAATCTAGATCCGTAGGAAAAAATTACTAGACGGAATTAATGTTTTTGCCATTTCAAGAATATTTTATTAAGATCACTTTTTGGAAATCACAGAATAATTTTTAGGGATTTTAGTGTTAAAGTATATAAATATTAAAGTTTTATTACCGGTATCGAACCCTGTACCACGAGTATAGACCGCCATCAAATCCGGGAACCCACTCGAGAGACACCGAGTTGTGTGTCACATTTGTGACAACCACTGATGTTACAGGATCTGCCAAAATACAATTAAGTCATGCTTTAATTTTTGAATAATAATTTACACCTTCCCTTACCATTCATAGAAAAATACTAGAGGGAATCTCTACCAAGTTACAAGTTTTCATGGTTCGATCTATACTAAAATTTATCACAATCTATTGAGCCTTAAACTAAGAGCTAATCTCAGGAATGCCTAAAACTCTTGTGTTGAGTAGTTCATTTACAAAGACAAGCTGTAGGCTATATAACATCACGCTACATAAACACAGCTTGCAGTTTGATGGGCCGTTCGTCAAAGTTTGTACTAGAACTTTCAAGCACATATTATTTTTACTACACACACACACATCCTTTTGTAAGACATGACTATTATTTATTCGTGTATTAATGTTTCAATAAATAATTAATTTCTCAATATTATGTATTCACTTGCCATCAGACAGGATTATCTAATGTACTATATTCAGACTTTGCATATAGGATGAACTAAGTAACAGATATAATAAAAAACAATAATGTAGTTTTAAATTTAGTTTTCAACAGATGTGAATAAACCTGGTTATTAGTTGAAAACAACAAGTAACACATACCCTAAACCCCCAAAATATATTTAGGTTTAGATCCACACAATTGAAATGATTAACTTACCGGGCGCACTGGTGACATCTAGTTTCACAGATGTAGTACTAAATCCTATATCGTTTCTTGCCCCGCATTCGTATGAACCATAATCGGCCGACGACACATCGTTGATTAACAGCACAGATACATATGTGATGGCATCTATTTTGTGGTATTCGGCAAAGTATTTCGTGGATGTGTTGACTGGCAATTTGTTACCGCTCTTTGACCAAGTGAAGTTAGGCGCGGGTGCACATTTGCATCTAAAACAAGTAAAATATTGTAGCCATTTTCAATGGGGTCATATAATCTTTCCGACCCCAACTCATTTTTTACCCAAACAAACCTTTTTTGCCATTGTTAGTATTTATTTTTAAATTTTCCAATGAAACTTTAAAAGCCTTAAAAAATACCTGCTTACCTACATTTGGTAATTTAAAATTGATCTATAGACACATAAAATTTACCATTAAATAATGAAATTGTTTTATATTGAATTATTAATTAAGCTTAAGCTTAAAACAATTTCAGGCGAAGAACATAGGTTGCGTGTAAAGTACATTATTATTGCGAGGTAAGCCTTCTTGCAAATAAATAATTTTTATTCCATACCCAACGAATAACGCAAATGCGAAACCAATTGACTTCCCAGGATTAAAGATGTACTCACTTGCACGTCAAACGCCCGACTTGTCCAACATTAGTCGCTGATTTGATTAAGCTCGGCGACGTATCCATTTCCGGTTTGAACTTGACAACCAACATCACTTCCTGCCTGTCTTCGCCCCCAATACCATTATCAACGACACATGTGAAAGTGCCGACGTCTTCTCGGCTTGATTTGTCAATGGTAAGGAAGCTCGTTTGATTTCGCGGATCAAAGGTTACGCTGCGAGAGGAGAGGTCGTAGTCCGGACGCTCCCAACGAATGTGATCGGATGCGAGGGGGTTGCCTGTTCAAAAAAGTAAATTGTATCACTAATTAATCGAATTTACAGCGCACTTTTTATTGCCAGTTCTTTTTTGATTTGAGAACTGGCAGTAAATGTAAAATTAGAAGCATTTCATATGTATTTCTTTTTTGACATTCATAAGTGTACATTATGTTACGTTATGAATAAATGATTTTGATTGATTTTGTAACGTAAATATTTTGTCGTGTCTGTCCTCTTTAAAAACTCCTAGACACCACAAAGGTGATGATGAAGACTGAAAAGGCGTTTGGGCTAAAGTAGTTATGCTAAAAGTTGAGTGAACAATATAATGTATAATATATTATACAAACTTTTAGATAGAACGGAGCAGCTATAACTGAGTGATATAAAAATAAACTACAATTTAAATAACACTGTTAAAGCTTCAAATCATTTCTAAAACAACATGTGTTTTAAAGACGAATCAATTTATTTATACGACATATTTTAGTGTTAGAAGCGGGTACGCACTATATTATCCTCGTATGAAAATCAACCATATATATATAATGATAAGGAATAAAGTTCAAACCTGTAGCGGTGCAGGCCAACACGGCGTCTTCGTTAGGGCTCGAAATGGCGTCCTGATAAACGGATTTTATCTCGGCGGCGTCTGCAAGGCAATTGTTTGTTATTTACGTTGTTATGTTGTGTTTGTTATGTACGTAGCTGTGATTTAGTACGCTTCAATCACGCCGCTGCAAGGACTAGTTTATAATACAGAGACATATTCGGAACGCTCAGTAGCTACAATATAGGGATCAGTAAAGTAGTTGCTATATTATAGTTTTAAATTTTTTTAATTATAAAAACGTTGTCATGGTCTCAGGTTTCTTTTGTTTTTGATTTCTTAGAACCACGACTATCTGGCTAATTTACCATTTAATAAATTGCTAATTTTGATCTTTAATATATCTTTTTCATACGACTCGTTTCTGAAGACATAATCTTGCGTATTACAGCTTTTTATCGAAACCTACAAATAACTACTAAATTTGAATGAACTAAAAAATACATTCTGTCTGTCCAACATTTTGATATAATTGTAATTGAAAATCAATTATAATCTAAATAAATTCTTTTTCTTCCACAATATGTAGGTATGTATGTCGTCTAAGAAAATGACTTACAGTGAACGGATACAGTGACATTGATGACGGCAGCGCCTTGCGAGTTAACAGCTTCACACGTGTAAACACCAGCGTCGTGACGGGACAGTCGCGTCATGTTTAAAGTACTGCCTTCTGATATAATTCGATCGTCTGAAAAAGAAATATACATAATAACAATCGCCTCTGCAATCATGGCGATCCCTGACGCAGCAATGTCAAGTTTGTTTTAGTAGACGCAGAAGGCTGATCACCACAGTACCTACAAGATAAATGGTTCATGCAAAAATGTCTCCTACAGACTCCATTGAAAGTGGAAAGATAATCACTTATCCGAAATAAAAATGGTTTCGATTTTTTATAGTTCAGTTTTTTTTATAATTAATCAATCGGAATTGAAAACCAATTTTCCCTGGCGATTTTCACTATCTCATAAATACATAAAGAAATCATACATAAAACCTATATAAGCAAAGTTAATAGATTTTTTTCTTAAAGATTGTTTAAAAATCAATTGTATTCTGCTGTCATATTTTGTGAAATAATAACAATAGCATTACCAATACTTTATCACATGATATTTTAAGGATGTCCTTTAATTAAAATTAAAAGACGTATCAAATTATAGCTACATTCATGAAATTAAGCGTAACAAACAAATAATTCATAGCAGAAATTCTCATTTCCATGAAGCCGCATAATACAAGATCAAAACAGCTATATTAGGAATTCCTTGAAACCATATAAATTATTATTGAAAATCAAATTATTCGGAGCGAATATTAAATGTCGTTATGAGTTAACATCTCTTAGATATTCTCTTTGTGAATAACTTTTGCATTCGTCTATTTAAAATGTTTGAGATATTTATGCGCTTCGAATTTCATAATACATCCTTCGCTACTAAGTGATAATGTAGCATTTTAACGGTGAAATAATTTTATTCGTTACAAACATAGTTCAAGAATACAAAACTTTTCTCTTTATAATAGAAGTATATACAGTGGAATCTCTATAACTCGAATGTCAAGGGAAATGCAAAAAAATCGAGTTAACGAGTTTTCGACTTAACATAAAATTGTTGTATTCCTGTAACCTATGAATGTTTGGGCAGACAGACACATTTCTGTGCTCTTTCGTGACTTACTGTGTCTGACACACGTCAAGTCGTTGGCCTAAGACTTGCTAATTTCCCCATGATACATAGTAAACAAAAGAATAATGACCCACGACCTCAGATTTTAGTACTGCATACTTAATTGATTACGTTGGATATACTAAAAAGCTTTCTGAATTATTCCCTGTTTTCCCTTTTATAAAGAATTGCTCACATTCCGCGTTTTCAGCAGTTGTGTTTGATGTTGGTAAAATAATAATTACTTTGATTTAGAAAGCAAATAACATTTATATAATGAAAGGAGCTAAATTGTGTTTACTTTTCACTATAGCCTTAGAAAGTAAAGCCTACACTTACTGGTTGTGCTATACGAGGAATGCGTGATAGGCAGTCCGTCCTTTGTCCATGTGTACGTGATGTGCGAAGGGTTGCCGTGCGCACGAGCTGATACTATGAGCTGTTCGTGTTCTACGCCCACCGCTGTTGTTTGAGTCGTCTCGTCGAAGATTGGTGCATCTATAGATTTACATTTTTATAGTATTATAAAAGCTATTTATAAAAAAAAAATCTGTAATGTATGTAAGTAAGTTACGGTAAAGACGTAATATTAAATATTTTTTGTAATATTTATAAGAATTTTAAGCTTACTTAATTGTTGATCTGGGAATGGTGTCCAATGTTACTATTTACATATAATGTAGATACCTTAAATATATCTCCAACATATTTAATTATTAAATCCAATTAAACATACAAGTTAAAACTACACTATTGACAATACTATTTTTTTTTTATATCTACGTAACTTAATATTGTAAAATACGTACACAGAACTTTCAAAGTAAGTGCGTCATGCACACTCCTCTGTATCGCCTCGTTCATGGCCTGACAGGTGTATACTGCGCCATTGAGGTCCTTGCTTATGTTCAACTTGAGTTCTATCGTCGATACTGTACCGCCGTGAAGGCCTTTCTTCATTTTCATAGGGAGACCTGAGTAAAACATAGTAAGTCATACATGTTGAAGTCATATAATCTTAAATTAAAATCAATAGTTATACACGTTGAACAAATAAATAGCAGTTGACTCTTTAATATCCTTGATCGTCGTTTCATTATTAAAATAATAATCTAATACATATATATACAATTTTCGTGTCACAATGTTCGTTCCCATACTCCTCCGAAACGGTTCGGCAGATTCTTATGAAATTTTTTATGCATATTCAGTAAATCTGTGAATCGGACAACATTTATTTTTCATCCCCCTAAATGTTAAGGGTGGTCCCACTCGTAAATTTTGTTTTTTTTTCGACAAAACTTTTTGTTTTTATTTTATTATGATACAGCATACAAAAATACATACAACCCTTAATTGTCACCCCTCTACGATCAACCACTATTTTTGTTATAGTAGATTATAGTATAATAGAAGATTTTTATTGAACTAAAAAAAAAATTCCTAGAAATAATAACATGACATATTGTCAACAAAATAATCGTTTTGAAACAAAAAATGTGTTTGTTTGTTAAAAAATTGATTAACATTTAGATTATTTTACAATACTTATCATAAGGAATGTTGTATCAATCTTATTACGGTTTAGTTAAGGTTATAACAGTTTAACAAATGGTTATTTAAGACTCACCTTGCACAGGAATACCATCCCGCCACCATGATAGCGTGGCTGGCGGGTTGCTGCTCGCTGCATCGCAGAATAATGTAGATTCGATGCCTGGTCGGAGTTCCTCTGGGTCAGCTCTTACTTTTACTGCCTCGGGTGCGACTGTAGAAAAAGAAACACTAATATAAACTTTCATTGATTAATAAATTAATTGGATGCTTACTCCGGAATGAATACATTAATATTGAAAACTCTGGTTCCTATGAAGTTATCTCAAACTTGCTAAACTCACGCGTTTAATAATTCAAGATTCATTTAGACGTGTGATCCTTTGCGAATAGCTATCATATCTAAATATGAAATCAGGAAACGTCTTTGTTGATATAGTTTCGTGTAAGGTATGGTAATGAAGATAATGATATGTATTTATTATGTATATTTGCTTATTACCAATGGCGCTACAACCTATTTAGGTCTGAGACTCAGATTTCTGTATCTGTTTCATGATCATTTGTCAACCTAATAGACAAGTAGGTGATCAGCCTCCTGTGCTTGACTTTTTTACGGGTCTAAGGCAAGTCGGTTGCCTCACCATGGTTTCCTTCGCCGTTGAAGTGAATATTAAGTGCACACATAGACAGAAAGTCCATTGGTGCACAGCCGGGGGATAGAACCTACGACTTCAAGGATGAGAGTCGCACGCTGAAGCCACTAGTCCAACACTGCTCTATATTTAATGATTTCCATAACGCAAACGAAGGCATGCTTGTAGTAACTAAGGTATTTGATAAACACATTCTAGCCGTTTAACTATTTATTATTTATAAGCATTGCGCAGAAACAATGTACTTTCCATTCCATAATTCTCATACTCTGATGGAACTAAAGTCTGACACGACCCGAGAATCACTATAGAAGGCATAGCGCAAAACGGATTTGCGAGCCAACTTTCAAATTTTTGAAAATTTTGCTAAGAAATTTAAACATGAGATTTGAACGCGAGACCGCGTGCAATCAAAAACTGCAACTGCTAACTTCTGGAATAATACACGGTAATAAAACTATTGTTATGCTAAAATATAGATATAGCACTTCTTAAAAAAAGGGAAACTTCAACGCAAACAAAGAACAATGCCACTATACATTGTTTTGAGGATCGCTTTCAATGGAAGCTCTCAGGCCGCCTAACACCTTGAACATAACTGGAATTTTCGTTGGACTAGCAAACATTTATGTGAATAAAAATACTGGTTTTATAGTTGTATATAAAACAGTAAATCTAAACACAACACAATTATAAGCCCCGATTAAAATTAGAAATAGCTGGATCGAGATATTTTACTGCAACTGAACTATGTTCTAGACGTTCTCATATTGATTAAACTCAGCCCGTAACTTTAAACTTAGGAATTTAATTTACAAGTCTTTGTAATGTAAGTTAAATCGTTAGTTACCGAGTTTGGCGGCTAATTGATTTATTTTTAAACTACTTATTAAACTAAATGTTTAAAACCGCTTTGTATTGTACTGTATTTGTAACTAAAATGAGAGAATTGTATGGATATTTGTCTCCTATCTCTGTGGTGAAATTTGAATAGTATATTATTGTTAGTAGTATTAACATTATAATGGTTAATTGCGAAATGGCTCTAGTTTAGATAGTGTGTAGTTCCGTGACCTCCTAATAGGACAGGCGCAAGAATATTTCCGCGTCTTTTTCGTAGACAATTTTCTTTTAATAAGCCATCCTTGCGTGCCTAACACAGTTCATCGATTTTTATGTGTAAACAACAAATACAAGCGCTGTTATATGTGTGTACATTTAACACATAAATGACACAGGCCGTCGACTTTTTGGGTCTAAGGCAAGTCGGCTGCCTCACGATGTTTTCCTTCGCCGTTTGAGCGAATGCTAAATGCGCACATAGTCAGAAAGTCCATTGGTGCACAGCCGTGGGATCGAATCTACGACCTCATGGTTGAAAGTCAAATGCACAGGCTAAAACTGCTGGAAGTTTAAGGTAGAGAAGGATGATCCATTAATACTTACAGTGCACGTTCAATGTAACAGTTTCGAAGAGCGGTATCTCCGTCGCACTATTGGTAGCTTCACATCGATATTGCGCCTGATTATCAGTCACATTGGTCAGTATTGATATCTCGGATGACACCATCTTGTCTGTCGACTTTGTTACTGAATGGATCTGTGGAGAGAACTTAATTATAATAATAATAGAACCTTATTAACATGTTAACATGTAGTTTTACAAATAATCAGGCGACTCTGGCCGTATAAAAGTATATCATTTTTATTCAACAATCAAAAAAAATTATATACGTATGCTTATGTGTATTTGTGTGTTTAAGTGGTAGTTAATAATATTACTCCAGGCGTTCAATTATATCTACATTGACAAAAGAGCCCATCCATTTGTTTTAATTTAACTTAGGCATAGGTACGAACAATTAATTTTTATAGTTTTTTTACATAATATAATTATTAATTACCAAAGTATTTTGCATTACTTTATGACATTAACTTGCTGAAGTGGATTTTGAAAATAGAATAAAAAGTCATGGATAAAGTTAAAAATGAATATACGTATGCATTTTAAACTTAATTGCAATATTATTTAGCTTTAAACGAGCAATTTATTCCTTTCATGCAACGTGAAACCTTTTCATGTTTCTTAATAACTCCACTAACAAAGTGTATAAATCTACTACTGTCCACTGTGAGTGTTTATGGAAATGATTCATTTACATTAGACATGGAGTGGAAATAATTATATTACTACGCAGAGGAAATAGGCAAGTAGTCGGGAAATTGTAGAGTATAAGGACATAAAAAAGGTTGACGTTTGTGTATAATATATTCATATAACATTGTTTTAACACTCAGAGATATTGAGGTTTGACGGCTAAACCCATCATGGTTCAGTATTAACTTTATAATAACTATAAAGTCTTATAAAGTTTTGTTTCAATGATTGATTGATAATTTATAATAAATAGCTAATATTATAGTCAGTACAATAAGTGATGTAGATGCCTATTTTTGAGAGTCTTACATAAACATTCAGAGTGGAGACTTAGTTAGGGCTCAGTATGATTTCCGTATCTGGCCAGCATTAACGGCTGTTTGTCGCGTAGGTTCCAGTTAAAATTTTTCAACAAAAAAAAACGTCATTAACGTAATAAATATAACTATTAACTTCAATTAAACAAAAAGTATATTTTTAAGTTCAAGATCTTACCTTCTTATCATTCTTAAACCATGTAAGAGTAGCAAGTGGGTTTCCACCAGTGGAGACGCAGGCCAACTTCTGAACCGTACCAGCGGCTAGTGTGGTTCCAGGGATGTAGCCGGTGATCATAGGCGCTGAGGGAGGATCTGAAACAACAAGTCATATGTTTATATAGTCAATGTTAAAAAGACTTAGAAATTTTATTGGTAAGCTCCAATTCATGACGACGCACGTAAAACAAATAACTTTGAAGAGTTTTAACTTCAAACCTTACTGTAATCTAATTTTAAAGTTATTTTTAAAATACTGTATTCTAAACATTTTTCTTAAACGTACATATTTTAATCCAGTACAGTATTTACGCAAATAAAAAAAAATATTTTTATAATTTAAATTTTTTTCACGTCAAAAGTCTATTACTTGACTCATAAACAAAATATTGTAACTAAATAAAGTTCCGCTCTACATAAGTAATCACAGACGAAATCAAAGATTAATAGCAGCAACATTAGCTAAGATCTTTCAAAGCACTCATGTACGATTTCCAAACCCAGTGTCTTACTAGAGCGTAATTAATTGTTAATTAGAGGATTAACCGATAATTACAACTACACAGCGCGGTATAATATCAATTAGTTGTAAGGCTAATTATACACTAGAGACAGTACGAAAACACATTTGTATTTTTTCTACCATCTCGAGTATTTTAAACCTTTTATAGAAATTAGAACTAATTAGTTCTAATGTAGAATTAGAACGATAACACATCCAGTACTTTTAGACATTAAATAATCAAAGCTAATAATATAATAATGAATATTTAATTATTGCATTAAAAACATTCAATCTAGTTAGGAAATCGAGCGATATTAGCGCAGCAGTTGTAGATGCTACAACAGTTCGTAGCATGCCGTAGCCGATCGTAGCATTATTCGTAAATATACAGCGCGCCTGTAGTGGTGTTTTTGTCTATTTAATTATACGTTGATAAAATCTGCAAGAAATACCTTAATTTGATAAGTTTGAATAAAAGGTCGAATTGGGTGCGACCTGAAATCGTAAAATTACATTCCTTGAAACGTCTGATCGGAACACTACGTAAAATACCAGGCGTTTTATTCTTTCACCGAAATCGTAAATTCAATTTAGATCTGTACAATATTTGCGTTTGACGTTTATTGATATATTTCTTGAAATTTGTATTATACTCTATTCATATAGG
Organism: Pieris napi; assembly: GCF_905475465.1. NCBI lineage: Eukaryota > Metazoa > Arthropoda > Insecta > Lepidoptera > Pieridae > Pieris > Pieris napi. Next base: position 12,563,238 of record NC_062242.1, read on the forward strand.
TAACCAAGTACACATATAAACGTCAACGCAAAGATGTTAAATTGATTCTAAATAACCTAATTTGTTAATAATAAAAATTAAAAACCAAGAAAATATACCTACTTAATACTTAGATTTATTTTTCTTTTAATTCTGCTTGTGTGTAAAAATGTATATCAATTTATCTTTTTTGATTTATGTTACGTTATAATACTAATAAAAAAAGTTAGAAAAAGGATATATACACGGTTGAAAATCACAATCGAGTAGCCCGCAATATAGCAGCACACAACTCCCGCGGAGACTTTTTGTATGTAAGAAGTCGCTTAGGTCCGCCAAGCATCCGCAAATATACAATGTAAATACATAAATACCAATGAGGTAGACATATGACATAGCAAAAGAAAACAATAATAATAGAAATATATTAATAATGCATGGTTTCTAAAACGTTTTTATCTGATATCGTGTATTTATAGTTTTTGCACTATATAGACGTTTTTCCATAACTGAAATTTCATACATTCTATATTTTATAATCTCATAATTCATATTTACAATCGCCATAAACCAATTTCGAACGGTCGAGGTCGAAAAGATACCAAAATTAGCAACCTAAATAAACAACGTTAAAGATTACGTTCGTGTATCCACCAGCTTTAAGCTTATTTTCATTTTAATACAAACTCAAGAGACAAACTTAATAAAATTATAGTGCTATTATCAAATGAAGTAATAATATGCCCTTGTTTTTAACAAACGAAGCTTTGAAATTGTTCTTAAATGTGAGTTTTACGTGTGTTTGTTTGGAAATTGGTTTTAACATCTTAATATTTTCGTTTCGTTATGTTTGTTTAAGATTTGGTGATCGCACTTTAGAAGTCATTTGGGGCTAATTTGTTTTTAGTTATATTTGATGGTTTAATTAACTTGTAACTTTATTGATCTTTAATCAAGTTGCGAAAATCAATCAATAAATGTAGAGTTGAAAGCAAAAGCTTTATATTCATTTAAAAAACTAAACATTCAATTTTTTCAGAGATAAAATAGTAAATAAGCTAAAACAGTGTAAATTTAAGTACAATTAATAGAACATATTTAGAGTAATTACTAATAGTACCGAATCACACAAATAAAAATTAACGTTTCAAATATTTTTTTGAGATAAATATTCCAAATATATTAAATATATAGGTTCCTACTCGGGACTACTGCGTAACGTCGTTTAATTTGTATTCCATATGGTATATCTATTTTTATTTATATGATTTATTTGATTATTGCCATGTTTAGAGAAATACAATTTATTCTAGGACAAAATGGAGCGATCAAATCATAATAATAATTCTACAAATTACTTCTACTTAATAGAGATTAATAAAGCCAGTTGATTTAAACCGAGCAATCATTTTGCAATCTAACTGTAACATGCATTATGTACGGAAACATTTGAATTAATTGTATGAGCGAGCGGCTTTTTGCAATCATAAGTCTATATGCATTGTCAGATAATGTCTTTGAATATGTGGAATATCTTAGTTTTTGTTGGAATAATTTAGAACTGGATTAAAATGTTCTATATATTAGACCGAAAACAGTTTAAGTCGTTTGCAAAGGGAAGTATTGTGTGTCGTTTTGAGCTACAGTCAGCGTCAATCAGCTTTTATACTCGTAGAAACTTTTATATATATATTTCGTTATATGTCTATTTATGATAACCCATTAAAGCCGTCATTTAGTTGTTTAATGTAAAGTATGTCTGTAATCTGTAATTCTGACTTATAATAATGTTAAAACTATAAACTTAACAAAAAAACAGTTTATTAAATTTGACTAAAATGTGGCTTTATGTTAATAAATTACGAACCAATGAAAAGGATTTATTGAAATTTATACATGTGGAAGCAATCACTGCATATATTAGCAACACACGTTGGTACAACATGTCATTTAGTACATAGACAATAGGGTTGCCACTAATTATTTTAAAATGTTTTACATTACATTGTTCGAATAGATTCATTTATATAAATTAGTTTCGTTAATTAGTATCGTATAAGTTAGTTGTTTTAACATTTACATTAAAAGTCATAGACAGTAGGTTCATCTCATTAAATAGTCTCTGGTTTCCGTGACGTATTGATTGAAAGCGAGGCGTTGTATATTAAATAAATTAACGTTTACACCAAGAAGGTTTATTTTAGGTGATATTCAGTATCGACCGCAACAAGCTTATTACAACGGTCGAATACTATATAAATATAGTTTTATTTCCGTCTAACGACGCCATTTGACAACCCTAGAGCATGTAATGTATGCTCATAAATGGTAAGGTCCCGTAAATTAGGGGCAAACATTAGAGCGGTCAGCATGACGGCCGACTGTAAAGACGTGACGGGAATTTATAGAAAATGGCTGATATCGCTAACCCATTTATCGATATTTCCCTTTACTAAACGAATTTCGTGTAATCAGCGCTAATTTGGATGTGCTCAGTTTGCGTACACGGTTTAATTCTTTATTTGAGGATTACATAAGACCCTACCGTATACCGTCACGTATTCATTTGTAACCAAATCTCCGGGGAAAAAAATAATTTTAGGTTTGAAACATGTAGAATTGGCGAAAAACATGTAGAATTGGCTAAACACATGTAGAACTGGCTAAAACTGACTACAAATGCTTTGTTAGTAGAATTTTATCTTTGTGTCTTAAATGATCATCTAAATTGATAAACAATTTAAGTAGGATGAAAATAAAACTATAATTCCTAAATACACCATAAACACGGGTTTTGGAGCTAAGAAAAAAGTTTTTTTAGTGAAGGTTTACCTCAAACATCGTTGCTCGTTGCTAACTGAAAAAGCTGCTACTCTATATCTTACTGAAAGCTTTATTTTTATAAATCACTTTATTGTAAAGATAAAATAAACAAATATTATATGGAAAATGTAATACGCCTCCCATGAAGCCCAAAGCCTAAATCAGTAATAGGTATCAATTATCATATACGCGCGTACAAATTTACTCAGAGAAGCACCATTTACGCGTGTCTTGCGCACCCTTAATATTATTGCATGTGAGACGGATATATTAAGTTGCACACGGCCTGAATTCACAAAAATTGCATTATTTATAATTAGTAATAAAAAGGGTTTTATATTTTATGTTTTCTTGTTTTGTTTATATTATGTTTTTATATTAATACTAGCTGACCCGGAAAAACGTTGTTTTACCCAATGTATATTATTTCTAGGAAACATTTTTTAGTCCAATAAAAATAACTATCTACTATAATAAAAAAAGGGTTGATCGTAGAGTGGTGAAAACGAACGTTGTGACACGAGAATATCATATAAATAGAAATTTTCTATTGTATTAGTATTAAGTTACTGAAAAAGTAGGAAATACAATATTAACCATCAAAGGCATTTGAAAATATCGCTAACAAACTATTTAATGTGAACTTGTAGTGAGTGTGTGTATCTAGAATATGAAATATCAAACGGTGGAAGCAATTAGGAAATAAAGTGATCAAAAAAGCTTAAAAAAATATAATTTGTCGGACAGTGTGGAGTTGCAGCAATTAATTCCACTCACTCATTACATTAATGAGTGGAACGTGCCAGGGCGGCCGAGCCAGCTCAATCGATACTCACTAACCGGACGCCCGGCGTTGTTTAGGAAATTGTGTAAGTATTTTAGGTTGTTATAAAGACTAAACACATATTTTTGAAGTTATACTTCTTTTGGCGCGTTAGGGAAAAATTATAATAGTATTTTTTTACCAAGCGCGCGCACACCGTCACAAAAATCCGACACTCTGCAGTTAGCATAGTCAACATTTTAAAATAAAAAATGTCTTTCTTTAATTATGTAAAAATATTTTTTGTGATATTTAAATAAAATTTATTTAACTAGATAATGCGTTATAATAAAACTTTCAATGTATTAAATACCTTTTTTCTATTGTTAGTGTAATTTTTTCTACAAACATAGAATAAGGCGAAAGATTTAAAAAGATTTTTATCATGTTACGCCAAAGTATAACTTCTAACATGTACATAAGTACACACACGTTTTTTTAAACCAACTAGAATACAGTAAACTGAACGTTTGTGAACACAATTTACAATCAAATGTAAATCTAATATATAAAATTCTCGTGTCACAATGTTAGTTACCATACTCCTCCGAAACGGCTCGACCGATTCTTATGAATTTTTTTATGGATATTCAGTAAGTCTGAGAATCGGACAACATCTGTTTTTCCTCCCCCTAAATGTTAAGGGTGGTCCCACCCCTAAATATTTGTTTTTATTTTTAGACAAAACTTTTTGTATTTATTTTTATATGATACAGCATACCAAAATACATACGACCCTTAATTGTCACCCCTCTACGATCAACCCCTATTTTTTATTATAGTAGACAGTTATTTTTATTAAACTAAAAAAAAGTTTCCTAGAAATAATATACATGGCAAAACGACGTTTGCCCGGTCAGCTAGTAATGTATAAAATTAGTTTCAAGTAACAATAAAACGCGAAAAACAGATAAATCTGTTCATATATACAAGTCATGTATATTCAAGCCTAGTTTTAAAGACACTCCCACCCCTGGGGAATGACTTAAGAGTGATTTAAGTTAATTGCCCTCCTCTTAAATGCTTAGACAGGTGTACTTAGACGGAATCGTTTTATTTTATGCGTTGAGATCTTTGTTTAGTAAATTGGCTTTAAGAATAGTTTGTAACATTTTGGATTATTTTATTAATCCTACTTTATACACTTCAATAAAAAACTTTGTATTAAGGTGTGAAATGTGATGACGGACATGTGATGAAGGAAAATGGAAAATTGTGGCGAGGATGAGAGACAAGTGGAAGAATTTAGAGGTCGGAGGTCGAGTATTAATGTTAAACATAATGACATGGACTTAATGTAATCTAATGTGGTACTCGAATACATGCTATTTTCATTTTTATATTGGTAGTGTATGCATACATGTAGAAGTACGTCGTGTTCGTTTCCAATACTCCTTCGAAACGGCTCGACCGATTCTTATGAAATTTTTTATTCATATTCAATAAGTCTGAGTATCGAATAACATCTATTTTTGATCCCCCTAAATTTTTATTTATACTTTTTAGACAACATTTTTTGTTTTTATTTTTTTATGATACAGCATCCAAAATTACATACAAACCTTAATTTTCACCCCTCTACGATGGACCCCTATTTTTAATTTGTTAATTAAAAACTTATGACTTGAACTCGGAGGTTTATATAGAGAAAAATACACAGAAAAACCTAAAAAGTTTTGATTCCGAAAAACTGAACTCTGGAGTAGCATAGCAAAATGTTCCATGTTGATATGTACTAAAAAGGTAGGCTAAGTAAAATCACATTAAGGAGAAACGAAGTTCGCGGGGGCAGCTAGTAAATGATAAAAAATTAAACACAGCTAAAACAGTACATCAATTCGAAACAGTATTTCCTGTGATTGGCAAGTGAGACTAGACAAATTCTCCATTTTTAAAGTAAATAATAAATAATTTACTAAGATCTTAACCATGTTAAATCGCGAATGCCTGCGAAATACACCCTTTCAGCTACTTAGGATGCAAGTTTCAAACATTATCAACGATGGGAGTCTTTAAGTAGTTGCAAACTTCCGCAAAATTATAAGAAATAGATAAAATGTAGTACAGTTATGTTAAACGCTATCGCGAAGATCAAAGCCTGGTGTAAGCGTTTACAGCATGGCAAACTTGTTATCTCGAAGTCATTAATCATGCCTCTGTTTTGGTACAAGTTACAAGCTTATAAAAGTATGCGATCGCGCCAGCGTGTAATTAAAATTTGTAACTTTTAAAAAGAGAAAAAAGTGATTGCTTTATTTATCAAAACTTGGATTATTAAAATCTTGGATTTCCTTTATAATAAAATGAATCGTGTTTTTTGAAGTTATACTTCTTTAGGCGCGTTATGAAAAATTGATGAGAGTGAAATTTTACAATGCGCGCGCACCGTGACACAAAATTAACAGAATGAAGTTGCCCACGGAAGATGTTACGGCATTGGATGCCGTTACATCTTCCGTGGGCTTCCGTTATGTAAGAGAATAATAATAAATATTTATTTATTTATTAAATTTTTCAAATGTAAACTGAACTTTATTGACTATAATGACTCCTTTTCCAGACTTTGATTATTTAATTGTAATTAATTATTTGCATGCAATCAAAACTATTTTTAATAATGCCTAAGAAGTATAACTTCTTACGCGCGTACATAAGTACACGGACCCTTTTTTTAGCTTATAAACGATATAAGCTTTTATTTAAATTATGTTAAAAAGGCAATTTGTAACAGTTTAAAAAGCTTGAAAACGCCTTATTTAATTATCTTTGATTTCCCCTTAATATTAGAATCGTGGTTAATTTTTCGCTCACATAATATTTAAATTACATTAAAAAAGCACTGCTAATACTGTTTACAATGAATTTTATGGGCAATTGAGAACATAAAATACGGATAGAACAAAACATTTAGACGAGTTTGAGACCATTAATGAACTTTTACGACGCAATTGAAAATTAAAGATCGTATTGTGGAAACAATAACAAATTATAACTGTCGATTAACCGTAATAGCTATTTCAGTGATTAATTTATATCAATTTTATGAAGATTTTTATTTGAAATGTTTAAAAAATAGGATACAAATTATTACTTTAATTTATTTAAATCAATTATTCGTAACAAAATAACAATAAATGTGTTAATTTATTATAAATAAATATCATATTATTATTTGTACTATATCACAGCGATTAAACAAACCACTAAATATTATATCGCTTAAGCTTCTAAACCACACCAAGCCATTAAAGACGAACAAAAACGTATATTCAGATATGAATGAATAGACTTGGAAAACATTTGTAATGTAACACAACTTTTTGCCGTGGCATCTCGCGCAAAAACTTTTATGGTATTATAACAGTATTTGATAAATGCATCTTCTAGGGAAGATACAACATAATGTTTAATAACAATAAGAATCCAGGGGTATTTCTTAATCCTAAAGGAATTCGATTTCTTGATCTGCTTCATTTATCACATTTTAGTCTGACTTTTTTCCTGAGATGACATCTGTTTTTAAGGTGTAGAGGCACGTCGGCTACATTATAAGAACATGTCTTAGTTTTTTTTTTTATAGAACAAGGGGCAAATGGGCAGGAGGCTCATCTGATGTTAAATAATACTACCCATGGACACTCTCAAAGCCAGATAGCTCGCGAGTGCGTTGCCAGCCTTTTAATAATTTGTCAATCTTTCTTGAAGACCTTAAGTAGAATTAGTTCGGAAATACTTCAGCGGTTATCTGGTTCCACATAGTGGAGGTGCGCGGCAAAAACTACCTTGAAAAACGCTCAGTTGTGGAACGACGGACGTCGAGGTGATACGGATGGTATTTTGTATTCTGCCTCGACTCCTGATGATAAAACTCAGCTGGAGGTATTAATCTGACAAAAGATACACAAGTGCACAACCAGGGTCCGAATCCTAGTGCAGATAATCCACCAAATACCACGAGATTACTTCCTGTGTAAGGCTTTATCAATAACTAATATAAAACCAATCCCGATATTAAATCCTAGATACGAACTTCAATTTAGTCTGAAAGTTAACCTGCGTGTTACGGGTGCCAATATCACAACTCCACGATTGACATAAATATAGGAAAACTTAAATCTTATAACTTTTCAGATTTTAAATTGAGTTACTTAAAATTGATTTTTAACAGGTTATTTTATTAATGTATTAACAACATTATTTGTTTTTTCAAGTAAAAGTCTATATATTCATAAAGACCTGTAAAGCCGTTTTGACACATTATTGAGACTCATTAGTTAAACGGAATAATTAAAAAGTTACAAACAATGTTCTAATTAAGAAAGAGTCGATTTGAATATTATGAAAAAAATTAATCAGTGGCACTACAAACTTCTTAGGTCTGGGCCTCAGAATTCTGTTTCTGTTTCATGATCATTTGTCAATGTAATAGGCAAAAGTAGGTGGGTCTGAGGTTTTGGGTCTGAGGCAAGCCGGTTTCCTCACGATGATTTCCTTCACCGTTCGAGCGAATGTTAAATGCGCACATAAAAAAAAATCCATCCGGGGATCGAACCTACTACTTTAGGGATGAAGGTCGCACTTAGAAGCCACGAAGCCAACAAGGCTTTTGATATAAATAAAAGTATTTCGTTAACAATGTTGAATGTCCAATTCCAGTCATGTAAGTTCTTTAAGATAGTTACTACCTTTAAAAATAATTCAAATCCACCAAAAAATGCTAAAGGCTTTCACGCAAAGTATATACCTCAATACGTTGTATTCAAGCGAGGGGCTGCATTTGAAAACTGAATTTTTTCGTGATTGAATGTTTTTTAGAGCAAAAAAGCTTTCAGGAAAAAGGCTTTGACGCTTGAATATGGGTGTAATGTGGAAAAATGATTTTCAAGAGTAATTGATCACATTTATGTGAAGTTAGGTCATATTTCTGTCTGGTATGTGGTGGTACAGAGATATAGAAATATATTCTCTATTAAAATTAGTAATTCAAGAACTCTACTATTTTGTATATATATTGTCTAGATAAAAGTCAGTATTAATCGTAGCTCATAGCAGTTCCAACTCACGTTTCGAATGCCGCGTCTCGTTCCGGTAACTGAAGCCTTTCTTTAAATAAATATATTGAAAAGTCTTAACATTTAAATTAGATTCAGATAATTTCCTTGTTACTTACATTCTGCTGTATTAAAAAGTAAATTAAGAATCTACGCTAATAAAAAATATATAGTGTCGTAAACAATTGTCAAAAACTTATCACTAGTTTAGTATAGTTACTATATTCATGTATTATATAATAGTTAAATATATTGATATGTCAAAAACTCACATAGCACGTTAATAGTGTGAGAAGCGACGGTTATTTCAGTTAACTGTGAATTGACGCCATGGCACACCACTGTCACGGAACGTCGATTCGGCTCCACCACCGCTGTTATGTTTGATGTTGTTATCCAGCCTCCTGAAAAGAACATCGTATTACATTAATAAAACAGATTGGCAGAAAATAAAAGTTTCAGTTAAAGTTATTATTAGTAGTTAAAGAACTTGTGGACCTAATAGAAAGTTTATCTAGAAATTTCAATGCCTTAATCTTTCGTTCACTGATCGAGATTTAAATTTCATAGCCGAGTTTAATCTTTCTATATAAAAATAAAGATGAATAAATAATGTACATACAGTAAACACTCCTATAACACTGCAGATTGGTTTCGCGTTTTAGGTAACGCGTTGTAGGAGTATTCTCGCATAACGCGCTTATATGACCCCGTATAAGGCCTTATGTATAAATGATTCACGTTTCACTTTTCTCATTAAAGGGGATTTAAATCGATAATTAAGAAAAAAACTGTGTTATGAACGAAATATGTGCGTTCAAATAATTATAAATGTCACAGTACAGAAATAAAACGTGTGAAATCCCCGCGTTATTTGAGGGAATACCCGTGTTTTACGAGGGTCTGGAATCACGTAATATAAAAATGCGTTATAAGAGTACCGTGTTATAAGATTCACTGTTTTGCTGAAAATGTGCAACCTAAGAATAAGGTTTAGTTTTAGGGCTTTTTTGTTTAGCCCCAAGTATTTCTTATTTGTTACGTACCCTCAGGCGATATAACAGTCCGGTTGCTGGCCTCTTTGTGATTTTTCCCGAGCACTAGCCATTTAATCTCCGGAGCAGGGTTCGAAGGAGCCGTGGTACATGTGAGTGGTACTGGATCACCCACGCGTGCTTCCGTAGGTCCAGATATAGTCACATGAGCGGGAGCAACTGCAAAAACATACAAATATTAATACATAATAGAGAATTTTGAAAATTATTAAAATAAATAAATAATAGTCATTGTTAATTTAATTCTAATTATGAAATTTTAATGGTAATATATTATTTAAGAAACAACACACAAGTAGTGTACAGGGGAAATAAATCTATAATCCTTCCATACTCGCCTTTACCTTGCCGCCTCTAAGTGCGCATTGCAATTGGAATTTAGGAGCAAAAATCACTAACAAACTATTACATTAGATTATGTTTATTTATTTATTTAATTATAAGTAATCTTACAGCTAACATACATAATATTACAAAACAAACACTTATACAGTACAAAAAGCCAAAACAGATTACATAGATATACAATATTATATAAGAAAAATGAAACAAATAAGCGCATCAATAGAAAAAATATATACAGAGAACTGAAATTTAATATTTAAAACAAAAAACAATACCAAATACAACCTAAACAAAATTCGAGTCTTCCCGCCCCTTCAAATATTTTCTCACATGTTCCTTGGTGAGGTGGAAAATATCAAATTCCTCATAATTAGTGTTATAGTTAGATAAAACCCGAAACATTGGTGAATTATGCAGGTAATTCGAGTTCGTACGAGGCACATGGAACAATTTTGAGTGTCTTGTCGCATATTGAGAAGGAATTTTAAAAGAAATTAACGACAGCAAATAGGGGCTATCGATCCGCCCATTAAGAATACCATGTAAAAAAAGCAGGTCTTGCTGACTTCGCCGACTTTCTAATGAGTCTAAATTAAAATAATTGCAAGAATGCGCATAACTATCGAAGCATTGGTATTTTTTAAAACTAAGGAATTTTACAAACTTTTTTTGTATATTTTCTATTGCTTTTTTATACTTAGTATAATATGGAGACCACATAACACTCGCATACTCCAGCACGCTTCTAACATAAGCAAAATATAAGCTTTTAATGCAATGTATGTTATTAAATGTCTTGCATGACCGCTTGCATGTTCTCCCACAAATTATCTTTTCATATGTAAGCATGTATTGTCTTATAAATGTTTTTCCTTAGGTAAGTCCACTTCAATAGAATATAAAGTCTGATCCTAGAAGCTAGACTTGTAGCTACAAGGATGTGCCTATTTTTCAGACGCCCAACTTGGCAACTTAAACAATTTATCAAGCTTCAAGTTTCGAAATTTAAAACTAGTTTCACTATTAGTTAAGCGATTTTCGCTATAATTTATTCCGTACCACGTTTTATTTGTATCATGCACCAATTTTAAAGATACTCATCTGTTTTCGAAATGTAATTTAACATTAAACAACCCGGTTCTTCCAAGCAACCAGTAACTGATACCAGTCGTATATGTCTCAATAGTAAATATTAGCTATAAACTGAGCTGTTATTAGTAAAGTTTACGACTTGTAGGAATTAAAACTAGTTAATATTGATAAGAATGGACGACTTTTTTTGGTCAATTACAGCAAAAGAAAAAGTATTTAAGAAACTCAAATCTGCCTGCATTTTTATTTACCCTTTATGAGATTTTAATACAAAAACTTCATCACTTAGGCCAAAATATTTTCGTTATGATTCTGACCACTTGACATATTAAGTTAGCGAATCCCCGGAGGGTAATTTCATAAATCGAGTGTGCTAGCGATACCACCAAAGCAATAGAACAAAATTTAATCAAATATATTGAGTCCCATCTAGGATTTCTTTTCTCTATTTTGTAAGGCGAATTTAATACTAACAGTATCTTGCAATGGGAAATATATAAAATATCAGACTTCACCTGACGGTACAAAATAAAAAACTTTTAAACATTTTTCTTTGCGAATCGCGAGCCGAGTTCGTCAAAGAGCAACACAAACAAAACGGGGAATAATTCCTAAGTTAAACAGAAAAAGGACAAAGTGAAGATCCTAAAGGCCCTTTGACTAGTGAGCCGTAGTTGAAAGTATTTTTTAGGATTCAATGTTATTTACTGACGGAGTTGCGTTAATAAACGATAAGATGGCAGAGTGTGGTACAAGGGAAAGGAATATCACCTAAAAATTAATTATACGGATAATGTCGTGAAAGCCAAGATTAAAAACTCTAGTTAATTAATTATAACTTCAGGCTATGCAGGATATAAAAATGAGTGTGAAACATAATTATGAGCGACTACCGTCTGACGAAGGAGGTCAACAAACTTTGTTTTTTTAATTCAAATTCAAAATCATTTATACATATAGGTTACATAAATGTACACGTATAAACGCCGAATAAGAAATACATATTCAAGGTTTCCAATTTTACATTTACGGCCAGTTCTTCAATCGCCAAAATTTTTGTTTTATAAAATGTTTTTAAGAAATTGCAACCATTAACACAATGTTCCACATTACACCTTAAGTAATTAATGGTTAATTAATAATAAAAAACAATGATTTGCAGTAGTTGAAAACCCTATCAGCAGTAGGCATGGTGAAATAGGGGCAAGCTTACATTCTCGTGGAAACAGCACGCAAATACATAGTCGAAAAACTAACATCACCGCATACACGAATTCAAGTCCGACCAGTCACCACAAGTAGCACCCGTTCACGAATATGACGAGCCATCGTTCTTTTAATACTTTTTAAAACATGTAATTCTAAGTAAAGTTACGTCATAGCACTAAACTCTTATTCATAAGTAAAGATGTATGTGTATAACTTGTACCATGGCACATAGAAATCACTTCACATTTGACTACACTTGAGTCTGATAGGGTTATTTTGTCAAAGGATTACGAAATTCTGTAGATAACGCGATGTCGTCTACATATATCACTTTAATTTAAAATAAATATCATTAATAGCACTTAAACGTAATTTACTCCCACGTCTTGAAATAAACCTTTTAATGCTTCCACTCTACTTTTAGTTAACTAATAGTTCAGATCCCACCTAAAAATAATAATAGACAAGTTTGAAAATATAAATAATAAAGTTACTTCTTAACAAGTTTTCTAAATATAACTTTAATAATTAATCGTTTGATCGAAAAATAATTTGATAGTTTTTAAAACCTTCACGTAGTAAAATACTATCTTAGTTTTCCTTTTTAAAATCCTGAATAATTTCGAAAAAAAAAACATACCTACCAAACTGACTAGATTTACCAAAACATATTCATAATTTCATACATATACGCAACCCATTTTAAATATTACATCACATCACATTTTTTAATAAGCAAGTAGGATTTCTACTTGTTCACGATGTTTACCTTTTCCTATAAAATAAATCCATTAAATATTTGAGAGACAAGTATGTCTCGACTCAAGTGTTAATTGCGCACATAAAAGAGCCGGCCTATAACAACTGCCATTTTCTTTGAAATATTAGTCTCTATACTTACATAGTACAGTGAGATCGATTTCAGCCTTCAACGTGTTGCTGATCATAATGTTCTTAGCTTCACACGTATACCGAGCCTTATTGTCCGAAGCGTCAGCCTTAAATGATAGGACGTTCTCCGACATACGACCGCTCGTTCTGAAAATTAAATCAATTCATTAATAATAAAAACTTTATCAATGACAGAAATAGGTTGCAAAAAAATCATCTATCGCTTGTCCCTACACTGGAGTCTCTGTGTTGTGGGTAACTAGATAATAATATTCCGTGGTACATGGTACATGTTTTTTTAGAAAGACAAATTAGTTTTAGTGTTACAACTAATCAAACACAAGTCGAATAAAACATTGAGTATGCATGAATGCGTGTTTGGGTGAATGCATTAGAAAGTGTAGCTGAGATTTGTTATAAGCGTGATGTGTTATAATAAAACATCTACTTAAAAAGAACATTTATTGATTTCCTGTTAGGCTATAAGACCTAAACTTAAATTAATATTTAACTTGACTATTTAAAACATTTCCAAAGCTTGCAGAATCTCTACAACAAACTAGAGGGCTACACGCGATATCGTCGTCTCCCTCTAACTCAATTACATCCAGCTCAGGTGGGCCTCGGCCCATCTAAAGTTAACCAACTTAATAATTTCGAGTGAGCTCCCACAAATACTAACCTAACGATATCAAATATCAAACTATCTCGGATGGTGCGGTTTTGCGGTGTGTACCTTTGTCATAGTAAAAATTTATAGCGTATCCAGAATTGGGGTCAAATATGCGTTATTAATAGCATATTTGCGTTTATTTTTAGCTACTATTATTCTGACTTTAAATTTATTTCGCTAGTCGGAGATAGGTGATACTTTGACAAACTTTTGTATTATGCTATTAAATTATCGGTTAAAAAATAAATAAAAGTCGGTAAATCGTCTGAGAAAGCAACTATTTTTACATTGTCTTTTATTAAGCGAATGCGCATTTTAAATACTTACGAATTTCTAAAAGAAAATCGGTAACTATCTATAAATCACATAAAATCTAGAAGCAGTTTATTATTATATTAAATTGAAAAAATAAAATTTGTAGACATGTTAATTTGGTAAAGTTTTCTTTAAAAAGACGATTTTATAATTAAACTCTTTTACAAAAGTAGTCTTCAGGAATATCAGACAAGGTTACGTTTTACGTCATAATTTTAATCCGAGTTACGTACTTAAACGCCGCGTTTAAGTGGACTTTAATAAAATATCCCGAGCTTAAGCTAGCTTTAATAGTTTAAAATTTTTCATCATTACAACCGACAAACAAAAACTATCGCAAAAAACTTGTAATCCAGGAAAAAGTTAGAACTTTTAAAGCGGTATGAATGTAAAATTGTTTTCAAGAATTTTTACTGCATCTATTCTCTTAAAAACTAACTTTGTCTGCGGTGTTGCTTGCAATTAATGCGAAAACACTTACAAAGGGAGCTTTAATCCTGTATTTAATTTTTAATACTTACATTATGCGTTATTTTAAGGGTCTTTTGAGCTCTCTCTTTTTCACACAGCCTAAATATGATTTATTAAAAACAGACACATGTTTCGCAGACCTATTGCCAGTTTAGTTGGGCTTAAGGTAGTTTTATAAGTAGATTAGGTTGTTAACATTGTGCTGTGATTACTGTATACCGATGTTAGGCAAAAAAAAAATACATACTTTAGTATTTTTAGTAAGATACTGTTTTTTACTTTCTGTGGTTGGCTACCGCGTAGACTACCTCACAGAAATTTCTCTTAAACCCTTAGTGAAGAAGCAGACATATATTACTACTTGCTTTAGTGGTTATGTTTTATGTAAAACATAAAGATCAGCGGACTAATTAGGTAAACAAATTATTGTGCACAAGTGTATGCGCAGAGATAGCAGCCCTTGTTGTTGTATTTTCACAAAGAAATATCAAAATAAGGCGAAAACCGAAAGCACATCTCATGGTTTTTGTAATACCGCCAAATTTCTAGAGTTTTTTTTTAAATCACAATATTTTTAATTCGGTATTTGAACCGCAGACTTACGATCAGCAATTAAACATGGTAGGTAACTAGCAGATTAATGTTACAGGCATCAGGTTAAAATTCGAATGAGACGAGGTCTCACTAATAGGTAAACTAAGCCTAAGACGCTACCAATAATGATCAGCCCAACGTATTGGCAGTTATTAGGTCAATTAATTGCAGTACATGTGTCAGTGCTTAGTGTTGCCAGCCGTAATAGAGTCCTACCGGACGTTGGCAACACTGGAACATGTGTTAATTGTGGTCACACTGTTAGTATATACTAGATATATGAGGGTGATCATTTTCGATTACATTTTGTGGTATATTTATTGGTTAATACTGGGACGTTTAGTACCCCATGTTGCATAGGCCTAGACTTTGGAGCATCGTAGAGAATTAGTTGATATATCGTTTGTGTTTAAGATATTTATGAATCAGGTTGATTGCCCCAACCTATTAACTAATTTAAAATTCGTGTACCCTCTGGATACTCTAGACATCCCATCATCCCATTTGTCTCTCCTTTCAGAAGATACTGTTTGGCTAAAACTCACCGATATCCAGATTGAGCATTCTGATAAAAGAGCTAGGTCTGGATATTAATTGCTCTCCCTCACTTTGAAATCAATTTTCGTTTAGTTTTTATAATTTATGAAACGATGTATTTTGCTCTTCATGTTTGCCTATAAGTGCTTGTCAAATTTCATCTTTTATTTCTCATGTACCAATGTATCAGTGTGCCGAGCGTTGCTAAGCTTTTGTAAATAAATAAATTTAGTATTTCTAGTAATAAAAAAAACGCAAACAAAAAATCATCCATATATTAATAATTATTATTCGGAATAAGATTAGCTTAATCATAGCTAAGATGATAATAGGGAAATGTGCAAATATTCTTCTATCTAGGTCAAAAACCCACCAATTTAAACCCGGGTTTTATTTTAACACACAAGGCATCGCTCGTACATTTTCTGTGGAGACGATGTCAAATGCACTTTGCATAGACTAGTCGTACCGATTCTCAATAGTAACGCATAGTTAAACTATAACCAGTAGTTATATTGGAATGGAACGATGTGTGCGAATATAAAACGTGTGGTTAAATAATAATTGACCTTTTACGGATATCCAAGAAAAAGTTACAGTATGTCATTAGTCATACAATTGCACTACACTTATAAGCTTAGGTCATGCGAAGTTAACAATGCAGAAAAATAGTGCTTTCAACGATACTAAGTGACCATTATTCTAAATTTCCCAGGTTAATTTTTAAAGTGGCATTTAATGCAACGTTTGTTTCCCTTACTTTTCTAGAACGTAGTGTATTAACTAACTTTATTAACATATGATTAATTTGATCAATATATTTATTTTGCCTCATTTGAATACGAAGTCGTCTCAGGTGCGTCGTTTGCACAGACAAAGCCGCAGGCACCAGCTTGTTTTATTCGTTATTTGCACACAATAAATATGATTGGTTTTAAGTGTACTTAATCTAGAATTTAAATAAAACATTTAATTCGCGATCACAGAATAGATAAACACAGATCTCGAGTCACGTGATTAGACAATTATACCTACTATATATTTTACCTATCAAATGAGAGATGACTGGTCCAAGTATAAAATGGTTGTTTGACTAAATTCATACTTGCACGATCACTTTGCTTAAATGTAAGCATAAATGCCTCGTTACATAAGAAAATTTAAGAATATAATACACTATGCCATAGTTAAAAGCGGGCAAAAATAATAGAACAAACATTAATGTCCAGCACACTGTAAACATCTTAGTACGGAAAGAGTTATCACATTTTTAAATAAAAGATGTTTTAAAAGTGTCTTTTTATTTTGCCACTAATAGTCGTAGAGGGTTATAAATATGTACGATGACCATGTTTCTTTCGAGATGAGGATATTATTAATAATATTAAACGAGGCTTTCTTGCCTTAAATCTATTTTAATATTATTACCTACCTCCTTAATATTGTTAGCACAAGTACTTTTTAAATGCAATATATTATTTGGATGAGGACTTTTTGCATTATTATTTTAGGACTCTTGCTGAAAACTAAGGAATAATTTCGCGTTGAGATCGATTAATAGTATTTTTTTAAACAAATATAAGTAATAGTATATATATATACATATTATATATATATAGTTCTTCTTTGACAGTGTATTAAAAACATTATCATTTTAACTAATTTTACAGTAAAGGTTATTGAAGATTTCATTAATTGTAATTAATAAGGTTTTAAGGTAAGTATTAAGGTTTATTTAAAAAAAAATCCCACATTTTCCCAAGCCAAAGCCACCCTACCGAGTGGACGGTTGCAAGAGCTACACGATAGAAGCATTACTGCAAGACTAGAGAATTCATTTAAAAATGTCTCATATAAGACCAAGTTGTTTGAACTATTTCTCTTTATTCGAGCTGTCTCCGTCCAGTTTAATCATTTGAATGGCTATTGTTTTCTACATAGCAAATATCGTGAAACATTCTGTCCTAGACAGTGTGAATGTGTGAATATAAATGTGGCGATGATGTTTGCTATAAACAAACGCAAATTTGCTTAAAGCAAACAAATCTCGCAAACCTTGGCATTGCCCGTGACCTTACTCGAATACGTATAAATATAATAATATATGTATATATTATTTGTGTTATTGGCTAATCATTAAGTTTATAATTGCGTAAAAGCCTCTGTTATACAGCAATTGTTATTTTTTAGATTTATTAACTCTTGATTATATTGTGAAGGCTAAAGTCGTGAGAAAACCGGTTGTATTTTCTCTTTAAAGAGAAATGGTCAAAAATTGGAATCGTGTTTCGCATACCTTCTCAAGCTATTATTATTACAAGTCTACTTCTAAATACATAAAATATCCTCTACAGAGATACCATACGACACCCGCTTCCGCTCGTTTCTCGGTCCTCATCATTATAAATTTCCTCTTAAATTTTCCGGCGCGTTATTTATTACTTAATCTCGACGCCTCGCGAATGTTTTTAAGAGTTAACCGGCGAGATATAATTCCGTGAAGAATTGCCACGTCCTCCCGTTTCATATTAACTTGCTATTGTCTCTTCAATTTCGGGAACATCTGTTCGAATGACTACTACGCTAGGTAATAATTTTAACAGTAAAGCGATGAGATACTATTCCACTATATAGTGGATTTCCACTTATACGTATATATAGTGGAAGTACCTATATAGGTATATGTATAAACTACAGTCTGTTATATAAGGAAACTAGCAAACGTTGTTTTGCCATGTATATTATTTCTAGGAAACATTTTTTTTAGTTCAATAAAAATAAGTATCTACTATAATAAAAAATAGGGGTCAATAAAGAAAAATATAAATATAGAAACATAACTATAAAGTAGAAAATCTTTTGTTATCAGCAATTTCTAACACAACAGTTTCTACTCCACTCTTGTTTATCCACATCTAACAATACATAAATCAAACAAATCGTAAAGTAATCTTAGCCGTGAAATCTATAGGAATACGAAGCGGAAATTAATTGAATGAAATAAAAAGAAGCCATTCAACTAATTGGAGTGAACTTTGAAAAGTTCAAAGCCCGGTCTCAAACCGACTCTTTCGTTCGTTTGACGATTCGCTCAATTTCGTTCGCGTGTAGATTTACAAGGAAAATATTTCTCCCTTTTACTTTATATTGCGTTAAGCCGGTCTAAGGTATAATAGGCGATCCGAGCGACTTTATGTCATAAATAACACTGCAAAAGGCACATAATTGATTTTGATAAATTTATATAATTATCTTATTGCTTCTATGTACGTTCTGTGTATTATGTTGTAAGTCTCATAGTCTTATTATGCGCGGGAAATCAACTGATCATACCAATTTGAAACGATTATTATTTCGCCTGAAAGCAAACACGGATCTTGCCGCAGCAGCAAACATGTATTGTGTAAAAAAATACTTATTTATAATACTTATTCATATTTTTTCGAAATATATGTATCGTGCATAAATAAAGCATAGTAACATAAAACGAAAAGCCAATTAAATATATATATATATAATTAAATTGTTTGGGCCGTCAGACTTCTTTGACAAGTCAATCGAAGTGTGTAAATCCGATCTCGGAGTTGTTCCGTATAATTACAAATTTGTATGTATTTATTTAATTTATAGGACACATTTTGAGCAGTTGTCATTCAAAAAATTGACAAAGTCGCTTTAAAAAGTGTAAGATGTCTGTCAAATCGTCTCTCCCATAACTTGGACTACATATAATCCCAGCGCTTGTGTCTGAAAGTGGATCGTCGCGTATCGTTTTGATATGAATTAAAGATATAGTAACGCAATCTGGCTTACGAAAAGCTTTAGATTATCCAAATAACAAAAATACGTCAGACAAAAACCATAATATTTCCTTTTTGTTACGGGTCTTCATACAGTTTTCATCAACATATATAAAAGCTTATATATGTTGATGTAAACACATAGCACATATTTTTAAATGGTTTAAGAATAATAACAAACATATGCGATTTGGCCTCTGTTTCAATCTGTTATATTGATATTTATAATATGCAGTTTTGTAATCAGCCTCCTTTACCTGACACATGTCGTCGCTTTTTCGACACGTGTCAGTCACCTGGCGATGTTTATCTTCAACGTACCAGCAAATATTATTTACACACATAGATATAAAAGTTAAAAAGTCCATTAATCCACACATCATTGGACTATATATAAACTACTTTTATATATAGTCTACTTAACTCTGTTATATATTATATAACATACAGTATATATATAGGTATATATTGGATGTTAGTCAAAGCTGTTAAGTTAGTGCAATAAAGACATAACTTTTTGAATCCATCAAAAACCATCTTTATAAATTTAAAATCGTAATATAAAATACGTCAAAAGCAAAATCCACCTCGCCACTTTTTACATCGTAAATCGTCGCATAAAAAGCCGTGACATAGTGATTAATGATGTCAGGATTAGGGGGCGCGAGGGTCGTCGGTTCGATTCCGGGGTTAAGCTGACTGAGACCGTAAACGTCTTATACGTGATAAGACGTGTGAACTATTTTCCCTTTCTACGTTTAAATATAGTGTGAGAGATTTTATATTGTATCGTTGAAATTTGTTGAAGGCTTTGAAGGAGTTATAATGCCTTCTACCTGGCATGATGAGGGCAATCATGTGCGGGTATTCCAACGAATTTTGACTTTTTTGATACACTTTCCCACTTAAGACACGTATTTGAATCGTATACAAATTTTACAGTATTCTCTCGGAAATCAACACGATGTAGATGAACAGGCATTAGATTAGAACTCTTTTATTTCCAGTTCATTTTCATTAACTACGGTTCGCGATGGCATTCACTGAGGGACAGCCTGTATAAAGTCCTTAAGGGTTAAGTAATTAAGATTTAATCGTCATACCCTCAAACAAAGCGGAAACGCTTTGAATAAAACTTGTTCAAACGTTGAATGCCTTATGAGCGTGTGTGCTTGTAAACTACGCTGTGGAAATTCTAATAGCGATTATATTTACTATTAAAAAAACTGATGCAAGGTGATGAATGTAACCTGCAACGTTGGAAGGGATTCAGGTGTGTTGCCAGCCTTTAAGGGTGGTAAGATCTTTTCTTGTAGGGGCTCTAAGTCGTATCTGAATATAAAGAACTGCGATAAAAATGTGCCTTAAGGAATTTTCCGAGTAAATACGAAACAATAGCAAATAAATAGATAAAAATGTGTTCATTATAATGTGTGAGATTTGGAAACCCTTTTAAGTAAAAAATACCAGTGTCAGGATTCCCAGCTCTTCCAAAACTAATAATTATGTTCAACAAAATGCATACGCGTAAAAAGACCATGAAAAGTGTTGCTTTGTTATCCACTAGTTTATTTAGCAAAGGAAAAGGAATTATCGGAAATAATGAAAAAAAAAACATCATTATTGTGAAAAATAAATAGATATATTTTTGTGGTTATATACAAAGACACAATGCAATCACCAAATTGCAATACACTACAGAAATTGAAAAATCTTTTGCCGGTAGTTAAAACTATCCCAAATAAACGTTGCTTTGGCTTTGATAAAATTGTCCGCCAGAATACATAACTAGTGCCATATCGATTATCGATATCGACAATGGACCGACGACATTTTTACGAGCTTCCTGTCGAACATTTAACACTATATTTGAATTTTCTTTTAAGGATATGAATTTTAAGATGAAAAGATATCGTTAACTTGGTCTCACACTTAGACATTGACTTACTAAAATCTACAAACTTTCTATATTAATATATAAGTTAAGACTGGGTAGTGACCGTAAAATTAATATTGCTACTAGGTCCTTCAATTTCTTAATAACAAAAAAATAATGAACAGTGAATATATGTTTAAAAAATGGCAAATGCCCAGTAAGGTGTTAAGGTTACGGAGATATAAGCTACATAAGACCCTTACTATCTACTATACAAGACTACTACGCCCTTATCTAAGGCGTGAATTAAACTTAGTACCTTTATACCATGGTTACGATCTTATAACCATACTAGCGGATCCGACAGACGTCCTTTACACACGTCTTAAATACAAAAAAAAATATCTAATAGTACATCAATCTCGACTCCACTTGAACACACAAACATTTTCTTCAAAATCTCCAGCCGTTTACGAGTTTACTTACAAATACATGCACAGAGGATTTATATTTATCTATGCCAGCTGTTTATTTGCTGTATAGATAAATAACTTTGATACCGACTGCAGCGCCATCTGCCGGGCTTATTTGTGAATAAACATCTACGGCGACACCTAAACGCATACAAAAAATTTCATTCAAATCGGTCCAGCCGTTTACGAGGAGTTCAGTGACATACACACGTACAGTAGAATTATATATATGAAAAGAAAGCAATAATATCTCGAATCCGCTATAATCTATAATAAGGCCGCTCATCTTTACAGTGAATTTCCCAAGTTTAGAGAGACACAAAAGTTTCCGTTAGTATCTTATATCACATTTAATAGGGTTGACCCGTGGAAATCGACAACCATAAACATCTTGTTAAAAGGAAAAATCACGAAAACACCATCAATATCCGCGCGAACGAGAAATTTATTATGCAATAAAAGTAATTTATAAAAAACGTAATAAAACCGAGTTATATAGTACGAGATCAGACATCGTTGATTTTAATCAAAATGCAATTTATCAATATTTTTATAGAGTCATGAGAGTAAACATACGTGTACGTATAGAGAACGAGTGAAGTTTTAATAAGCTCACCAAAGTCCAGTGCTTCTTTAAAACAGTCATAATTTTCATTATACATGTTTAATTAATCCACCAGGCTTTTTACTCCTTGGATAAGTTAGTCTGTAGGCTTTATATGTATATTATAAAAATTTAACTAACTTTCTCCATAGTATCATATCATTTAAGCAAATAATAAAAATATAGCTATAGAAAAAAAAGAACGGTCCGATGTCGACGTGCAATTTAATTGCGTGTTGTTCCTACGAGAATGTAAGTGCGTGCTCTTATTTCACCATGCATCCTACTGATTGATGGCAAATCTATGTTATTATTATGTGTAAACAAAAAAACTTGGCTATTAAAAAGAGTGGCGGAGAGTTTATTGCCAGTTCTCTAAGAACTGACAGTAAATGTAAAATTAGAAGCATTTTATATGTATTTCATATTTTGACGTTCATTAGTGTACATTGTGTTACCAATATGAATAAATGATTTGATTGAATTCTTAACTTAATTTAGTTCTCATATTAAAAAATATTTTTGTTCTTTAAACATTACGTTAACATAATATTAATTTGTATTTTCATGCAAATGATTATCGATGTAAAATCTTTTAGAGCTATTACAGTTTTCATATTTAATTAATTTCATTTGTTTTAAGTGCTTTCTTCTTTCTTCGGAATACAATTAAAACAAATCGTAAAAATATAAACGTATATTGAAATATTGGAAGTCAGACTGTGGGATCTTAGACTAATACGAAAAGTAATAAAAGTCGCTCTCCGCCGAATAAATTTTCCTACGGGTCATTCTAATTTCCTCGGTTCGATATCTTTATAATATTCTTTCGTTTTTCACCGACTGACAGATAATGGGAATTATGGATGATCCTTTTCTTACAGAACCAAAAACAATCCATTCATTAAATAGGTTCACAAAAAAAGTCGTCATATTGGTGTCTCTGGATAAGTGGTTACCTAACGTACTTTCCAACTGCAAAGTTCTGTGTTGGATTAACGTCAACAAAAATAAGAATATTAAAATTCAAAATGTACAATTTGAGTAACGCTTCTTCGCGCTTATAATCTTTAATTACCCGGATATAAGTAGGTACATTTAATTCAATTAATTTAAAATTAGTAAAGTATATTAATGATCAGTCATATAGGGTCACTTAAATTAGGAAATTCGAAACATATTAATTCGCATAGTTAATAATTGGGGTCGGAAATGAACGGTTGCCGGGGTATCGAGACTCCAAAACTTTGGCTAAGTAACCTAAAATACGAAATGATGAAGTAATAATGTACTAATTTGTAAGCTAAGTACTTGTTTAATATATTTAGATATAATACAAAGTACAGTATCTCTCAGAAGGTCTCTTAAAGCTGGGACACGCGTTGCGCCATGACCGCTACCACCTCCTTCAATGAATTATAATAAATTCAGGGAAACACACAGCACAGAAGACACGCTTCACGAGACTGAAGGCCCATCCTCCAGTAATGGAGAGGCACCAAAAAAAACACATGGTACAGGTCGTAGTTTTAAGGATATTTATATGACATGATATAAAAATATGATGAGCGGAATAAGAAAACAATAACGTAATATAAAATAATAACGTATATAGTTCGTAAAATAACACCTTTAATTAACGTCCAGTATATTACTATAATTATTACGAGTCGTTCAAGTATTGTAACGACTCGTAATAATTACGAATGGTAAAAGAGAAAAAACGCCACGTCCCACCCGTTTACAGCGCACATGACGGCTGTCATTCAGTGTCACGGTCCCGAATAACGTTATTATTGGTTCGGATTTGCGAAAGTTTTCCCTTTGCGTCGAAGAGCATTATTTATCCCTTTAACCCAATATTGGGATCGGCAATCCCTCTGTCTAGATTTATGCCGAAATCTATTTTCTCTATGATGACATTTATTTGAGCCTTTATCAGCTGACAATACAAACGAGCTGTTTTTCTGCGAAACAGGCATAGCTCCACCCATTCACACATATTCACGACATGGCAACTATTTCTGGAAATTTAGTTTTTGTTAAGTGTAAAAAACTTTATAAATTATTATATTACTAGTTTTTGACCTCTTTTTCGTCCAAGTGGATTTCGAACTATGGCAAGTTTTTTTCGATATAACTAAATATAATTGTGCACCTACTCTCTCCCTTAGGAACACACTTGGCGTTCATACGGATAGACGCGACCGGGAACTAATTGTATTATATGTATCACTATACTTATAATTTTTTTTATAGAATATGGACAAACAAGCCGGACGACCAAAAAGGTCATCGCAGCCTATGACACCTACAAAAGAAATTGTGGACTGTGGAAGACTTCCAGCCATCAAAAGGTGATGCTGATGAAATTTTGAATAGATACGGCTCGTACGGTGTTGAAACGAGGCAGGAGGGATCAACCCATACTCTTCAGAACACTCTCCATAGTACACTTTGTAGAATACGCATAAAGATGTAATGTCACTGCGTAGAGAAAAGAAGCTGGTATTTGGGAGCACCGGCTCAGAGACGTGACCAGTATATGAGGTCGTACTTGAGCCTTAATTCAAAAGAATTCGTCGTCCGTTTAAAACCATAGAGAAGAGAAGAAAAATAGAGAAATGCCATTTACGACTTTGTTCGAATAAATCAACTAGTTACAATGAAAAGTTCAACAACCTGCAATATATCTCCGTAAATCAAATTCTTCCTCCGAATACCAATTCTATCCTTTGTTTTTTATCATAACTTATAACGAAAGCAGGTGAACAATATAATATTATTGTTACCATTCCCCGTCTAGTGTTGTACTATCGCTTATCGATTATCGATTAAACTATTCCGGACGCAATCGACTCGTTATTGTACGCTCGATTTGTTTGAAATTCGACTTGAAAGGGGTTGAAGAAATTGTTTGAGTTCGCTATTTGAATTGCGATCGCTGGTAATGATATGATTTAAGATGGAGGGGTGAATGGCTTGCTTTATTTTTAATTAGGGTCCAGCTTTCCGTATAATGATCGCGTTAATTAGCTAAATGCAAAGTTTTTATACACTCCTAGATTTTTTAAGTGCCTCGTATTGTAAATTGGGTCTATTAATAATTTATTTTAAATTTGAATACAAGCATTACAAAGAATGCCGCTATAATAACACGGTACTCTTATATGGCATTTTCATATTACGCGATTCTAGTCCCACATATAACGCGGGGCTTTCGCGAAGATTTGTACGCACAATATGTGCGTAAGTACAAATCTTCGCGGTCTGTCTTTCATAACATAGTTTTTTCTTAATACTCGATTTTAATCCCCTTTAACTAGAAAAGTTAAACGTGAATCATTTGTACATAACGCGTTGTATAATCAATTGTTTTAATTATTTACGAAGTGTAGTTGGTGCTTATTATTCACAATATATTTGTAGCGGGTATTTTTAACAAATAGTACGTATGAAACAAAAACTATGATATTAATGAATTCAAATTTAATATTTTTAATAAAACATAAGATTTATACATCACTATCCGATATGCATTTATCGCATAAATCAGCTTCCGGTGCCGTTATGCAGATCTTAATACAATTTCATAAGTGATGTCCATAAACAAATTTTTATCGATAGTCATGTCACCCTTATCGATAATTATTGCCTTTTGTAAAAATCCGAAAACAAAATCTTAATAATAATTATATAAGATATTGATGATAAAAATCTATTTAATTATTAATGAATATTATCTTCATAACTGCCGTGTGTACGAATACCATAAACTATTGAATCACACTATGTAGTGTAGTGTAAATATAATAAAATATTACGATTATTGCTGAAGTGGTCGCAAAGAATCTCGCCAAATACACGAAATACACGCGCAAAAAGAAATTCTGCTCGCAGCTTCTATATGGTTTGTAGGTTACCACCGACACGTAAATTTTAAACTTGGAATTTTGTTCCACGAGACAATTTCATACCTGAGACGTTCTTGTCGCTAGATATAATAATAATGGGTTTTGTTATGATGACCAATTGTTGTGAATCTTTGTAATCACTATTAAAGTAACGCTACTGATTAACAAATATTTTAAGCAATAACATAATAATAAAACAATTATATTAAATTATCTAAAGACAGTTTAGTCCTAAATAATTATTCTCATTTCATTTGCCAAAACGAAATTGAAATAAGCAAAATTTTTCAATTAAGCAAACGTCAAGAAAATATAAACATAATTGTGCCCAATTATCATAAGCCTAGCGTTGATTTAGAAATTTAATATAAAATACTGCTTCTAGTGATATTTTATTAAAACATATTAATTAATAGACGGTTAATGACCGGTGTAACTTTCATTAATTAAGGTCGTTAGAGACTAATAATAGTTAATTAAACTATATTAGTTTTAATATGTGATACCTTTCTCACTCCAAATTAAATTTTGCTGAATTTTCATGATAATTTAAGGTGGTATTCAGAGTTGTCGAGTAAGAATGAGATGATTACTTACATTAAATAAGTCTATTATCGGAAACTTAAGAAACATATTAGCCTTAACAAAAAAAAACAATTATTGACAGCCACTGAAGTATGATAAGTTAAATTAAAAGTGTATAAAGTTAAGTTTTTGTTTAACTTCTTAAATCAGTCGTTAACTAATCATGCGTCATATTCCGTAACTTAATTAACTGTTCTTAAGTATTCTTATATATTGATAGTTCGTTTTAATTCAAAAAATATAATACACCAGATTTTTATATAGTATCCCATAATTTAAGTCTTTATCCTTTAGATCTTAACAAATACCAGCAATGAAAATAATATTTTACTTGAAAGATAGATATGAGTAAATTTGGTAGAATTTAAATATGTAATAACTTTCAGAAGTCAACAAGGACATCGACAACCACAGCACATCATTATTCCTACTACATAAATCATGGAGACATACGCCCTATCTGTTCTCAGCTTAATACGATCCCCGAAACGTCTGGGAGGGGTTAGGGGGTTAAGAGGGGTACAACGGGGGTTTTTATTCGTTATAAGCAAAAACGGAGAAGTTTTGATGGGGTATTCCGCCGCGATAGATCTGTTTTTGACTTTTAATTTGAGTTTTTGTAATTGCGGTTCGATTCGTATTTTAATTGACGCTGCATCGGTTTATCTTTTTACGTTAGTTTTGCTGGAGATATTCGAATATGAAAATGTATATAACATTTATTTCAATGGGTGTAATTGGTAAGATAGCACTAAAAGTGTGGTCAGACCAAAATGAAGGTAGGTAGGTAGGTTGAGGACTTGATATAAAGAGCGAAAAATACTGGAAGAGATAGGGACATGTGGAAAGTTTTGGAGGCTTTACTTTAAGAGGGGCCCATATCCACAGGTGACTTACTACTACTACTAACATTTACCTATAACTAAATACTAACAACATTTGAAATGGCAATAAAAAGGCTTTTTTATTATATAATTCACGTACATACTCCCACTTTTACGCAACACAGCCAAATTATGTATTACTTAGTTAAATGTATTGAATAATTTTTATTGTTTTTTCACTTTTTAAATGTTTGAACCTTTTTGTAAGAATTGTTATTACATCTTTGGCTATATTTTCTGTGTAATTGATTGTCATTATATATATAATTTATGTTAGCTGTAGGATTACGAAATATATAATTGGTATATACCAATTAACGTATGCCTAATTAAAAGTAATATTATAACAATTTATTTTTTGGTATATCTATAGTTCTGAGTATATTTTTTAATTTCGTTTATGTCGAATATATAAATAAGCTAGTAAATTAATTCACCAATTGCATCTCCTCTACTATCATTTTAAGTATTAACAGTTGCGTCAAACGCTTATGTTTCGTAAAAATATCCTATAATTTTAGGGTTTTCCTTTCTGATGTTTAGAAATATTTATCTATATATAAAGTAACTAGTACATTATACATATCATTAAAACATTAAACCTACCTGTAAGCCATTCTGATTTGTTCGCCATTTTTATACCAGATGAGCTGAGCTGGTGGGTTACCGCCTCGACTTCTGCAGACCAGCTCTAGGCTTTGTCCACGTCTCACGGTCTCGCCTTCCGCGTAGCCTTCTATGTAGGGGGCGCCAGGAGGATCTGGAAAAATCATAGGTTTATTTATTTAATCATACTTATTGACAGATAATAACAATTTACATACTATGAAAAATATATAGTTCAACGGGCGGTTTTATCGCTATACAGCCAGCACTTACAAGCAACACTAAAGCACTTATTTGTTACTATCTTCATGAAGTTTACTCGACATTGCCTTTAACTTTTAATGAGTTAGTAAAAATCTCCAATGTTTAATTTTAGAGTTTATGACAAACACCCGTCTTTGATGGAACGCTGAACACTTACTTTAAGGGCAAGAAGGATCAGAAGGGCTAATTAAGTGAGGGCCAGCGATGAATCCAAAAGAAACAAAATGTATTTAAATTGCTTTAATTCATTACTAATTAATACAATAATTGAGACTTAACTAAATATCGGCCAATCGGTCCAATGTGAGGTATACGATAAAAAGCTGCTGGTCTCTGTTGTCCATTTCCTTATATAACGGTGATGCGTCAGAGGGGTACAGGTATTGGTTATGCGGGGCAAAGGGAGTGCAATGAAAATGTAACAGGCTTGTAAATAATTATGTTATTAAATAAAGTGTATAGCTTTTGCTTTTAAGCCAATATTATAGTGATTCACATTAATTCAATGTGTTTACTATTTTTAAAGCGGGTTTAACGCTCAAAGTTAAAGAATCCAAAAATCCCTCAAGATTTAACATATTATCTCTAAATACAATTCGAAGGGAAAGAATGGAAAAATATCAAAAACTCATTAGAATGAAGCCTCAGAGGTTAAACAAATCTTTCCTTTGAGCATCAAAGGGACATTGTAAATACTGGAAACGGCTAAGCGTGAACTGAAAAAACGAAAGGATTTTTGTCGGTTTTGTAGAGGACAACTTGCAATTTCGAGAAACTTGGAAAATGTACTGGGCATTGAAATAAATGTCCTTCTATACTTGTATTATTACTATTACTTTTAATTGTTCAGTTGGGTATTTAAAACAAATTTAAAGAAAAAATATTTATTTCCTATAATAGATCTGAATTACTACACTACACCTACTTTAAATATTAGGGTAGAAAATGTTTATAGATTATTATAAACCTTAAACTTTTATTTATGTATTCATTAACTATTTGTTGCATACAGAAATAAAATACAATTGACATAATTAAATGAAAAGGAGGGCAACTACTATGAGAAAAAAAATTAAATTAGATAAGGTAAGCAAGAAGTGCAAAAAACATAAGATATACTCGTAGTTATTAAGACAAAACTAATTGAACAAAACAAAGCAATTAAAACATAGAAACAGTGATGATGACAACATTTAAACAAAAGGGCTCATGAAAAATAAAAAGTGCATCTGAATCACGATAATTTTAGATCAGTTAGTACGAAAGTGAGGGATACGGTATGGACAGGAAAAGTTTGTACAGTAGAGATTTAGTTAATATTTTTTAATTTTTGTCTAGTATTGATTTTGTTCATATTATATATTGAAGAAATCTAACTTCTTGATACAACAGGAACAAGACGCCTAAAAAGAACTAAACCTAGTGTAGTGAATATAAGTGCAAGTGCGGTATCTCGGACACACAAACATAGTGACATTATAGGACACTAGATTAGATGCAAATTAGCTAGATTGTAATTCATGTAAAGTCTCACTCTCTTCTGCGAACTTTATTGAAGGAAAAAAATGTTTACGCTTTGATTATATGTCCCCTCTAAAACACTTTTTAGGCATATATATTTCTACTTAGTCTATCTTTCTTTGTACCATATAGTAAAGGCGAAGAACCGGCCGTACTGGAAAATTTGAGGGAGACGCCTATGTCCAGCAGTGGACGTTAACAGGCTCGACGCTAACGAATAAACTATTGTATAATGTGTCCGTTTTGTTTCCATATACATTCGCGACATGTATAATGTATATGTCCAGGTCTCATAAGCATCAGACATTTTCTTCGTATAATTTTAAGAATATTTATTTCTCATACATAGGTCTATACAATTATTATACCGAGTTATTAACATATTGTTTTTGTATATTCAGTCAAAGTAAGCAGAGACAAGCTAGAGTAGGTACTAAGTCTTAAGACCTGCGCTTTTTCAACAAATACCTAAGCACTTTCTTAAACAAGTAGAAGTTATTAATACCCGTTCTCGGCGCTCCTCTGATCTCATTTCTCACTGAACCCTTAACTGGAGGGTTTAATTTTTCAAATTGCGTATTTAATTTAAAAGGTCGACTCATTTTTCTCAAAGAAAAACCTTATTTACAGCGATGTCACAACACTTTTCCACGCGAATGTACAAGACGATGGCCATTTAGATGTTAATAGATTCTAAATAGACTGTTTAAGAATATTAAAATAGTTTTCTTTAGGGCTAGAGATTATTAAAAACTCGAACAGCTTCTGCTATCTTTAAGATATATATTCTGAGGGTCTCAAACATGTCTTTGTAGATTAGTCGATAATGCAAAAGAACAACGAAAAGTTGCGTAAAGGCCACGTGTAGCGGCATGACCGCTACCAGCTTCTTCAATTAATTATAATGGGAAACATCCTGGGTAAACGGTGTGTTGGTAGAAGGAAAAAATAATGGCTTCGCAACGTTAGGGAGTGGACGGGTATTGTGAAAAGATCGTAAGAGTTGCTGCATCAAGCACAGGACCAGACACGCTTCCAGAACCTCCAGTAATGGAGAGGCCATCCATAAGAAGAAGAAGCACGTAGTTTAAATTGTTTTAGGTAACATTCCCGGCATTCTTCTCACAAAATGGCGATCTCGCCTTAAAATTTATCTATTAAACAAACGTAGAAATATGCTCCATAGCCCGATTAGAAAGTTTAAAGTCTCCCAAAACTACTAAGGCAAAATTCATAATAAAATGTGTGTGTCACGGGTTTAAAAAAAATCTCTTTATATCACACCGGAACAAAGGACTGTTTAAAACTTTAGAATATACACGGAATAATTTTACAGAATTCTAAGGCGAGTCTTGGTGTTTATGTTTGTAATTAAGCCCTCAGTGCGCGACTGATGTCACACCGTCGTGTAATACTGCCTTCCTCAAATGCAGATTGCATTATTTCACCTTCTTCTTGTCACCGTCTTGGCATCTGTGAGTAACACTATTTAATAAACCCAAAGCCATAAGATAATGAACTTAAATGAGGAAAAGTTCTTAAATGAGGTACAAATTTAAATTAGTTCAATGTTTTTTCTCATATTTACGCAATGAAAAATGAAAGACATTAAAATTAAAGCTTCTATGTTTATAAAGAATAAAAATTAACTATGTCTGACTTAATAACTAGTTCAATTAAGTTAAAACATAAATGTACTTATAAATCAGTTTTAGATAATCAGATATATTGTACATTTATCTAAAAAATCTGTTTCAAAAAATAAACACTTTCTAATAAATAACCGCCACAGTATTCTCTTCTCCCGTCTTTTTCGTGTCAATTGTATTAACGCTGTGATGAAAAGAGACAGACGAGTAAATACTGACTAACAGTCCTATTACAGCATTCTACTAAAGCACTGATCTGTGTCGTACCCCTAAAGCAGTAACTGCATTGTTTACACTACAGTGTAATTGAGTGACTCGAATTAGCAAGCTGTTCGAGCTTGTTGTTACGTACGAGTATTATGTAGAATAGATTATACAATTTTCTTCTCTTATTTTAATTAAATTTCCTAGTATTAGAAATCTTTGAATAGCCTACTATATTCACAGTAAACCAAACAACCTCTTCAACAAGGGTGCAAAAGTGAGGGCATCAGCTGGCTTGTATCTTTTTTTTGGAATAGTGACTATCTTGGGTAAATACATCTATATCTACGCTACAAATGCTCCAAGGAAATTGTGGTAGTACAAGTAAAGTTGTCTATTCTTCCAGCTGTTTATTGTCCAAGTTAAATCTTTTTAATATTGTTCCCTTTTTACTCTCCTCTCAAAAGGATTCGTTGGTCAATAATTGAAAAGAATATATTCTTGCGTAGGCGAATTGTAAAGCTATGGAAATAGAAATGTATTCAAACCTGCGTGTATTGTGTATTATTAAAAGCAATATATAATATATTGAGATAAAAAGAAATCAGTGGCGCTACCTTTTTTACGTCTGAGCCTCAGATTTCTGTATCATTCATGATAATTTGTCGATCTAATAAGCAAGTAGGTGATCAACTTCCTGTGCTTGACACACGCCGTCGACTTTTTGGGTCTAAGGCAAGCCGGCTTCCTCAATATGTTTTCCTTCACCGTTGGAAGCATGCGCACATAGAAAGAAAGTCCATTGGTCCACAGCCGGGGATCGAACCTACGGCCTCAGGGATGAGAGTCGCACGCCGAAGCGGCCAACAATGCTCTTTTATATAGATCTTCTTTATAAGCAAAGAAATAAAACAACGACCGTATACTCTATGTAATATTTATACATATCATGCGAAAGTATATGACATAGTGAGACAGGACCTAGTTTTGTGTGAGTAAAATTGTGACATAAAACCACCCTCGCGGCATTCAAAGTTAATACGACACTTCATTGTGTTACATTTTTGCTTTATTTTTTCATTCCACGTTTATCAATGAGATAGTGTTTGAGGGATTTAAATTCTATCGATAAATAACATACATATATAAGAGATAGCTATGATTACGTGTTTGTAGAACGAACACAATGTCAATTTAACATAATAATTTCAATAGTACACTACTTTATCTTTGGTAATAAATTAAGAGAACACAAAATATTGAAAACTCGTTATATCGTTTCTCGTTCGGCTTTTTTCTATCGACAACAGCACATCCCTACGTAACCCGAGCATAGGGGAAAGAAAACAGCAACGTAATTATACAGGCTGATGGAATTTAGCACCCTCCGTGATACACGCTGTATATCTCCGTATAATGGCCTATTAACCGCGGCGACACTAAAAATAACTACATGCTATGCAAACGGTGCAATTTTACACTCAATCTATTAAAAGGGACAACGGATACGCGGGTCACTTTCAGTACCGCACTTCCTATTACAATTTAAATCAAATAATAATAAACAGCACAAATATAAGTCTTTCCTCCAACTTTGATTTTGTTCTCTTTGGAGTAGAGACTCTTGGGTCGTGGGATTCAAGTGCACAGGCGCTAATTAAAGAATTAAGTTGGCGCCTGGTAGTTTGTATCGGTGCTTTCCTCGCTACACAGCTAGGAAGTGCTGCCAGCGTTAAAGATACACTGCCACAGGGACCAAACTTTTTAAATTTGCTTTAATTTCCTATTAATGAATTACAATATAGGTTGAGAATATGGTAAATACTGTATATTATGTGTGTTCAAATAATAATAACACATAATATCTAACACATTTTAAAATATTATCTAAAATCTGAAACAGGTGATGAAGTCCCATAAAACCTCTGTAGATTAAATTCTTAGCTTGCCTTATATAAAATCAAAATTAAATGTAAAACTTAGGTCCGACGTGCACATATAAATATTTATAACAGGGAATATAGAACATTTCGGGCTGTCGACGCCTGTCCAAACAAATTTGGAATTGCAAAGTATATTTTGCGAGTCCCCCCACTCTCCACTCGCCTATGAATTATTAATTATCCCCCACTGTACTTTGTTTTGTACCTGAAATAGTTTCGAAGATTTTAAATATAAATTCAGTAAATTACTTTTAAACATTCTTGACTTGCATTCTTAACACCATGCGCCTATTTTATTTTATTCTAGGAATGATTTGATAACTATACGTGACGACCATCGTCACATACAGTTATCAAATCTACCTTTACGAAGGTGCAACTAGAGTAATTTAAAAAAACTTTTGATTTTGACTTTCAAAAGTGCCATTTTTATACTTTAGTTATTTTTGTAGCTTTACATGCACATATGAATTTTAAGTAGTATAGACTACTGTACGTTGACATCTAAAAGGCCTTTTTCTAATGTCTTATTTTCTTCTTCTTATTTAGACTTAATTTGTAATTTACAGAACCGGAGGCAAACGGGCAGGAAGCTCAACTGATATTAAGTGATGCCCATGGAGACAGAGCGTGTCCATGCCTGTGGGCTCGATAACGCGTTGTCGAACTTTTAAGTCAAATTGGTTGGGAAATACTTCAGTGGATATCAACTTAAAAAAACGCTCATTTGTGGAACGGCGGATGTCGAGGTGATACGGGTGGAATTTCGTATTCTGCCTCGACGTCCGATGATAAAACTCAGCTGCAGGTATTAATTCGAACAACTCCTCTGAACACTCTCCATGGTAATCCTCTCTAGTAGACAAGTACAGATTCCAAAAAAAAAAAAATATTTAAAATATTAAAAGTATTATTAAAAACACATATTGAACAAACAATCCCTTTACTAATTACCAACATGGCAAGTGGGTCGTAATAAACGAGTTGAACAAACGAATCAAGTGACATCGAGCTATGAATTATTGATGCGCCATTAAACGATCGATTCCGTCTGCATAATTGGTATTCTGATCACCTCGGCACATTGAGCCGCGGGTTTGAGGCAAGAAAAATTAATTGGAATAATGGAAATTGTGGATTATATTTCCCTAAAGAGAGCAGAAACACATACACGATACCAAGTTTTTTCTTTTATACATGTGTCTTTAGCATAACTTAAGACTAATAAGTTATTAAAGTCTAACTTAATTTACTAATAAGGATATTAACATAAGAAAGTGTCCGATAACACTACTTACAGTCTCTATAAAAGGGATTATTTATGGGAAGGCATATTCACTTGATTGTGGAGACTATATTCGTGGGTCCAGCAGTCTTTTTTATTATTGTGAACGATACCAAATCAAATCAAAATCATTTATTCAATTAGGTAACTCAATGGTCACTTATGAATGTCAAAAAGAAATACATATAAAATGCTTTAATTTTACATTTACTGCCAATTCTCTGTGACAGTAATAAGCCAGTCTTGATCCAAAAAAATTTTTTTTTGTTTTTATAATAGCAAATAAGGTCAAATTAGGCTGCACGTAGTATTTTTTTCGGTGTGTAACACTTGCTCGTACAGTAAAAGAAAACATCATGAGGAAACAAGCATGCGTTAGACCCAAAATTTCACGAAGTGTGTCAGGCACAGCAGGCTGATCACCTACCCGCCCATTAGATGAATTCAATTATCACGAAACGAAACAGAAATCTGAAGTCATGTCTCAGGAATTTTTACTGTTCTTTTAAATTATAATAACTAAACTTTTGCATAATATCGAACATGGCTACGAGGATGGAACAATATGCAAAGAACGGCAGAAAGCTTATCTAAGTGATGAACACTCAAAATTCGGCTATTCCGTCGCCGGCTCTTTATAAAACAATAATAAAATCAACAAGGTTATTAATCTCGAAATATCTTAGAATCTCCAACCACTAGAACAATCGTTAAATTTTATTTGTAAGAAAAATATGAGTTGGACACGGGAAAGTGTCACTTGGGACATAAGAAATGGCGAGTTATGAATGGAGGCACTTATTAGGGATTAGCCGTGGATTCACTCATCGTGCCTTTATGAGACAATTACTTGGCGGCAACAAATTGCCTTGACGTGTCTGCGTTTTATCTTAGTTAATCTATGGTTGTTTTTGTATGGGATTGCGTGGCTTATTGAATTTTAACATTTTGACCTCTTCTTTTGTTGTAATATTCGGGCTGTATATTTTTAGTTGTTACTTCGAACTATCCAGTAGTAGTGAGATTTTTAAACTAAGCTTTCCCCAATAGGGAAATAACTCGTTTATTGAATACGCAATTACATCATTGGTACTCAAGATTTATAATTTCGCAAAGAAAAGAAATACTAAAAATA
Organism: Pieris napi; assembly: GCF_905475465.1. NCBI lineage: Eukaryota > Metazoa > Arthropoda > Insecta > Lepidoptera > Pieridae > Pieris > Pieris napi. The sequence goes on from NC_062242.1 coordinate 12,599,839, forward strand.
ATGTAAAATAACATCTCCCGCATCGTTATTTGTAACGAAATTAGGTCGCCCCACGCTGCGTGCCCCAAACATATTTATAAAAGCTAGGATATATTTAGGTATTTACGTGTAATTTCGACTGGAACTAATGAAGCAAATCTAATTAGACTATTTGGTAAGATGTTAGGATTTTTTTTCGGCAGACGTGATATTATGAAGGACCGAAAATATTTAGATACACATTTATTTTAGTTTAGAAACTTAGTTCCTTTGCAAAGATGGAACGGAGTATGTTGAACATACAGAGGCCAATCCACAAAAACGAAACGAAAAGGACAAAACTATGCGATGTGTTAACAAAAATTAAAAAAAAAAACTTAAATGGACTTGGACTGGGCATAAAAAATTAAAAAAAATGGACGAAAGACGTTATAGAATGGTAACTCAGAGGTGGGAGACGGAAAAGAGGCCGACAAATAAAGAGATGGGAAGATAATCTGCCGGAAGGACGGAGAACATGGTGCTGATAACTAGTGTAAAAAAAATCAAATAGATAATATATAAAATAAATAGATAATAATTATAGAATATAGTTAAAATGTTTGTTATAGCTTAGGTTAAAAATATGTTAATGTTTGTATTTGGTGAGTGAATAGTCTTTTATTATTATTATTCTTTTGTTTCGGTTCAGCAGTATCTAGTCAAATCGCGAAGGAGGAGGAATATGTTTTTAAAAACTAATTTTAATTTAATAATGAACAACGAAAAGGCTTTCAGGCCACTTACAAAGCACGCTGAGTTGTATAGTACTCCTCATAGGCGAGTCTCGATGCAATGCCTCCTGTCTCGCCTCACATGTGAAGTCTGCGTAGTCGTCTTCTGAAGTAGCTTTGAAGTGGACCCTGGAACAAATAGACATAATATCAAGAATATTTTATTTATATGATTGCTGGACATATAGAGTTCAGTGGGTATAATATTACAGTGTATCAAGCGGTGACATACCCGATAGTTTGACATGAATATGGTAGAATTTGCCTACGTTGCGTTAATATTAACTTCTAACATAAAATAACTTAGAAACTTAAATAAGTACGAAGGATGTCGGAAACACACGATGGGAGGTCTAGGAAAGCTTATAAACCTAAACATTGCCTCTACGTTTCGATCAGGTAATATTTCGAGTTGATATTTTCAACATTTTTAAAAATAAATTCCACTCCCGAGATTCGTTGAGATTAAACCCGCTGTCGTGCGACTGACGTGAGGAATTATGGCAAGTGTAAACCGAATTTTAAATCCAAACTAGTTTTTAGTTTATGTCAGTCTCAAATGGGACATCGTATTGATCTCATATTGCACTAGCACCGAGTTCATACGTTCTGTAATCTTTGTATGAAATAATCTTCTTAACGTTTACAGAAGGTATATAGCATTTATGTTAGGGTATAATTCCTTAGTTATTACTCAGGCTAAGAATTCCCATATCCATACGTTATACGATCGCTTAATTGTTGTTAACATATAATTATTTCTATAACCTATACATTAATAACCTATCTATATCTTAGGTATGAGTAGTGATGACCTAGTGGCTTCAGCGTGCGACTCTCATCCCTGAGGTCGTAGGTTCGAACCCCGGCTGTGCACCAATCGTACATTACGGTGTTGGAAAACATCATCGACTTGCTTTAGACGGCGTGTGTCAGGCACAGGAGGCTGATCATACACTTGTCTATTAGATTGAAAAATGATCATGAAACAGATTCAGAAATCTGAGACCTAAAGAGTTTGTAGCGCCACTGATTTATTTTTATTTTTTTACATCTTAGATAAATGATAAAAGACAACAAAATATGATGTCTACATTATAATTTCATCGTGTTATCATCATCCATACTACGATGAAATTGTTGTTTTAATTTCATATTAAATCAAATTTAATATATCTCATGTTTAAGTCAATTATAAACTTAAATATAGCGATTTAAATGCAAAATGATATATTCATAAAACAGAGGATGCAGTGGATATGATGACAGTTTTGCTTACTTCGCCCGCACGAGCCGGAATAATGACATGTATCGTTTCGACGACAAGTGTCAAGTGTCAAATGTCAACGTCAGCGCGAATGTAAGATCTTTAACAGTTGCCTATCTAGAGATTTGTGTGGATCAAGACATACTTTATAAGTATTTACATTTTATTATTTGAAAAAGTTGCAATTTTTAAAGTATTACAAATTAAAATGATTGAAATATTTAACACATAACCCTAGATTCTTCAGTCAGAAGGTAAAAAATCTGTTTAAATCCGTTTTGTTTTTTACAACTTAAGAAAACCATAGACTGAAACATACTCTCTATCTAACAACAATATAAGTAAGTCAACTAAATAGTGTTATATTAAAATGCAAATATATAAAGACTATTTCACACTACTGAGTGATGTTTACCTAGTACATAGCTATCACTTGACGTGAGTAAATAAACCTGAGTTTTCGCCATCAATTCACAACTTCGTCTAACTTTGGAGCCATACATCTATTCGAGGAATAAAAAAACATGGATACGACCAACTATACACGGTTATTTCAACTCCATTCCATTTTACTATTTACGTGTTTCTTTGCAATTCCTTAGCGGCTTGTATTTAATGAGATTTTTCTGAATAACTTGCCAATAATATACGGCTCAAAATCATTAATGAATAAAATTGTCTTAAATCTTGATTTTAATAAAAATACAATTTAATAAAGACGTATTTTTTACCTTTATCAATATAATTGCAGAGAAAGTCATTGCAGGATCGCATTGATTATAAAAAAATATGTAAGTATATGTGAACGCAGCCATTCGGTGTTAAACGTCAGTGGAGGAAGTAAACATTAACTAAGCCGGCTGTCAGCGTATTTTTCGAAAAATACATTTTAACTAAGTGGTGAAAGGTAATAATTCAATTTATTATAAGTATTGTTCATCATCATCATCAATGGTCCGTCAATTCGTGAACGTGTTTATTAGATTATTTTATTAATACACCCCACACTCTACAATTTTTATCATCAAGAGAAATAAGAAATTAATCAATACTAACATTCCTATGTATCTTGCATGTTTGATTCTTGACTCTAACAGCAAGTACAAGTAAAGGTTAAACTGTTCCCATTACTTGTAACTCATCCAGCGTTTTAACTCTTTAAATTTCCCGACGCGCCTCAAACCGAGACATTTCACAAAAAGTAATTTATGTTCGGTCGCTTGTTGTTAGATGAAATGACATAAGGAAATAATATGAGTTACAAACTTTACTCGTGTTTAAATTTTAACAGCGCAATTACTCGGATGACTCTTTGTTTGGGACGTATTATGTAAAACGTTGCTAGTTTTTAAGCGAAGTTTAATTATGATGTTGTAGGGTAGTTTTTGTATTTGTGAGTTATTTGGCTGAGATAATAGGATTACGGCTAGGGTTTGAATTCGGAGTCAATATCATCTTCTTTGATTTGGGAGAGATGGATGACTTATTACCTACTTACACGCCTGCTGCTTCAATGCGATGCAATGTACAAACATTATGACTTGACAATGATGAAGCCTTTGAGACTTTTTTATTAAATTTGTAAAAAATATTTTTTTTAAATACTCGTAATTTTATTTATAGCTGAAGTCATAGGAATAGTTTTACACAAGAGTATAACGTGAGTGTTAGCAATGGCAAGTTGTACAAACTACCGTCAATGCAATAATAAATTAATAATACAATTATAATTATTTAATAAAAATGTATATCAGGCAATACCGAACTAATTTAGTATATGACAATTTGTGTCGGATTGTGACAAGGGTCCGAATGACTGGCACAGATTGGGGAATAAAATAAATTATACCCCAGATTGTTACTACACACTAATATAGTATATTTGCCTTAGTGGATATTGGGGTAGGTTAGGGTTTATAGTTAATTTTGCCGGCTACTTTGATTATGTAAAAGGTTAGGCGAAAAATTTCACTAAGCCTTTTGTTATGAGATTGACATTGCACCAATTTTATTTATATTGTAACAGTAGTTTCAAGACATTAAGAAAATTTAGTTTCTTTTATATTTTTAAGGAGCTTTCGACAATATCCCTAATGCCTTGAGACAAGCTGAAGATAGAGTGACTTGGAGGCAGCATGTCGCCGTATCGTTAGAGTTTTTCAAGACAGGCACAAACCTTCAGCAATGGAAACTAAGAAGAAGAGAAGAGTGTAGCATAATAGGTAGAAATTTGACTATATGATTTCTTTATAATATTGTCTTTTATACAAAATTATATTATGTACATTTTAATGTTAAATATATTTTGTAACCTCTTAAGAAATTACATATTGTGATTACATAGAAACAATATAAATCATCATAAAAAATACTGACCTAGATATTGTAGTATATCTAATAGATTTGGGGTTTCCACTTGGGCTGTCCACTTCTCTTATTTCTTCACTGCCAACTGAAAAAGACAATCACATTAATGCTAAGTTTTGCAGCTTTTGTTTATACATTTATTTGGCATATACAAATATGATGGTTATAAATTGACTACTAATATAACTAAACAGTTTAACCAACAAAAAATAAGTTAGGGAAATGTTTTCATATGCATTTGATGCACTCCTGATTCATTTAGGTAACACAATGTAGACTTATGATTGTCAATAAAGAAATACGAGATATATTTAATGCTTTCAATTTGACATTTACTACCAGTTATCAAAACCATGGTTTTTAAATGTAATATTTTATGATAATTGAATTAATTTGAATGTTAAAAACAAATAATTTTTTGTTACTTCGCCACCACGGGTTGACGACACGGATTTCCTTAAAATCTAATAATTTATTTAAGGACTCATATAATCGCTAAGATGATAAGCGCGGCAACGTCCTTACACCTTTACCGATAAAAGCCTTCCAATTTTATAAATATTTTATTCCGCAAAAAGATTTCTAAGATTATGTACAAAAACATTTGAAGCATTTTTTATAGGTAGAGAGGTTTTTTAAATAAACTAGTAAAGCGTTTATTATCGGTTAGGGGAAAAAATCTTAGGTATAGTTTATTTTGCATAGATATAGCATAGGCAGCATTGGTGGAATGTTTCCTAGTCATTTAATTCTGTAAATAAGTTATAACATTCAAGAATTAGGGCGGAGAATAGCATGAAAATGTTAAATACTTTCTCTATGCAAATGCTCTATAAAATATGAATTTCGTATGCAAAACTGGATTCTGTGTTTTGTACAAGAGTTGTGGACTAAGTTGGAACTATTGTTTGCAAGTTTTACGTAAAAATTAGCTTCGTATATTAACGGTGCCGTTTTGATATAACTGCTTTGATAAACTTTATCATAGAGTTTTCACTTGTTTATGATAAGTAAGGAGTATTTTATCAACTACATATTATCTTTATATTTTAAAAGCTATGTATATATGTAAATATGTTAAGTGGAAAGGGGAAGTACTTTTTACAAACAAACTTATTTTTTATATATTTTTTTTTTTTTTCGTAATACCCTTGACCTTGACAAAGTTGCCAATACGACTAACATAGTTTAACAATCTTAGCGTACTCTGAAAGATATACGAAGTGAATTGCTCTTTTTATCCCATCATAAAAATGGTTTCTAAATAAAATATTTTATGGGACCCCGAACCGAAGGACCCTCAAAATCAACTAGGCGCACATAAGCCCACTCTAAACGATTTCAACTATAATAATGATAAAAACTTTGGAAAATCGTTTTATTTCTATAGAAATTTTATGACGAATTTATATAGAGATTGTGGATTTATAAAAAAACACCAACGCATTTGAACCTTCGAGTTACAAGAGGTTTTATTAACATGATTATAATAAGTATTATTGTATAAATTTGTAAGGTAAAACATATGTTTAAACAACTTTATTTCTCATTACAAAAAATGTATTTTTATTTACATGAGAAACTTAATATAATATAAATATACGAACGAGATACGCGTCGCCATCAGCTATCCCAATTTTAGTCTATTAAGCTCATTCTAATATGTATGTTTGATCCCCTTTTGAATTGATTAAACAGGCTAATCTTACGAATTTTAGAGGGTAATTGATTGAAGAAACATATATTTCAAACAGATTTATATATTTGGCCTAGTGGCTTGGACATTCGACTATTCACCCTGACATCGTACGTTCGAATCAATGCTGTGCACCAATTGATTTCTATGTGCGTATTTAACACTTGCCCATACGGTGAAGGAAAACATTGTATGCCTCAGACATAAAATCGATGTTATGAAAAAAAAATCTAGAATCAGATGCAGAAATCTGACACCAAAGCGCCAGTGTTTTTTTTTCATGTAGATCCAGTTTTTAGTAATTAAATTTCCAAAAAAATCTGTAAAGTAAAAGGGACGAAAGCCGGGTCTCTGCAAAGTAGGTCTATTATACTATTACAGCGATTACCAAGGGCTACATAACAGTAAACGCTGTGTTATCTTCCTCAGCGGGCCAGTAACTGCTAAATTGCCGAAATTAACTTCAGCGCGACCCACGGGAACAACTAGTATACTAAAGCATGAATGTGTTATAACTTTCCTAGCTTTCCACCCTTCTACACAATTTTGTCTTTTATAATTTAAACGAATAAAACGGCTATGAGATGGGCTCGAATTATTTTCATAGTAAGTATGGATGGATGTTTGTTACTCTTTCATGTAAAAACTACTGAATGTATTTTAATGAAACTTTACAATAATATATAGCTTATACATCAGACGCTACAATATACGCTACAATTTATAAAGCTATTGTGTGAATTTTCCAAAATATCAAGTAAGTAGGAAAAAATCTACCATCTGCGAGCTATTCTATTCTATTTTTGTGTCCCTTTTACAATCAAACCGCTAAAGAAATGGCAATGACGTCAAAAAATGGACTCATGTTATTTCCAGATTATAAATTGATACACAAAGTATTGCATAGGTATTTACATTTTTAACCTGCTGCTAAAAAGGCCCCGGATTCACTTCTCGGGGCAAAAACAATTTGTTAAGTTGGTAAAATTTAAGTACCTATTTTATATTAAAAAAATACTTTTTTTTTATAAACAATCATTTATCACAGTAACGTCTTTTCAGAATAATGTTAATTTTTTATATATCTTTACATGTATTGGTACTTTTTGAACATAAATCTTGAAATACAGAAGTTAAGTAGGAATCGGAATCGCATTCCAATTGGAAAGTTCTCAGAACTTATCAAATGCTTTTCACGTCGAAAACAGATCGCGAGATTTTATATTTCATATTAATTTTTAAGTTTGAACACAGAAATAAATAAAATTATTAACTCCCAACACCGGCATCCTATAAAAGACATATATATTTCAAACTCAAATCCTTTGTTCGAGATTCTATTGAACTAGTACTATATAACATTTGAGCTGTTTGAAGCTTAAGAATAAGGCTTAAAGGGACGGACAAATATGTATTAAACCGATAGTTAATTGAATCTGTATCATGACTACATAGTGTAATAAAAAGCTTTCAAAAAGCGCCGTATCAGCGAAATCCAATCGGAAAACTTTGCGATAATAATGCCTCAAGGGGCTGTCGATAAAATGACATAATGTATAAAAGGGTAATGTCGATAAATCTTCTCGTCAGATCATGCTTTGCTGGATTTCATATACGTCGATATTCGTTAAATGCATCACTAGTTTTAGTGATGTATAGAACTGGATAGGGCTTTGTTCGTCTAAATTCTGATTAAGAAGAAACCAATACATGAATTACAAAAGTCACGATTGAGCAGGATAGGATATGGTTAAGAAGTGATTATGTAGAAGACTTTTAAAAGAGGTTAAACAGGAAGCCAATCGTATGGAGTCGGAGAGTGGTGGAATACACTCGCCAACTTTCTGGCAGATATGCTAAACGACTTGCCTAAAAAGGACGGAATTTCCAAGATGCATTTATTAGAGGAGCGTAACATATATTTATTTATTTATTAATACTTCGTTGCAATATTATTATAGTATTTCTTTACTGACAAGTCATAAGTGTACCCATAAAAATGTGTTACCCATATGATTAAATGATTTTTGAATTTTTTTTAAATTTTTGAATAACATAATAAAATTGACAAAATTAAATGGAAAGGAGGGCAACTGGCGGTTTTATCGATTTCGAGGGACCTCTTTCAGGCAACCACCGTTGAAAAAAATAAATAAATTAGATAAGGTAAGCAAGAAGTGCAAAATGCATAATACATATAGTTTATTACACAAAACTAAAACAGGAACAAAAAAACTAAAAAAGGACACATGAGATGTGCCTTACGTCTGAGTCCAATAAGTAGCCACCCAAGCCTGCCTGCGATTATTCGAATTAAAAAAAAAACTCTGATTGTCATTAGCGCTAAAATTTTCATTTGTGAAATTTGAATTTCAGCGAAATATATATAGCCAAATTAATTTTATTTTGAATTTGAGAAAGGAGGTTTAATATATCTTTCATTCTATATCTGTGGCAAATTTTAATAAAATTGAATGACATTGACATGACTTCTCAAATGCGGATGGGTTTGCCCTTATCCAATAATGATTCTCTTCCCTTCTTGCTGGCAATATTTGAGATTTCTTTTACGATATTGTTCTTTGTATTAAGTCGCTGAGAGGGCAATTTTCTTTGTTTCAGTGACCTTTGTTTAAAAATATTGAGTCAAGGGAAACTCACATTTTCTCTTTTTGTGACTCTCGATTTGTTTTTTTTTTACTGGACCTAGTAATACAACTTACATTTAATTTAATCAGATTAAAGACCAGAAGGTCATACGTTTCTAGCCAGGCTGTGCTCAAAGGGATATATTTATCTGCTGCACTGAAGTATTTCCGGACTAATTTGACAGGATTCTTTAAGAAAAAAGTGTATACATTTTTAAAGGTTGGCAACGCACTCGCGAGCCATTGAGATTGCCCATGGGCGACGGTATTACTTAACATCAGGTAAGCCTCCAGCCTGTTTGCCCCCTGTCCTATAAAAAATAATAATTTATATGCACGATGAAAGAATTACAATTTGAGGAAACCGGCAAGTCTAAACTAGTTAGCTTTTGCGCTTGACCCCGTGGGTATTAAATCCGTTGCCACTCGTACACGTCATCACTTTTCGTGAATATAATTTCAGTGTCATCAGAAAAGTGCTATGTATAGCGGCATTTGTGACGCCCCGGTCACGGTCACAAAACTCACGAGACAAAGAAATCATTCAGAGTATTGTCCCATTTTCTGTGAAGATTCTTCGCTCTAAATTTCTCGAGTTTTAATCTATCAGAGGTTCCACATTTTGCTATCTTAGTATAGGCATGTCATACAATGAGTCGTGAACAATTGTTTTACATAACTATGCGAAAACAGAAGTAAAACTTCTCTTAAAGGTTGTAATTAGATACACATACACACACTACAAAGCTCTCCAATAGGATTTTTGTAGTATGTTTTAGATTTCGTAAATACCGTATTTTTATGCTAAACAATGGAAAATGACAAATTGTGAGACAATACTAATTAGGACAGCAAGAATTTTATCAATAATTGGCCCCCATCACTAATTGGTTCTGTCATTCATTAAGCAAGTTTTCAATTTCAATTTGCAAACAGCTGAAGCGGAGTATCGATATCGATACAACACTATTCGATATTGTCCATTAATTTGTTTGTTGATCTGAAGGTATTTGCAAAATTGTTACCAAAATGAACCAACTCATTGTCGCTTTGAAGTATCATTTCAAAAGGCTGCTTCAATTTACGTATGTATACTTCAGTTATTTTTTCTACGATTATTTGGGCTTAATATAAAATTTAACTTGGACTTCGGACTTTTAGTATAACACGGCAGAAAACAAATGTCTTTATAACATAAAGAGTCAATTAGTAAATCAATGTTTTCAACATTTACTAATAAATGAACATGAGTAATATATATATATAAGTTACAAGTAAATCTGTCGATTCCTAAAACTAAAAACGTTATCAAAATGACAATCAGTACAATAGATCGCGCCAATTGCGACAACAATGACGTAACGAACAATAGTTGTTGATTTGACTCGCGGATATTGTCAAATCAACAACTGTATTGTTCTTTGATTCTGCCGCGCGCAAAACAAATGATTTGTTTCAACAAATAGAATTATATATACTTTTATATACTATAACAACTATACTAATACACTGTACGAGGGAGGATCGCAGTTCTCTGGCGCTTTAAAGTGTGTTTACTATGTTACTACAATAAAATTTACTCAATAATTCTAGATACTTTCTGCGTACTTTAAATTTTAATTTTTAACGAAAAAAAAAAATACATCGAAAAGGTTGATTTTAAACAATGTGAATAGGTTAGGAATTAGACGTATGAAACAAGATACAACCATAATTACTAATTAAAGCAATAGCGCAAAAGCGCATAAAAGTCTATAGAATTTCAAAATAGTATTTTAAAATATCAATCGTACTTGAAGAACTAATAAATGAAAAATAAAATTGAAAGCTATCTGGTAGCAAGCGCTTTCCGCGCAGTTAAATCAGATTACTATAGAAAATATCAAGTTTTATTATATGGAATTAAAATATGGTCTTATTTCATGCCGTAGACCTCCATTTTGTTTTAGACTTTAGCTTAGTCCTTATAATTAGTTGCCTCTTGGCATAAAACATTTGTGTTTTACTATTGAATTACTGAAGAGTTTCAACTAAAAATGTTAATCTTTATTTATATAATTTTACTGTACGTATGTATGTCACTGAACTTCTCTTAAACGGCTGGACCGATTTGAATGAATTTTTTGTATGCGTTTGGGTGGCGCCCTGGATGGTTTAGATTCACAAATCAGCCCGGCAATAGGCGTTGCAGTCGGTAATTTCATACTTAGTTTAATATCCTTATCGCTAGAAATAGCATGCAGGACAACGTCTTTATTTAATTTCAAGTACAGCACGTGTCGTAAAAGTATCTACACATATATTATTACTTTAGTTAGAAGCAAAACTATGGAATAAAATAAAACATTGTATTTGACATTCCCATACATTTGTTATCTACTATGCCTCCCATAGTATGACAGCGACGTATTAAATAGGTCATAAATATATTAAAAAAACTTACCTCTATCTCCTGTCATCTCCTGGTTCCCCCGAAACCAGACAACCTTTGCGGCAGGCTTGGCGTTCTTCGCCTGACATTCTAGGACCACATCCTCCCCTTCTTTCACCTCCAGCTTCGAGTTGTGGGGATGATTCACGACTTCCACTGCGTTTGGTGGCGCTGGGGACAATGAAAAATATTTATAAATTTTTATCATCAAACACGACTTCAGCAAGTATCATTACCATAGTTTGTTTTTTATACACAAGTAGGTGTATTAAAAAAAAATATATATAAAGGGCATTAATTTGATATGAAAATATTCCATTCAAATATCACTTTATATTAAAAACATTATTAATGGGACAGCTTTTTAATTTACCGTTCAGAATAATTTGAGCAATTCAACGAATTTTAATGAATTATTATGAATTTAGAATGAATATTAATTGCGTCTTTATTAAAATACTAGCGACCACTCTGGTTTCACGTTCCCTGTTGGGATTTTAATCACATCCTATTTACAGAGTAACGACAAACTATTGATTACTATACTATGTTCTCTATGTTAAATGCGCACATAGAAAGAAAGTAGATTGGTACCAGCCGGGGATTGAACCTACGACCTCACGGATGAGATTCGCACGCTGAAGCCACTAGGCGAACACTGCTCTTTATTTACTTATAATTTAGAATATCAAAATATTTTTTGGGGCAACAGATATTCGATATTAGTGGCGACATTAGCCACTGGGCCACGGAGGCGGTTAGTCAATGAATAATATAACACAAAACCGCATTTATAACAATTTCAGGTAACATAACACCTGATTTCATAACAAATATGGCGCCCTGACCAATCTGACCACAATAGTTTTTCACTCGAGAATCGTGGGAAACATATCAACTCCATTAAAGGCTTGAGTAACTTTTTATTTGTTGGGATTATCCTTTTTAGTTTTGCTAGAAGTTAGTATAAGTGTGTCCCAAAGATTAAATCAGCAGCGGATGTTAAGTAGTCAAAAAATATGCTGGAAACTAAATGTCCAAGGAACTATAGATCTAGCAATTACTTGACATTTCCAAATTCGAGATACATTACGCATAACAATATTCCAAAAATGTATATTCTTAAGCTGAAAAGTGTCTTTTTATCAGTTTTTATAATATAAAAACTATTTTTCTTTTGGATACTCCAGATTCGAGGACACTTCGACACATTCGACCAATCCGTGAAACTACCGCAAAATATCGCGTTATAGAAGTATTCTAATGTAACCGGTTTTTTAAACAATTTAAAAACTAGGAACACGAATTAAATAAATTTATTTAGTTTAATTATATAGCAACACAATTGAAACAAAACTAATTATAGACTTGACAAATCTTTATAAATTTCACACCACAGAAATACCGCGCTATATGAGGGACGGAAATTGCGTTATAGGGGTTTTCTGTACATACATACACAAACCTACAATTAATTCCAAGACTCCTAATATAGGAAGAGTCACATAGTTGTTTAAAAACAATGACTTAAAAAATACATACATTACAAGTTATTGAGATCGGCAAAGTTCATTGACCGGAAGGTATGTTATCAAAGTCAAACAAGCCGGGTTCTTTGTATAATCTGTTTGTTCGGTTGAAGATACTGACGGGAAATTATAAATTGTGGCATGCGTTTAAGACGAGAGCTCGTCAATTAATACCACACACGAAAATATACTTTTAACAAAGAAGAATGGACAATTTAAAATCTGTTCTCAATATAATGTCTATTCAATTTACCCTAATCCCACTTTTTCAGGTTTTTACTTGAGGACTGATCAATTCAATAATGCACGCTATGAACCATGAGTCATAAAAATGTCATATTAATTATCATAAGAGTTTATTTATTTATTTATTACAAAGCTTATGGGTCAAAATACTCCCTCGCTACAAAGGCATGTTGCCTTTAAAAATCAGCCCAATATGCAAAAAACATGGAGCCTAACTTCCGATATCTATTTAAATTTACTAAAAGTAATTATTCAATGTCAGAGAGCAAAGATACAGAAGGCTTTGTTTTGAAACAAAATGAAAATAATAACATCAAATTACACAATTTTCTAGAAAAATCACATTTTTCTATCAAATCCGACTCAGTCGGATCATCCGGTCAGTTTACCGACTGATTAATTTGAAATTTAGTCTATCCAAATATGACATAAAGTGGATTTTTTTTTTCAAATCCGACATTATTCTACGTTCATGACGATTTGGTCCATTATCCGTTAGAAACAAAACCCAAATGATGTCTAAAGAAACCTAACGCCGTATCCATTTCGTTAAGCCTCAGCAAAACTACGAGTTTTATCTTTAAACGTTTTAATAAGTAAAATAAATAAATGTTACTTTGTGTAAAGACAAGCAAAAACACGAGCGAAATCCATTTAACAATAAAGTAACGACCGAGAAAGGATAATACACAATAATGCAGTGTTTTAAAAATTAAAATGTAAAATATAAGTAGAGCATAATTTTCATCCATTCATCATTCATAGGGAAGACTCGCTTCGTGTTTCGTTTAACCAAAATCTCTTAATAATTTGTGTGAACAACACAGATTTATTACGTGCTCTTGCGCTGGCGCAAGTTTTGAGAGCGAGCGAACCTCAACTTAGATTTTTATTTCACTTTTGTCTTAGATATTTAACTATGTAGTTTTGGCATTAATAAATAAATAAAAAAAATCGTTTATTAAATATTATTTTACTAAAAAAAACTAACCCTATTGTTTAGTGCTTAATAATATGATTTTTTTTTGTTAAAAATATATGCGAGGCACGGAAAGATTTTTCTTGGTATTGCTTCTTACTCTCGGATTTTTTTTCCAAAAAAATTTAGTCAATAATAATAAGCGTAATTTTACTGAAAAAATAACTACCTCTATTAATATTTCTTCTATTTTTATTAAGCACTAATAATATAAAAGCTTGGTATTTACTTGTTAAAAAAAATATTGACAGCGAAGCACAGAAGGAGTTTTCTTTGTCATAGACGTACTGTTTCTTACACTGTGGGAGTAAGTAATTATTGCGCACAAAGACACATGTACAGCCAGTTTCAAGAGTCCCGTATCTAATAAAAAAGAAAGAGCCTTTAAGCTAAAATCGCTAAAGCCCACATCTCGAGACCGAGTAACAGGATATTGCTGTCTAGCGACCAACGGTTCCGCTCTCCTGCCCCCATACAAAGGTGGGAAACTCCGCTTTGTTGTGGCCAGTGGTTGACAACGCTCGGTGGCTCGTTACTTTTCTATTTTTATTCATTATCTTTGTTTTGTTAAGATTTTTACCTCATTAATTTGAAATGTTGGTTCACTATTATAGTTTACTTTTATGAAACTGTCTCCTAGATAACGTGTTCTCCTTTTAAGAGCTTTAAGTTAAAAAAAAATTCGCAACAAGAGGATTTGTCGTGTTTTTCTGTTTAAGGTTGTAATTTCGTCTGCTTTCACGATTTGTTTTACATAATTCTTTTATATAGACAAAACTAAAGAAACTAGTTCTAAATCTCTACTTAGCTAAAAGTGCCGTTTAATTTAGCGATTTCTTGGTTTATCAATTTCCTTATATTGATTTTATCTTCATGTATTTATTAGGTACATTAGTTTCGCGATAATGATATAAAATTAGTAATTTTGAGAGATAACCTTCGAGGTCCGTCATCAGAGAGCTCAGTGGTACAAGCATACCAAATGTTAGATCAAATATATGTTTGAAAATAAAGTTACTACCCATTATGCGTATAATCTGCCGAATAAATTACAGCTAAGAACCATTTCGACCGCAGCTTTTTAACTAAAAACAGATTTATATGTGTGTATTTCTTTAAGAATAACGTCGGTGGTAAAAAAGGCAAAAAATTAAAATAAAAATTCTAAACTTTCAAATGACAACTAGTCTACGAAAAATTCAATGTTTTTTTTTGTTACTCATCTTCTATCGCCCGCTATATCTGCATCAGTTAGGTATATTAAGATAGAGTTTTTAATATTAGATATACTTCGAGAATGTGACATACATACATATTGTCACTTCAAAAGACGGTTGCACCCGAGAATCCAAGACATGCGGGTAGAAATTCTTTTGATCTACACAATAACCGTGCAAGTTTCAAACTCAAACTTAGGGTTGTCACCTTTCATAACATAATTGGTAGAAAACAGAACCCTGACACCGAGTTCGAACTTTTCCATACATTTAGCTTCACTCAATAGAATTATTAGTTTAACTTGTTGACAGCCCTGCATGACGTAGTTTGAAACTTGGCGAACAATGTGTCCGGGCATATCGACCGTGTTAATCTTTACCAGGCCTCTATATAACTTAGATGTTTATGTATGATATATGATGGGGCAAAGGGTATGGGACATTGCGGTTGTTTGTTTCATTCGTCATTTTCAATACAAAATACAGCTGCGCGACGAATTTGTTTGAACGCATCGGAACGGCCTTCCAATACAAGGAAAAATATATTTTAGTAAATATATCCCATATAAGAAAAAATCAACACTTTAGTGGTAATATAAATAACTTTTTTTAATACCTCTTCACAGTCTCTATTTAAGGGAAGACATTGTTTTTGAGTTAAATTTTTTTACTTACCACTTTTTAGCACTTAAGACCGACGTACACTAACACTAACTTACTAATTTAGATTTTGTTCTATTAAATCTTCTCACTAGGCCCGTGGTGTCAAAATAATTTTGAAGATTTATGAACCTTTTTAACGGATACGAACGGGAATACATAACCTTATTTACACAAATTGTCGTTTAAAATGCTTTAGTGTTGGCCTAGTGGCTTTATGCGACCCTCATCCCTGAGGTCGAGGGTTCGACTCCCGGCTGTGCACCACTTTCTTTCCATATCATTTAACATTAGCTCGAACGGTGAAGGAAAATATCGTGATAACTCTGGCTTGCCTCAGAGTCATAAAGGCGCAGGAGACTGATCACCTACTTGCCCATAAAATCGACAAATGATACAGAAATCTGACACTGACCACACCTAAAAAGGTTGTAGCGTCACTGATTTATTATAATTAAAATTCTTTACACCAGGCATGGTCCTGCACGTTAATTTTAGTTTAACTTAATTCAATTACAGACACCAAAATTAACCTATATTTCATTTATTATTGAATTATTGATAAAATATTTTTCAAAATAAATTCACACGTATTTCATACACCGCTTTAAGATCTAGTATAAACTACATTTTATATAAAATAGTGAATGAAAATAAATGAGTCGTTGAATGCGCACGTCTTTACATGACTTCCAAAACCCTTACAAGTCCTTTAACAGGTTATTACGTTACTTTTCACGCGTTCACCCCACTTTTAGAGATCCTTGCGACAAATCGGTAAAATTCAATATAATCTATTAGAACTACATTAAATAAATCCATATTGACTATTTAATCTATTATCTAATGTTTAATGCTTTCTGAATATTTACTCCAGAACCGCCGCAAACAGTTTTGGTGACAGAGGCTCCTCATCGAATACCTATAATCCCTCTTAGTTTATCCATTTTTACTCTAGTGTTTCAATTTTTATAAATATTCCTGATTATATATATATTTGAGTTATATATTTATTTGAGTGGAAAAGTGCAGATAGGAACGGCGGGATTTTCAGGAGGCTTAATTAAAAAAGCGCACACAGATATTTAAAAAGAATGAGATGACAGAAATATAAATGTGTTTAAGTGTAAAAGTATCGGGAAAGGCTAAAAGATTAATGCAAGATACATTATTTACGATAACACAGTTACTTTTATCCAATTTTACGTAAACCTCAAAATCACGCAAGTATAAAACGCTGAACTATCTATAAAAATATTTCGGTCTACGGAACCAATACTTGACATCGACACACTTGTCCACATCCCGACGTCAAGTATTGGCTCAGTCGAGCGTTCAATCCGGTGAAAAGAATTTCCTTACCGACGGAAATTGCTTGAAAAATGAAAAACCCGAATGGCTCTTGAAATTTTGGACACGAAATTGTCGCCACCACTTGTTTATTTACCACTCGAAATGAATTACGAATAACGAAATGTTAGTCGCAAATTATGCAACAATTCCCTTAAGTCCGCCATTATAGTTCAACGTTGAAATTCAAGAGCTTAAAAAGCAGCTAAATTATTTAATTGTCGGAAACATATAATAAATTATAGTTAGAATTTTAAAATTTCATTTTTGTTAGGCGTTAAGTTTGCAATAATTTTGACAAGATACCTTCATAATTAGGCATCTAAAATAATGTTTTTTTTAAACGTATATATGTAAGTTACATGGAATTTTATAATTTCATCTTTATGTAAATATGAGTTGTTAATTTTTATTAATTAAAAAAAAATTACGTGACGGTAGAATACAAATTGGTAACAATATTATAATAATTGGTTTACAATATTATAGTAACAAAGAGCTGCCTGTCTATTAATAAATAAAAACACATAAATTCAATCAATTTAGATAGATAGATAATTAAAGTTAGATAAAACACACTTTTTAAACAAATAAAGACAGCACTCCTTTCTTTTTGAGTTTCTCCTATTCTTTCCATTACACTATGCAGTATAATAGCAAAAATAGGCAAAGTTTTCGCAAAAGAAATGAAATAGGCCTTTCACCTTAAAAAAGTGTTCTTGCTCCGCACGTACGAAACTTCTCAATCTAAAAACACTAGAAGTTCAAACAAATAAAAACTTTGTAAGAAGTACAGTGGCACGTTTTAATTAGGCGTTATCTCCCTTCGACAGCCCCCGGGGGTATGGGGAGTTGTAAAAGTCAATAATTACCTTTGCTCACGGTCAAATTCGATGTGCTCTTAGGTTGAGGGCTTTGTGAGAGCGGAAGAGAGCGCTTGCCGCTCATTGTCACACCGATCCTTATCTACGCTTTTTAAAATTAATCACTAAACAGTATCGTGTTAATTAATAAATGAAGATGTATATATTACATTTATTTATTTAATTTTATTCTAGAGTTCAGTCATTTGATAACTTTCTTTATTTATATCTAATATATAAAATTTCTCGCGTCACAATGTTCGTTCCCATACTACTCCGAAACCGCTCTACCGATTCTTATGAAATTTTGTATGCATATTCAGTAAGATTGAGAATCGGCTACTATCGGTGTTTCAAACCCCCTAAGTGGTAAGGGGTGTCCACTCCAAACATTTTTTTTATTATTTGGATATTTTATTTTATTGTGTGGCATAAAAAAATACATGCAACCCTAAATTTTCATCTCTCTACGATCAAATCCTATTTTTATTATAGTATTTTATTTTTTATATAGTTATTTTTATTGAACTAAAAAAATGTTTCCTAGAAATAATATACCTGGCAAAACGACGTTTGCCGGGTCAGCTAGTAGCGATATAAAACAGAAATTAATATATGTAATTGATTAGGGTTCCTTGTTATAAATTGTCTGTCTTGTTACCGCTACACGCCACGCTCCGCTTATCACTACAAGCAGTTCTTAAGCACTATTTCTAATTGCATTTCAGCACCATTCTATCGAATTAGAACACCCTTTGTTAACATTTCTAAGACAAAGTGTTGTGATATTTCATTCCACTTTCTTTGTACTGAAATCAGTGTGAACGTTTCATCAATGCTAACATCAATTATTAATTTAACGAAATGAAGCTGGAATTGAATCTTTATTTATCCAATTGTAAGAGGTTATAAGGGTTATGTAAAATATATAATTCATATATAAATTAGGTCTTCTGTCGGGAATTAATTTCAAAAAAGAATTTCACGAGAATATAGACTCCTCCGTATTAGAAAATTAGGTTACAAAGAAGTTTGGTATTGAGTATGATTGTTCAATCAAGTATACATACGGCATATAAAGATATTAGTGATATCCATGACGTGTATGATACACTGATAATGAAATAATCTGCTTACGCATGTTTCGCTGTAACTAATATTGGTTGATTCTCAACTTATCTTGGCTTGAGTTTGCTTTCTAGCGTCAACTTTCAAAGATGCTGGGATGATCCTCTTTTTAAATCTGAATTCTAAAAGTTATTAGGTCACGCTTCAATTACAGACCGCACAACACGGTTGGTGGGTTCAAGTGCACAGGAGCTAATTAAAACATTTAAGTTGACGCCTGGTAGATAGTACCGGTGACCCCAGAGCTGGTCGCTCAACGGGTAAGTATCGCAATACAGTGAGGAAATGCTGCCAGTGTTAAAAGTATTTATTTTTTTTAAGAATTTTTAAATAATTTATTATTACTATGTAGGTTAAAAAAATTGTAAATACTGTATATTTGTGTGTTGGAAATAGTTTGATTCAAATGAGTAAACGCGTAATATTCATGAGTTAGTGCAATGTGAATTAATTTAAGCCATCTAAAATATTCGATTTAGCCGCTATGCGTTAAATGTATTGTCTTTCAGATATCGCTGGCGGAAGCTGAATTTTATAAAAGAATCGGACTAGACTAATAAAATCGGATTCTCTTAAATCAAAATGCACATATTTAAGCTAGTTAACGGTAATAAAACGTATGACATTAAATAACGAGCGATTTAACGGCGTTGGAAAAACGAATAGCATTCTTTGAGTTATGCGATAGTAAAAAATTAATTTATTAGATATTTTATGGTGGCTGTGTGCAGTAAATTATTTTAGTAAATTTGATTAACATCTAATTGAAGTTATGATTAGCAGATTATGTTTATTTCAGTGAGATAATTTAATACACTATCACCCTATTTGTGTTATTATGAAAATCATTCTTCATTATGAAGATCATTTTGTTATTGTGATCCAATTACTTTGCGATCCAAACATTCTTGAATAGTATTTCCGGAATTCGAATTTAAAAGTTTCTTACTTCATTTATAAATACTTAACAAAAATGTTCACACACTCCAACACTTCTAAAGAGCGTATATTTTCTTGCTTCTTTGAAAAAACTTTTATCGAGAAGCCAGTTATTTAAGGAATGGACGAAGTTACCGAGTCGCTAACTAGCTTTCGCCGGCGGCGTTGCTCAACAACTTTACAGCAAGTTGTTTGTGCATTGTCGTTGGTTTGTTGTACAATAGTTTCATTTCCTGTATTAACTTGGAGCATGACCACTGTACTCTTGTTATCAGTTTGGAAGTAATGTTAGACTTAACGTCTTATGGTAGCTTAGTACAGACTTGTGAAAATTAGGCGCTTTTGTAAATATCAAGTTTGGCAATTAACGAGCTAAGAGTCGCCAGTAAAATAACGAATCACTTATGGTCAATGACTCTTAAGTATTTACACAACTTAGGGTCCTTCCAGAAAAGAGCGTACTGATTATTAAACGGCCGTGAGTGAGCACATCAACAGGAACTACATCTACTTATACTTATATACCTAAATAACGGTGCAACTCGGCTACGAAATACAGAGCTAAATAGTCGTGCCTTTCTAAATCCAATATCAGGCACATTATCACCAACTTGACTCATACGGAAGCAGAGAAAAAAAGCAAACGAGGCCACGAAGACACAGACAATTTACTTGGATGTGAATTGAGAGCTTATTCGCCGAGACATAACCGTATCGCTAAATGTCCGAGTACTGCCAACTGCCAGATTGGACAACGTACCAAATAAAATCTTTTATTTCTATTCGAATATTGTACTAGATATTTTTATAATTATGTGACTTTATTGCTTAGATTTTAAAATGTTTTCAGAGCGGCTCCCGGATAATTTGGTGTGCGACCTCTTAACTATGACATGGTAATGTAAAAGTGCAATAAAAGTTCTATTTAGAAAAAAAACACAATATTTAAATCAATATTAGATGGTTTGTGTACGCTACAAAAACTCAAAAAGTTTTGCACCGATCGAGCTGAAATTTTAACATGATATATAATTCGCATCAAGGATTGTTTTTATCTATTTTTTCAACTAGTATTGAAAAATTTAACTTATATGAACTGTATTCTTTGTTTTGTTTCTCATTTCTCAACCATTCAATCACAATGTGCCACATCGAAGCGTGGCAGGGTACAGCTAGTACTTAATAATTGTTCGTTTTGAATTAAAAATAGCAAGATATTATTTTGTTTGTAGAAGATTTATTGTGAGACTAACAAATAATTAAGGAATTGTTATAGTTTCAAGTTTAAATCATTCAGTTGCCATTGTTGATTAAATGAACGTAAAAAAAACACAGGATACACGCCCAATAATAATCATATCCAACAAATTGTAAAATGCATATTCCTTACCATATAAACGGAGAATTGGCTGAATGTTTTCAACTCTTTTTAGGCTATAAACAATCAGAGGCCAAAAAGTAATGGCTAAAATCGTTAGTGCATTTGTTTTTCCTGTGAGCGGGGCCCTCATAATGCGTTCGGAAGATCAGATTCATGCCAAGTAGGAACATCCCGAAACATTGCACTTTTGGCAAACGACAGTGTATTGTTTAATTTTTACTCTTATATCTTCAGATTTGGCTTGGGCATCGTATCGATTTTGTGATCTGACTGTTATAATGTACGGATTATCTTGCTGTTTTATTGCGGGCAAATGTTTTATAGAGCTATAAACGTTACGTTAATTTTATTTAACAATCAAATATACAGTATTTACAATTTTCTTAACCTACATAGTAATAATAAAAAGAAAATTAAAACAAATTTAAAAAGTTTAGTCCCTGTGACAGTGTACCTTTAACGCTGGCACCATTTCCTCGCTGTATTGCGATACTTATTAGTTGAGCGAGGAAAGCACCAACTCTGGAGTCACCGGTACTATCTACAAGGCGCCAACTTAAATCGTTAATTAGCGCCTGTGCACATGTAAAATTCATGTTTATTTGTATAATAATGTTTATACGTAATTTTAAAATAATCATATATACTTTTTCCTATTATCTTTAATACTTATGATTATTATAATTTAATTTGTATTATGTAGCTGGAGCAACTGAGTAGATAGAACTCAAATCATTTTTTTTATTAGTAAATTGATAACAGTTAACGCCGTGGAGAGTTCATTTGCGTAAATATATGCACCGTGACAAGTGAGTGCGATCAATCCTTAAGTAATATATGAAATGGTGGATTAGATAAAACCCAAAGCTACTAGGCCTCTGATAACGCTATATCAACATTTAGCATCGATTTCTATTTATCTCACAACCGGCCTGTCCCTAGAGCGTCGTACACACTAACTCAATCACCAATGAAAAAGAACAACAATCTGTAAAAATACTGGAAGAGGCTTTATCTTGGACATGTGAAGTAAATAGACTCGCGTTTATCACAAATAGGAATATCAAATTTATCACACACAGAGACACACCGCTTATATGATTGTAATAGTGTGGCTAACTGTGTAATTTAGCAAATATGTGTATGTGATATAAAATCAGTAGTGCTACAACCTTTTTAGGCCTGCGATTTCTGTATCTGTTTCATGATCATTTGTTAATTTAATGGGCAAGTAGGTGATCAGCCTCCTGTGCCTTACGCACGCCGTCGAATGTTTGTGTCTAAGACAAGACGGTTTCCTTTCGATGTTTTCCTTCGCCGTTGCCGGCTTTTAAAAGTCATACATATCATCTTGCCCAAATCATACTCTTTTGTGGTGTGTTGAAATAAAATAATTAGCATATCTAGAAATCTAAGGTCGATGTATACAGCCAATGTTATTGATCGCGGAGGCTGACGAGAACGCAGATAGAATCGTGATGAAAGCCTTCTTTACGGGCTTCGGATACGTTACAAATCACGTGTGTTTGTCTGTTTGTTTTTTGTTTACTCGCTTTTGCTTTCAGACTCTCTTGCAAGTAAAGCCTCTAAAGGGTTTATGCAGTATTCTCGATTGCAAGGTAATTGGAAGCAAGAAAGATTTTTCTTGTTTTATTTGTAAAAATCACAATATATAGTGGATACTTAGATTTGTCTAAATTCTTGATAATTTGGAAAGTAAACTCTTGAGAGTGTCACGTAGCTTGCAAGGCAACACCTAGTAAAAAGCAGACACATTTCTGGATTTATCATTTTTTAAGAACAAGTAGGTGGTCAACCTTCGGCACCCGACACTCTTCATCGATATGTGTGTCGTAATCATGTGTTTCTATAGGTACGTTTTTATTCATAGTAAGTGTTAATAGAAAAAAAATCCTAAATTCAACTTGTTACCCGTAACGATGACAAAGAATAAATTAACGAAAAACAATCGGAGAATGTTAAAAACGATAGCCACAGTTAAGCTTAAAGCTTAAACCTTGAACCGCAGAAATGCAGTAGAATGCGTTCGTTACAAATTTGGAGGGACGCCAGATAAGCGAAAACCTATGCGGATTACTTCTGAGGGGAGGGGAAGACAATTGATAATGCCTGTTAAATCTACGATCCTAATAAATGCAAGATACTTTTATATAACTATGTTTTTTAAAATCTCATGTCTGTACTATGCTTTATTGGTATAGCCGTGATAAGGTAAGAAAGTGATCAATCGTCAAGTATTTATGACTACTTTAACCTCCGCGTTCTATATAAAAAATCCTATTTGTTATTGCTGAGTCGATATTTAAGGAAATACATCAATTTTCTAGTAGTCATAACGAATAATATTTATAATACGTAACCCAAACAAAGCTAAAATACTGTATATACGATATTTTTAATTTATGAAATAGTTTACTGAGTAGATTCGAATCCGAATAGTAAAAGCGTAATATTTCGATTGCTACTCTGGCATATAATTCAATTCGTCAGTAATATTATTGTAATTATTTATTAATTAATATATTTTGTGTACTGCTGTTGACATTATCTACGCAAATATGGTCGCTTACTTTCATCTAAGTACATGTATAAATCCAATTTAATAATACTTATACTTACTTAATAAATAAATATAACAAAAAAAAAACAACTAAACTTAATATATAATAACTAAAATATATTATTAAAAGGAGTCCCATTAGGCAAGGTTTCGAAGATACTGGCAGCGTTCCCCCTTTGAATAGCTAACTAACTCTTTGTCCGAAGTAGCTGCCAGCTCTTCGGTTTCCTGTGATGTGGACTAACCTAACAACAATAATGTATAACTTGTATAAAAATAACATTTAAAAACTTGTAAGATTTTTATTAAAACGTAAATTTAAGTTTACGAAAATTATATATTTTTAAGACATGAAGTAGCACCTGAAATCAATCCGAGTATTGCTTTAACACAGTTGAGTGAATATTATCTATGTATGACGGGTTACAATATTTAAATAAACCATTCTGATATAGCCTGTACAGTGTTTATGTTGCGAACACATGGCAACAATTGATGTGCACATTTATCAAGCCTCTATCGATCTGGGTTAATGTCGCTTATATCATTTTGTTTGGAATACGCGGACGACTATATTATACACAAAGTGTCACTTTGGAATTAGATATTTAAGAGATGTTTATAGAAAAAAATCACATGTATATATTATCAGTATAGTTTGACAACTAGATATTAGTCGAGCTAATTTTAGTTTTCGTTGTAACTTAAAGAGTTGAAGAGTTCTATAGAAAAGCCCAAAACAACTATAGCCTGCGAAACTGGTATTATTTAAAAACGTACACCTTAATTAAAACGGGAGAAATAAATACAAAACATTCAATAGCTTGATGGATTACTTTTATAAGAAAGTCAATATTAAAGGAGTTTAGATTACAAACAAGTAAACATTACAAATGAAAACCTTTTAGAATCGTATGTTCATTGTTTAAATTTAAATCTTAAACAATTCAAAAGACTACGGAAGTTGTCAATAGAGACTCAAACAATACCGAAAAGTTCCCATCTCAAGTATTCCTTATTGCCTTTTAATTAACAATTGTTTTCCGAACATACTTGAGAATTTAATTTTAAGAATCAATTATAGGCATCAAAGGTTCAACTGATACGAGAATATTAAGTTGTAATGAATGTTACATACATTGCAAAGTTTAATACGACTCGTGAGAACTGCTTGGATGAGGAATTTTTAATTAAAATGGGCAATCGCTTTCATTTTATCGTCTTGTATGTAACTTTTTAAATCAAGCCTTATATGTGATGTGAAATATATTTTTATTTCTCGTTGACGTAGCTTTTGCCGAGGAAAAACTAAATATATGCAAACATATTTAAACGATAACAAACAAGACAAATAACCTTAACATATCGTTGAAATATAAATCAATGAAAGTAATAATTCTACGCACGATAAGCTGTCTACGGCGTAGCGCTACATTATTCTCCGTAGCGCATATTTCATCGTAACCACCTACGCTGTAGCGATATTTGCACATTGACACAAAAGATGTTTCAATATAAATTGCAGAACAATAAAAGCAGGAAGGCCTCGATAATTAAAAAGCGGGGACATTAAGCAATTAAAAAATAAAAGGGAGACGGAATAAAGGCACACGCCGAGCAATTAGCGAGAGCGTGCCAAATGTCGCGTCGAGCGGGACGGATGACGGGGTGTGGTAAGAGCGCGAGCGGGACAGAGCATTCTTCATATAAATAAATTAGTGAAATAAGCGATATTCCGTCTAAAAATCAACATTGATCGTGTAATTTGTATACAACTTACACGAATAGAGGTAAGTAGTATTGAATTTATGATTATTTGCACAAACCAAATATATAACATAAAAATAGACTTATTACGGATTATACAACAACCAAATTAAAGAATATAAAAGTAATACTTAATAACCTTAAAAAATATAATATAATAACTAAAATATATTATTAAAAAAGTCCCTTTAGGCAAGGTACCGAAGATACTGGTAGCCCTTTGAATGGCTAGACTAAGGTAGCTGCCAGCTCTTCGGTCTTCTGTGATGTCGACTAACCTATTTGCTATTTCCTCAAAAAGCCTTATAGAGCTAGGACCCCACGGACCAAGGGTCGCGACACCGAATGGGACAAAATCATATTCGGAGCCTAAACCCCTGTAATAATAATAATATAATATATATACACAAAACCAAACCAAAACACAGAAGCTATATAAATGAAACGCTTCCTTCACTAACTTACACCGCACAATAGAAAAGGGTGCGATGACCCACCAAACACACTTATTCACTTGACCTAAGCTTTATTACCGCACAATATGGTCCATTATCGTGCTATTCAGGGTTGTTTAGCATTTTTTGTTATACGTCACTCCAATTAACATTAGGCAGGAATAGGTTCAAATGGCCGTTTAAGGCAACACTGATTTGATTTGACTTTTATGGTGGAGAAATGATTGACCGGACTTTTCCTATTTTAGGGATGAAATAACTTCAACGGGTGGTCGTTTAGTTCAATGGACTTGTTTAGTTTGCACCTGACATTCTAATAGGGTGATTTATTGGTTTTTAACGATAATATAAAATATGGTAAAGTCGCGTTGGGTAGGTGTTGTCGTACCTAAACCAAATCCAGGACATACAAGTTAAAAGTACTCATAACCGACGACAATGCATGGTGAATGTCATGATGGAAGTGGATGAAGCGATAGAGGTATGTCAGGACCTGCCTACACCTTCGGAAAAAAGGCGTGGATATATACGTGTAGTGTGAGCAGTGTTGGCGTAGTGGCTTCAGTGTGCGACTCTCATACCTGAGGTCGTAGGTTCGATCCCCAGCTGCACCAATAAACTTTATTTCTATGTGTGCATTTAACATTTGCTCGAACGGTGAAGGCAAACATCGTGAGGAAACCGACATGTCTTAGACCCAAAAAGTCGACGGCGTGTGTCAGGCACTGGAGGCTGATCACAAACAAATACAGAAATCTGAGGCCCAAAACCTAAAGAGGTTGTAGCGCCACTGATTTTTTTATATACGTATAGTGAATCTTATATTTATATATTGTATCATAAAAACAACAAGTTCCTACTTCTATAACATGAACAAATGGGCCTACAATATGACTGTTACAACTTTCATATGTATGTGTCAAATACCGCATCTTGTTCGTGTTTCAACTGGTACCTTGGGATACAACCACCATACTGTTTAATAACAAGAAGGGTTGCTAATCCCATAAAGTAAGCCAACAAGGCGTGTGAAAGTGAAGATAACGCAAGTAATCCTCAACAAGCAAAGCAAATATATCATACTAATATTAATTTTCTACATTTCAGACTTAAACAAACCTGTTAGATATATTAAAGTACCTACTTATGGACATTTGGTACTTTTAGCAGAAAACGTTTTTATCAATACGTCTTAGATTTAGAAGAATATTACTAACCGTATCCAAGGTAGTGTTAATAATACCTATTATAAAACAATAAAATTACCAAATTGTGCATGACGATAGACGATCATTAATTTTCATTGGGTTGGAGCTAAAAGCTATTTAAACTTGCCCATCTAGGTTTACACATACTGCGGTGTATGTAGTGTACCCGTCTGTTGCCCTCTCACCCGTGATAGCCCAGTACATACAACAAAACAGTTCGATGTTCAGATAAATTAAACGTAGGATATATTAACGTTGATTTTAAGTAGACGGTATTCTTTTTTCAAAACAAAAGAACATTTCTAATTAAACAAACGAACTGTTTATAATTAATCACTAATAGCACTGTCAACTATCATTTACAAAACGCCACATTACCAGGAGAGAACCGGATAATCTCGACAAACTGGTACTGATAGGGAGGAGTGATGGCAGGAGAAGTCGGGGTCGATCGCCTACCTGTTGGTTCTGACCAAAGGAGACAATTATGAGTTACAACATCACTAATGACCTAAGGCTTTTCCAGGCAGCCTACAAAGAAGAAGAATAGCACTCAGAATATTTGTAAACTTATCATTACTTCATTAATAGAATCAGCTCACTGCCTACGGTAGGCAAAGAGACAATAACCCAATCTAAATTTATACATGTATTAAGTATTCTCTTAAGCGATTCGTATCAAGGGGAATCCAACATTCGAACTTGAATTTTGATCAGGAGTTAATTGAATCCGTTAATTAGGCCCTGCTTGAGGCGTAAATAAGTAATTCCGTGCGCCCCGCGAGATTACTGCGAGCCGCTAACACAATTTTGAAAATGTATCTCTTATAACATATTCCTTAATTCAAAACTTAATTAATTAAGGGTTTATGGGTATTTTGGTAGTTTAACTGTGATGAACGTGAATTTAATTTAAAAATACCTTACATTTGCTGTATGTATTCATATTACAAATAATACTCTTTTTGATGTTGAAACTTGTTCCAGAATGGATATGCGTATCAAAAATTAAATAATGTTGTATATTGTCTTATAAGTTTTAATTACCATATGCGATTAAGTCACTATAAAACTCAGAAAAAAACATTATTAATTGAAATGTCAAAAGCCAAAACTATAATTAGCTAAAACAGCAGCTACGTAAATTTCTCAAAAAAAATAACTGTTGAGTTTCTCAAAAATGTAAGCAACAATTAATTTACACCACAAACATTACAAAATTTTACAAAAGCATAAACAAAATTTTAATTATACGAAAACAATGTATTTTCGAAAAACAACAGAGCGCCGAAAAACAAGGCATCTTATAAAATCTTTTTTAATTACACTAGGGGAAAAGGATGGCTCCCTCGGGCTAATAAAGTTTAATTTCACGTGGAACTGATTTTCAATGTGTTTATAAAGGCGAAACACGAGCACAATTTCAAATATAGGTGTCTTAAATGTTATGACGTAGGTGTTCTTGTGGCATCACCTGTATACTTGCCTCCTTGTTTAGAAATGGAAACCAACTTTACAATACCTGTCATACCTTGCTTTCAAATAACTATTCTAATAATTAATAACACGCTTTGTACAATTTTGAAAATTTTATGTAATCTCCGTCTTCAATGTTCAACTTCACGAGTAAGAGTTAATTGCACATAGTTTTCTATGTGGTGCATTGGTGCATTGGGATTTGAATTGGCGACCTCAGGGATTGAGCCTACTTAGCTAACACTTCCCTTCTTGATTATTATCATATAAGCACTATTTGACCAGCACTTATGTCGGACCAGACATGAATTGCAAGTGTACAATACCTACGTGTCTCATACACATTCGCGGAATCTCGACCAACATATGTTTTTCGTAGAGATAATTTATAGTGATCGACTGTGGCTGTTGTGAGTAAGGCTAAATGAGAACAGCGCAAAGAAAACAGACCCCTTATGACAGTAACAGCGAACAGACAACGTATCTTCATATTATTTCTGAAATACAGCGAATTCCTTTTAAGAAAGTGGATATTGTAACGAGCGGAGCGATCTCTTATTTAAATATTAGCACAGAATTGTGTTTAGGGTTGTAATATACTCTAAGTTTTTTTATTCTGTCTAATGTAAGTTAGACGAGTATAATATTTAAGTGTAGTCGAGCTGTCACTCCAATTACAGTACGAGATCTATATAAAAATCTGTTGGACTAATTTAATTGACAAATCTGAATCAGTAAAATTATATATTCAAAGGCTACAAAGTATGTGCCTTTCTTAGAACACTTTTTTGTTTGAACAAAAATAATGTTTTTAATTATAAAAAATACTAATGAGTTAGAGGCATAATCGTTTAGCTTAAAGCTTTCGAAAGTGGGTTAAGTCGTTTCGTAGCCTCTCGAGTGATGTTGACATTTTATGTACAATATTTTAATATTACATAGTGTATATCAACGCTTTTGGTTCTTACAATGGATTTTGAATTTTCCTTTTCATTTATTAAATCTTTATTTCTGTTACAAGTTTTTTTTACAGTTACACAGCACAAAGAGAGAAGAAGTAGAAGCTTGAGCTTTATAAAGCATTTAATATGATATTTTGTTTAAAAAATATGATTAAAATTGAAAAGCGAAAATGATTTGACATCTGAAAATAATTTCAATTTATAATTAAATTTATAATGTGTACTTTTAGTTACTCGTAATTAGGTTACACTCAAATTACTTTTCATAATTATTAAGACTAATGAAAAACTGATTGAATAAAAACCTGTTATCTTAAAAATGAAATAAGTAATGTAACTGCGTACGTAGAAAAAGCAACAAAGTTCGCTTCCCCTTCAACAATAGGCATACCAAATTCCCTTAACAAAACATAATAATATGTCATATTTACAACCGCGATCCTCCCCACTAATGTCCGTTATCATACAATATGTTTTTATTTTACTTAACATATATACGGGAAAACCCACGAAATTGCTTAGCCATATTTATTTATTTGAGAGAACGATTTATTCTGTCACATTAGTGAGAGGAAAAGATTGGATTTTATATACCATTGGAGAAATTATTTAGTAAAAGTTGGACATAACAGAAAATATTTTTAAGGCTAAACTTCCAAAAAGGCTTTTATTTTTCTAAAAATTTAATTATATCTTGGTTTAATCAAAGTCAAAGTTAAATTCCCAGTTATGAAAACAAATACTTCTCTTGTCGTAATTTATATTTATAAATTCTTATTTTGAGTTGTCTTTGTGTTTAAGTGATTATTTAACTACAAATTTATTTTAGGTTTTGTTTCTTTCGTAAATATTATCATTGCTTTAAATTTTAAGATTTTTCTTAAACACTTTTAAAAATTGCCATTGTAGCAGCTCTGCAGGTTTAGTTAAATAGATAACTTCTTTTTGCCCTACTCCTAATCTTTAGTTAAATATCAAGACTAGTTGTTAGATATTAAAATTATGAATGTACTCTGATTATGACCTGCATATCAGTACCTGTAAAGAAAACTTTTTAAATCTACATAGCACCACGTGATAAAGCATTCGCTAACCTAACCTTGAAAATTAATTAGCCAAGCAAATAGTTACAAATAAATAGAAAATGTACATTTAGTTTTCACTAAAATGTTACAATTTGTTAAATTTATTCAAAACATAAACCCGTGATACTGTTGAAGGCTTGTATTAAGTTAATAAATTAGAAAATTTTCAAAGAGACACCCTCGAATGATAAATAAACGACTTATTTCGTTATTGCTACTTCATTTTATATATTTTGAAATATTAACCAATTTGGAGCGAGCTTAAAATTAAGCTTTTCAAAAGACTTTTTTATATAAAGCTTTGCAGGGCTTTCTTTAAGGTTTATTCATTTTCAAATAGATTTAAGGCCATTGTCATAATGTAAGTGACTTTGTCTTCATTACTAAATCTAAAAATGTACATTCTATGTATGTATTTAAAATTTTGTACACAGACAACTATTATATGAGTTCCAAAGTTTCGCTGTGGTAGTTTTATTATTGTTAATAAATTTAATACGACGTAAGACAGTTATACGTTGTATCAAATTTTATTGAAAAGTTAATATTTTTGGCTAAAAATACGATATATGGAAAAGTTTTGCGGAGGCCTACGCCGTAGAAGCAATCTGAAAAAGCTATAAATGATAATCTCATTTGCAAATAAATACAAATTATATAAAACAGGAAAAACTTTACATAATACACGTAATTTAACTGTTATAACACAATTAATTATATTTCCCACAAAAAGTAGTTGGAATAAATAATTTATTTTGTAAAAATGCCAATACACAACCGTGTGAAGACGGAGCGTATTTCTATGGTTGACTCTTTTTAGCAATTGATTGGAAGGGATGCGGGTTGATCAAACGATAAAGCCTTATTTCCTTTGATCAGCTCAATTAAATTTGTTAACGTGTTGAGAAATGTGGCGAATATGAAAAAAGGAATTTAATGGAACTCAGGTCCTCCGGGTGGGTAAACCACAAAGCTGAGTTAAGAAAATATATTAAGGATACCGATACAGAAATCTCAATCAACGGATAAGGCTTTTAGAGGCACTGTTTTTATAAGTACCTTAGGCCTGTATTACGATAGGAAAGCCACAATCATCTCCACTTGAGCACTGTCAAATACGACTAACTACGTTGTAATCATTGTTACAGATAAGATAATGTTATAAATTCATTTCTATTACTCCCGTAAAACTAAACAACAAAAGTCACTTATCTTAATTATTTAAACGATGTTACGAGCACTAGTTTAATATTGGATCTCTTGTTATTCCATCACTATTTAAATTGCAAACTGAATAAACTTTAACATAAAAACGTAGCTACATCTTCTACGGTATTTCTTACTTCACGTTGTTTTTATTTAGATCGCGTCTGCTTTCCATTTAAATGCCCTCAGGACATAATTGTACTTCTAACAACTTATACAAGTAACTAAGAAAAATCTTTTATATTATCAATAGTGTATAATTTCAAAAACACAATTACAAACGCATATGAAATATTTAAAAAAAGTCCATAATCCTTTTTATAGTTTCATATTATAAGCAGGTATTATGATTATTATAATAATAGCCCTAACTTATCCAATAAAAGTAAATGCAATCTATTATCTCATGTATATAATAATACATATAAACTATCTAACCTAATTCGTTGGATACAAATTCATTGATTGACTTGAAGAAACTAATACACAAAGCAATGGACGGGGTGGAACACAAGTAATTTAATAATGATAATCAAAATTGAATAACAAAATGTTAATTGTATTAAGAAAAAATTAACGCAAGAAAAATTAATGATGAATGTAATAGAGACACCTTGTCAAAATATTAGCCGGGCCAACTTTACGCACGTTTTGATTTATGGGAAAACCCTTAGGGTTACTTGAGATAAAATTAGGAACATCATAAGACAGGGGTGAAGCTTGTTTATTAGACAAGATTTTGTTCGAAGTTTTTACAACTGTAGCAATTTTTAATCAGACCTCTCCTGTGATTTCAAGTTTTTGTGAAAATAATCATTTTTTAAGAAAGTTGCTCTTACAGAAGAAAATTTAAATTCTGTACATTTAACAAAGACATTTTTCTAAAATGTTAAATTGCCATTAGGCTAGTGGTTACGTGTGCGATTTGCTTTCGCTCGTGCGTTCATACCCTGTGAATTAACATTTGCATTGAAGGAAAATTTCACACGCTTATTATAAAGAAACATTATAATGTAAGAAATATGTATGATTACGTAGCGTGTCTTTCTGTTAATGTTCAAGAGGTTTTTAATCGCTAAGTCCAAGTGTATATATGTATTAAGCATATTTGAAAAGAAGCAATTTACTAAGTACTCCCTAACCAGTTGGTCATCAGATAGAAAATTTCTACAAGATATGGATCAGACCATAATGGACAAAGTTGTATACTTTGCTTCAACTTTATCGCTCCCAGTAATAACTCTCGGTCGTAATTTTATGAGAATATACTATTTGGATGACTTTATGGTTTTTTTAACTGGAAAGTTATCGCCATGAATCATTGAGATTCGTGATCTTTCGGCCTGGTATTAGATAAAGGATGAATCTGGAAATCTTTTTATAAGTTAAATACTTACTAAGGATACTCGTAATAGTGACACGGGCCTACCGATGTAGCGTTGAACATTTGAATGTTTTGTAATAACACGCAAAATGTACACTGGCATATACATATATTGTATCAATTGTGAACCCCTTAGAATTCCAAAAGCGTTACGGAATATCGGAAAATGGTAAAGGCTTTACAACGCAAATAACATTCATCTCTGTAGGAATGACTTAGAAAGATATAGATAAATGTTATTTATTTAAGCAATAATTATTTTATTTTATTTTTGTTACCAACATAACTCCAGCCTTTCAAAAATTGTGGTCAATTGTGGTGGAATTGAAATATCATATTAACGTCACATTAGCACAAATCATAAAGCACGACTTCACTGGATTTTACAAAGTTCTAGTGGTAAGTAGGTAACCAAACTTTTAAGCCTAACTGGAATTATTAAAACTAGAAGAGTGGACGAATTTTTATAATTAAACTGGACCACCGGTTGGTAGTTTAATTATAAAAATCTCACTGTCCTAACCTGTCCGACATTTATTTTATTTTTTTATTTTGGAAATTAAGTAATTTATCTTGTTTTGTTTCATATAAAGTAGTAAAGGTTTTAAGTTTTTAAGTTAAATAAAAAATACGTATATTTCTTTATATTATAAATAACGGATACACAATTGCCAAGGATACTTCACTACACTATAAAAACCAAAGTTGTTTTTGTACGGATTTACCAGGCTAGTGCTGTGGCGTCAATATTTGTGTTTATGCACAGTTGAGGCATAGAGGAAATCCCCAAAGCGAAGTTGAATGTTCAGCTGAACAGCTTACGAATCTGATATTTGGGCATCGAAAACTACTTAGCAATAACGGATATACGAGAGTCATTCTAAACACCAAATATGTTACAAAAACACTCAAATGCCCAACATTTGTTTGGAGAATCCTTGGTTAATGTTTTAAGATAATAGTTAATCAATTTATTTAGACGATAACAATAATAATATAAGAAATAATGAATAAAGATTCAGACAGAATTTATCATCTTTCAAATCTTAAACTTTAGTGACAACCCATCTGTTTGACCAACTTTGGCAAAAGCCTCCTTCATTTCTGTCCAATCTGCTCTGTTCTGAGCTTTCCTTCCTTCCTTCCTCCTTTGAGTTAATAATAGTTGTAACATGTAACTTAAATTTTTTTTTTCTTATTTATATTTAATCACAATTGAATTTCATAGTTTAATAAATTATCACAACAATGCAAAAAAATATCTATAGGAAGTAAGAAAATCGATTTTTATATTTGTTAT
Organism: Pieris napi; assembly: GCF_905475465.1. NCBI lineage: Eukaryota > Metazoa > Arthropoda > Insecta > Lepidoptera > Pieridae > Pieris > Pieris napi. Next base: position 12,634,716 of record NC_062242.1, read on the forward strand.
AAAACAAATAATTCTGCAAAGTTAATTTAACGTTTAGCCAAGACTCAGAGCCTAGTAGTCAGTATCGGTCAGTTTTAACCCGAGAATTCTAAATTCGAACTGATTCTAAGTATTGTTCCAACTACTCCCGCAAGGGTACACAGTAGGATATCTGGTACATTACTTAAGTTAGTAAAGCGTTGATTATGTATGAAGAGATCAGATCACCTAAATTCACGTATACCGTATGTAAACCAAGTAATTTCTAGTCAATATCGAATCTACATCAAAAAACCGTCTCATGAAAAACTAATTTCCGAAATGAATCACAAGGAATAATTCAATCTGAAACGTGACGGTACACACAATATCGTATTTACATATGATAAACTAAATTTCCCATATTTCTTTATATGTATTCCCTAGTCTGATAATAATTCTGAAAATTTCCAATTAAAATTATAATTTCATAATGATAATGCTTTCAATGTTCATCAGGGCGAAAATTAAGATCACCGAATGCATTACAGCTGAAATTGAAATGGGTGGGACCATGCTAGGTGCACAGGTAACAGATGGACCGCCGAAGCCACGCACTGGAGGGGACCTCCAGGAAAAAGAAACGTAGACAGACCACAAAAGCGATGGGCTGACGACATAGTTAAGGTTTCTGAGGAGAAATGGAAGAAGGAAGCTAAGAATAGATCCATACTGCAGAACACACAGAAACGGAAATAACAATAACTAACGTAGATTACATTGAAAAGCTAATACCCATTTAATATGTATTTTTTATAGTATGGAATTAAAATAAAAATGGCTTTATTATACATAACCAGATACTCATATGTAATACCACAAGAGCTTCAAAATTATCGGGTATTTCCCGATAGGTTCGTTGCAAACAATTAATATAGTTGTCATGACGACGACAGTCGTCATGACGACTAAATTTGTTTGCAACGAACCTTGAGGGAAATACCAGATAATTTTGAAGCTCGAGTGGTATTCGGGGGATTATTTTTCCGACCCAAATGTCGGCCAATAGAATTGCACCATGAGACGAAATGTACAGTTAACAAATAAGAATTTCATAATGAATAAAACAACTACTTAATACTTTTCTTGAAGCAACGACCAGAGAAAATTTTCACAAAAAATTTTCAGTATAATACCATGTAGGTTGTACCACGTGACGTCGAATGGTGCAATTCTATTGGCCGATATTTGGGTCGGAAAAATAATCATATATATATACAATGACGACTATTTAAGTCTCGACTTGTTCAACTATGAAAAAAAACCGCCTCGGTCCATCAACAAATAAATAGGCATTTCAAAATCGGTGTTAATCAATGACGTAAAATATGCTTTAATTCGAATTGCGCTACATATTCACAAAGAGACAATTCTAATGCAAAACACGAGGCCGCAGCTCGTTACGAGACAACCACACCATGTGTTAGTCACGGGTTAAATCAGTACGTTTTCTTTGCCCCTAATATATTCTGCGATCGCTCCTCATAAATCAACCTCTCAATGAGTGGGACATCTATCTTTGGCGTGGACCGTTTACGTTGAAGGGTTAAGTTTAATGTTATCTGTGGAAATTCACATTTCGAATGCACCGTTCGGGATTATAATCTTAGCTTAGCTCGGCACTATTCTACAAATTTATTCAATAATTGTGAAAGTAAAAAAATACTACACACAAAGATACACGTGTAATGGTAGAAGACGGATTTAATACATGCACTATTGTCATTCTTTTCAATGCTTAAAAACAGTATTCAATAAAAACAAAAACTCCAGTTAATCAGGTTTTAATTATTCACGTAAATATTGGAGGTTATGTACATATCCACAGAAAGCGGGAGATAGACGCCGGCGAAAGCTACACAATATGTCAGGGTGTCTGATTTTAAATCGTGAATTGTGTGCCAGGAAACATCCATAAATTTAAGAGATTGAATTTTGATGCGCCCAAAATTACTCAAGGGAATAGATTCGCGCAACAGGCAAGCTTCTCACGTCACTGAGTTGGCAACACGAATGTTTATAGCACCGTGAGCTACATTAGATGAAGACAATTTATACAACATGCAGCTTTTGCTTTTGTATATTTCTATTACGTAATTTTACTGTCGTAGTTCTATAGTGTATGGTGTACTAATTACACTTATAGGCATCCTCACGCCATAAGTAGGGAGGTGAGGATGTCTGAGGCGACATGATACGTTATATTAGTACGTCCGTCGAATGACAAATGAACTAGATTTGCATAAATTTGTAAACTTTTTAGCACATCAGGCAATTTTTGTAAGTCCCCGTATTGTGTATTGGATTATTCAAAATCCGGTGCCAGAATGCTTGCTATCGAATAGAACTCTATAACGAAAAATGAAGAAAAATATTGCTTAGTGGTGGTTTTACGTGAGGTAGTTTACGGAAACCGGAGCCATTTTCATGCGATGATTCACGCACACATGTGAATACATATCACTCAATTAAAATGTATAAAAAATTGATTTATTGTATATTTGGTATTCTTTTGCTGCATATTCGTAACTACTAAGTTCTTGTTCTATTATTATACCTCGGAAGAGTCTGATCACCCACACTATAAGGTTTAATTAATAAAGTTTGTATTAATGTATTTAAAAAAAGAGCCTACAAAAAAATTCTCCAGACAAATACTTAAATTTTTTGAGAAAAATATTGTCTTCGAAAGGTGAATCAGGGGCATATTTGATGGGATAACAAATTGAAATTCTAAACGAGGATCCAATATTAAAGTAGGTAAAATACCTGGCCGAATAACTCCGAGGACGAGAGGGGAATTCGGAAGGTGGAAGGAGGCGGTCTTTATTTGACAAGTAACGTTTCGACAAGAATTTTCTATAAGGGCGAGTAAACAGTATCGTTTAATATAAACGGATATTGTCTATTAGGGGAAAGACAATAATAATATTATGCCAAAACAATCGCCGGATTGATACAACCATTTCGGGAAGTTTGGATTGAGTTTATCGAACAATATCTTAGATATTTTTGTAATATTGAATATATTATAAAGAGCCTATATATTATATATTGATATCTATAAGAGAAAAGATTCACCGTCGGTAGCAAGGCGATCCGTATAATGTTCATCCAAAGGAGCAAATTCGCTTATATTTTTATAATATATTTTTTTATTTTTCGATTCGTATAAGTAAGAACCATCCAATAAGAGGCCAAACTTATGTTTCTTAATTTAAACAGAAATCAGACGTTAAATTGTGACGCTGAGTTGTACAATTATTTTAAATACGTAGATATTAAATCTACCAGTAGAGGTAATGAAGGACTCAGTACGGTCGTATATGCATGGAGTTCAGTGGGATGTTTGGCGTTGATTGATACTGTCCTGTTATCCACGGTCATGAAGGGCTGTAAAAGGGTTTTGTAATCATGAAGAGTTAAATGCGGCTGGTCAGCGTTATCTTATACTGTCCTTCTTTTGCTGTGACCTGCGCCAACATACCACATAATTTTAATATTAAATTTCAATTTTGAGTTTTTGTACCAGGTGATTCCAATTGACATTAGCCACATGGATATTGTAAGATTGATTTTTGTTCGTTGGAGGTCATAGTGTTCTTTATTACAATGTTGAGTATAATATGTTCTACACTGAATATCAATTCTATGATTTTGTATTACCAAAGAGTTTATATTATTACTTTTTATAGGAACGCCAAATTTCTATAGAATAGGACGAATACCAATAATCTAATCATTGGCCGCGCTCGTTCTGCGATGCTGCTACGATACATACCTACTGAGATTGTATATTGGGAACCTAATACATATAAGAGCGTGGATCTTTTGAAATAACCTTTTTAAATAGTCGCATTTTAAAACTCTCATTATATACAGCAGTTTCATAAACTATCATTTACTGCAAAATTTCATTTACCTACAAAGCAACCAAACAGATCACTAGGGAACGTCATGAATAATTTTTCTAGCAATCAGATATTATTAATAAAACCCTACTTAAGTAACTTAATTGATCTCGGTAGCGCTTGAAAGCTTCTTAGCTATTTTTATCAGGAAAAGCGTAATCGATGCAAGCAAAAGCTCTAATAAGTATGAAGGAAAAATAGGAGCTTTTCAAGAATTACAATAATGTAAGATTTATATTAATTGGTAGGGACTGAAAGCTTTGTAGACAATTTAATTGGTATAAGAAAAGAAATATTTTTATTGAAGCTCCGTTCCGATTAGATGCGAAGAAACAGGCTTCTTACTATTGTTCTGTAATTCCGACTTATAATAACAGAGTAGTGCTTTTATATTGAATACTTTTATATTAAAAAACAATTAATGTCCAATTTCTAGAGTTTAATCAGATATATATATAAAGCAAGTCCCGTCCCCAACTTTTATATTCCAGTAGAAAAAGTCTTTTGTGCCCGACACACATGCAAGTGTTAACCGACTACATAAAAAGAAAATAGGCTAACCTTACCACTAGGCTGCTCAGTTATATCAGTAAGCTTAAATATCTCTATACAATTAAAAATTCTCGTGTCACAATGTTCGTTCCCATAATCCTCGGCTCGACCGATTCTTATGAAATGTTTAATGCCTAAGTCTGAGAATCGGCTACTATCAAATCCCAAGTGATAAGGGGTGTCCACCCCAAAAAAATGTTTTTATTCTTTACAACTTTTGTTTGTTTTTATTTTTTTATGATACAGCATACAAAAATACATACAATCCCTAATTTTCCCCTCTCTACGATCAACCCCTATTTTTTATTATTGTAGATAGTTATTTTTATGGAACTAAAAAAATGTTTCCTAGAAATAATATACTAATACATGTCATAACAAACGTTTGCCGGGTCAGCTAGTATTTATATATAAATTGTCCACAAATGCCGTCGTGTGTTTTACCACAAAACAATATATTGTTATGGTCTTATAAATTATTAATGTAAGATTAAATTTTCCACATTAATCGTATCGCATTAATAACATTCGTATGGCAATTTGAAAATTCGTTTCACAATGCGGCCGCCATTAATAAAACGGTTCTTCCCATATCTGTTGTATGTCATATTTCACCCTACATTGTAATTTTGTAAGCCTTTTTCCGGGTTTCCCTATAATCATTTGTTTTTGTCTTTCCGAATACAGAATAGATAGCATAACCATTCATAATTATATTTTGTAAGAACATTATAATTATTAAATTAAAATTTCACTCAAATACGTAATTAATTATGACAAGTGAAATACAAACTCAATTTTTAAAACATAATTTTTCCTAATTATTGGAAAAAAATCACAAATTTAATCAAATTAATCTCGGCAAGCAGACATGGCCGCTCAGGGCTGGTCATTAGAGTATGTGTACGAAACATCCGGGTAAACGAATCTCTTCGAGAATATGATAAAGATTTCAGGATAAACATTTTCTTTACAACGCTGAGACCTTGTAAGAGCAAAGGGGACTTCATTAATGTTCCTACAGGCATAATTAAATAAAGATATTATTTTATATGATTTATAAAATTATAAACAGTATTATTTTATAATTTTAAACTTTGATAGCTCGGAGAATAGTGTGAAAACACTGTGTAGACCGATACCGTGACACGTTGTTAAAATCCGGAGTTCGATTACCGGCGAAACAAACAAAACCCTTAACCCCATACTCCATTGACAGATTGAATAATTTTAATAATATGTACTTATTTCTGTATTATGTTGCTATATTGCAAAACATAAAGCTATCGTATACTTATAGCGCAAGTATTTAAAACAAAATAAAATTTATTTTATTAATTACAATTTAATTACGTTATATACTCGCGTAGATCGAATAAACAATGGTCATATTTTTGAAAATCACATGCGAAAATATGTTTACCCTTTTACATACCTCCTATTATTACAAATTCTTTTATTATTCAAGGGTCAGGTCCTCTACCTGTCTTTACAATCGTAGCTCGGCTTTAATACTAAATTCGGAGGTCATCGAATTTAATATTAGGTTTTGAATGCACAAAGATATCTTTTGATTATCCCTAAACTTACTAGCTATCGAGAAGTTGAAAAATATTACTTTCTAAATCACATACGCCAAAAATTCCAAAATCGAACTTGCAGGTACCTTTACTGTCTCGATATTCGACTTATTTTTGCATCCAGCAAATTAATAAATACATACTTACCAAAGTGGTATTAAAAGCGCTAGGAGTGGGCTTATTCTTCGTTCAAAAATGAGTCGTTAATTACTCAGCGATGTTGTGTGGTCAGGTGGTCCCCTCACAGGTACTAATCACTCCCAACACGATTACTTGAGTAAACTGTCCAGAGATCCAACTTGATAATTATTTATTTAACAAAGATTCAGGGGTTGTGTCAAGTGCTTGGAATTGAGTTGTTTATAGACTGTATTTAATTGTACTAGCCTTGTTTATACTGTTAATTAATGGTATGGTTTTATCTGTATTAAAAATCTACGTTGTAAGAAACTATCGATTATTGTCTTTGGTTTACACGTGCTCTTTTTAATTTTCAAGTAGACAAATTACCGTCGTAGGTTAACTTAACACTGCACTATTTTATTCGAATTGATTAATTAAAAAAAGTTTTAATTAGTGAAGTTGACAGGAAGAGACCCAACTCGCGTATTTAATTAATATCTTTTGTTTTTTTTATAGAACAGGGGGCAAACGGGTAGGAGGCTCACCTGATAGTAAGTAATACCGCCGTCCATGGACACTCAGTACCAGAGGGCTCGGGGGTGCGTTGCCGGTCTTTTAAGTATTGGAACGCTCTTTTCTTGAAATATTTTTGTTTCATGATAATATTTTGTTTTTGATATTTAAATGTAAAAGTAAACTATTGACAAGACAGTTTATACGCTCTTAGCTAGAAAATCACATCCTAATCGCGGAGTTGTAATCCTCAGATTACCTAAAGTAAGACGAAAAACCATCAGAGTGGGAATAATTCAAGCTTTTCCAAGAGATGTGTAAATCTAATGTTAGGGCTAGTTGATCTGGTTCTTAGGGTAGGAAATTAAACACTCCAATGATGACTTGATTTACTATATTTCACACACTGACCCTACGTAAAATGTATAAACTCCAACTTGAACAAAGGAATTGCCTGTGCGCATGTGCTACAAGCTGTTTTATCCTTTAGTCCCCACTCTGACTCGACCTTCCCACTTCGGGCAGTTATTCGAGTCAATTCGTAACAATTCGTAAATAACCGAACGAGTCAAATGAGTAATTATTGCACATGCGCACTTGTAGCAAAAGAATATGTTTCATAAATTATTTAGAATATTATTAAATAAATAATAAAAGCTAACAGTCGGCCTTTCCTGACAATGTTTGCGTCTCGCAAAAAAAGAAAAACAAAAACAATGCTTTGTAAATTACAACTCAAAACAGAAACAAAATTAATTCTATGTATCTTTTAACTTTCATTCTTGAATTACATCTCTTTAGTTAAATTGAACCTAAATTTAATTTATGTTTATTTATAATGGAATAAAAGATACAGGTATCACCTATTTCACGTCATTAAATATGTATCGGTAGAAATCCCTATTCATCGGCAAAGAAGACATGGGGTGTAGGCCGAGAGAAAAAGCCGGCGTAAAAAACTCTCGGTACTCTTTTAAAATATCAAGTCATCAATAATTAACAATAGTCTTATCATATATCTACTGTGACCTCTTCATATTCACAATAGTCTACTGTGACCTCTTTACATTCACAATAGTCTTACATAATATCTAAAATCTACTGTGACCTCTTCACATTCACAATAGTCTTATTACTTATATATCCAATCTACTGTGACCTATTTACATTCACAATAGTCGGACACATCCAAATCTACTGTGACCTCTTTACATTCACAATAGTCTTACATACATACATAACTAAATCTTTTGAGATCTTTTTATGTTCACAATATAGTTTACATGACTAAATCTTTTGAGATCTCTTTATATTTACAATATATTTTACATTAAAGTTCACATCACTAAATGCATTGTGGTCTCTTTAAATTCACCATAAAGTTTACATAACTGAATCTGTTTTGTGATCTCTTTTTATTCACAATAAAGTTTACATAAATAAATCTGTTTTATCTATTTACATTTAAAATAAAGTTTACGTAACTAAATGTATTGTGATCTCATTAAATTCACAATAAAGTTTACATAAGTAAATCAGTTTTATCTCTTTACATTTAAAATAAAGTATACATAACTAAATGCATTGTGATCTCATTAAATTCACAATAAAGTTTACATAAGTAAATCTGTTTTATCTCTTTACATTTAAAATAAAGTTTACGTAACTAAATGTATTGTGATCTTTTTATGCATTGTGATCTTTAAAATTCACAATAAAGTTAACATAACTAAATGCATTGTGATCTCATTAAATTCACAATAAAGTTTACATAAGTAAATCTGTTTTATCTATTTACATTTAAAATAAAGTTTACGTAACTAAATGTATTGTGATCTCATTAAATTCACAATAAAGTTTACATAAGTAAATCAGTTTTATCTCTTTACATTTAAAATAAAGTATACATAACTAAATGCATTGTGATCTCATTAAATTCACAATAAAGTTTACATAAGTAAATCTGTTTTATCTCTTTACATTTAAAATAAAGTTTACGTAACTAAATGTATTGTGATCTTTTTATGCATTGTGATCTTTAAAATTCACAATAAAGTTAACATAACTAAATCTGTTTTATATCTTTATATTTAAAATAAAGTTAACATAACTAAATGCATTGTGATCTCTTAATATTCACAATAAAGTTTATATGACTAAATCTATTGTGATCTCTTTATATTTACAATAAAGTTTACATTACTATATATATTGTGATCTCTTAATATTCACAATAAAGTTTATATAACTATATCTATTGTGATCTCTTAATATTCACAATAAAGTTTATATAACTATATCTATTGTGATATTTTTATTTTCAAAATAAAGTTTACATAACTAAATGCATTGTGATATTAGATTTAGTTATGTAAACTACCCATATTCACAATAAAGTTTATATAACTATATCTATTGTGATCTCTTAATATTCACAATATAGTTTACATAACTAAATCCTTTGAGATATCTTTATATTCACAATAAAGTCCTACATAACTGAAACTACCGTGATCTTTTAAGATCACAATAAAGTTTTACCAAACTAAGTCCATTATGATCTCTTTATATTCACAATAGTGAATTTATCATGTGAAATTGATATTCGTATATGTTTTAATTGTACTTTATAATTTATATATTTTTTTGTAAAACTTATGTTTACATCAATTGTCACACATTTAAGATGTAAGATTTTGTAAAATAATTAGTAGATTCAGTACTGTGTGTGATGTCGTAAGCTTATTAACTAAATAAATAAATAAATATTCTAGTCTATGTCAATTATACGAATAAATAGTGCGTAAGTACAAGGTACACATGTCAAAAGTGAAACTTCTTTGTAGATTAATTATTGAGTAATTAAGCTGACCAAATCCCATAATTTAATTTTCCCAGTCTTTCTATATTATTAAATGATACCAAGGCTAATTAAAAACCAGAGCTAAAATTAGTTAAATTAGTTCAATAATATAAGAAATTACTATCATAATTGCTAACTAATGTCCACATTTTGTAAAATAGCCAACTGGGTCTTAGCAAAAGGTCCAAACCAACAAAAAAAAAATGGTAATTTTTTCCCATAATAAAATAATAATGATATTGATATGTATTAAAAACACCATCGGTGTTCAAGTCTCAATCGCTCTCTCCCTCTTTTCTTTGACAAAAACGCTGCAGATTTTCGTGCAGACTTCAGAAAAAATACTTATCGAAAGCACAACAAATACTTGAACTATTACTACTACAACCCTACTTCTTTAGAGTATTATTTTTCATCAACATATTTCAACGCACTCAAAACTTACTTATTATATTAAGCCATCACTTTTATTAGGATACTATCACTTCTGGAGATGAATTAAATGTGAAATTACTTTATCAAATAATTTGACATTACTTTGTCAAATACAACCTCATTGGTAACCGATCAAGATGATACAATAATTTTCTTACATTATTAAATTTCATTACAACATTTAATCAATTCTGTTTTAAGATATTTTATCATCAGACATAATGAAAGTATTTCATATCCATTATTAAGACCAATAACAAAAATAAAATAAAAAAAAAAACTAACCAAGTATTGATTGGTTTGTAGGGAATACATAATATGTTAAAAGGTCATATGTAATTTTGAATTTCTAAGCACATAGCCACAGTACACAAAAAGAACAACAGCCTTAGCAAGCAAGTTAAATTGTCGACATGACGTGACATCGAAGTTTCAGATTTGTTAATGAAATTGAGACTTATGTCTGTTTGATGCTGTATCGAAAAGCAAGCCTTTGTAATATACCCAAAGTGAATTACCGCAAAAGAAATGTCATGAAAGACTAGGCTCTGCAGTATGTTAACATTCAGCAGAGTCTTACTCATTTGAAGTAAATCAAACTTCTTTATCAGCAATGCCAACTTTGAATGCTCCCATTTAACATGGTGCATGTAAAATTGACTACGGGAGGATTACAAATTCCTCCTTAAAACCTAAACTTGCGAATGCTTGCTTCTTATATATTTTAAATCTCTAAGCAGCAAAAAAAATATAATAATATTAATACCTCATAATATACAGTCTTACTGTGTCGTTGTCCTATAGAGTCATCTTACCAGGTCATCTTTTTCATCTTTGCTACCCTTGCTCTCACTTAAAACCAGAAATACCATCAGCTTTCTAATAGTACCCTGATGCGAGGCCCTGTGTAATACAACACCCATGACTGAAATATTATCCAATTTATTATTATCGATTCGCGGTAGAGGGCTCATTTGTTGTTCTCATGTTAAGATCTAGAAAAATCAAAGCAAAATCAATTCTATTTTAACGGGCAAAATGCACAGCCTAGGACAGTGCACAAATTACCAGTCCTTCAGTTCTGGTTTTTTATTTTTCCGTTCCCAGTTTGATACTCTGTAAGGCCGTATTACGGGTAATATAATTGTCGCTTAGCTTTATCTTAATTCCTGTACAAGTTTTAAAACCAATCCCTAAAACGACTTCGTAACTCAGGACTAAAACCCTGGATTCTTATTGGGTCTAGTCATACTGGAAACAATCGTTACACAAAAGAAAAACATTGTACATTATTACTCCAGCCATCTTAATCTATAAGGATTGGCGTCGATTCTAAGTAACAAAGACACTCTATAAAATCAAATAATTTTTTTATTAATACATATATTTAAGATAGTTTAGAATATTATTCAACGTAGTAATAAAAAAAAAATATTGTTTGTATTGATTATATATATAAAACATTTAAGCTTTAATTACCAATAAAATATACTTCAAACAATACGTTTCAATTGAATTTTCGTATAACAAAGTCATAATATGATATTAAACTAACCTTCTACGATAAATGGCGAAAATTATTGTAAAATTTATTACTTTTGTAAATACCTTAATATTAAACTAACTGAACTTCTAAAAATGAATAATTATTTTAAAGTATAAATTATATATGTAAAAACCTTATTATAATAACAGTCACTAAATAATTTCTAAAAATGGTATAAAATATATATATAAAAAAAAAAAATTGAAATAATTAGTTCTGTAAAAATATTATAATATTAAACAGACTTGAAACTTCTAAAAATAATAAATTAATTAAATGTAACTTATTATAATATTCAACTTGCCAAATAATTTCAAAAATGGTAAAACATTTATAATAAAGTAGTCAGTAAAAATAAAAATTTATTAAAATATTCAACTCACCAAAGAACCTCTAAAAAAAATGGTAAAATTATTATTATAAAAAATAAATTAGTTCTGTAAGAAACTTATTATAGTATTAAATCGGCTTGGAACTTCTAAAAATAATAAATTAATTAAATGTATCTTATTATAATATTCAAGTTGCCTAATAATTAAAAAAAAATGGTAAAACATTTATAATAAAGTAGTCTGTAAAAATAAAACTTTATTAAAATATTCAACTCACCAAATAACCTCTAAAAAAAAAAAAAAAATTGTTAAAATATGAGACAAAATTAAACTAATTACTTGTGTAATCTGTCGTAAATCTTAATATATAAATTACGTGTCACGTTGTTTGTCCACTATCGACTCCTGACTACCGAACCGATATCAAATATTTTGCACACCGTGTGCAGTTTGATCTAACTTAAAAGATAGGATAGCTTACATTTCAATTTATATTATTTTATTGCAAAATATTTGTTTATTATTGAACAGTCACAATTCTAACAGATGGCGCTGTGTTGAAAGTACCAACGTTTCACATAAGCTACAATTCAACGGCATAACAACCAATAAAGCATGGTGGTCCCCATGACTAGTGTTCTCCTACCGTCTCCCTTGAATAGTTTACTACTATGTAATATAAGAAAAACCTTAGCCACAGCAACGCGCTTGGCCGGTCTGCTAGTATCTTATAATAATGATTCAATTTATTTCAACTAAACCGACGGTAAGTATTATAAAAATATGTAATGTAACAGCTTTAAAATAAATAACGTTATATGTTTTACAGGACAGGTTCGGTGGCCGTCGATGCATAACTCATAGCAAAATCCCGAGTACATACCTCGCCATAATGTCTCCCTACCAGAACGTTTCTTAAGCACGCACTAAACACTCACTATAAAATTCTAATTAGTGGACGTAACTACATATTATCAATTATAATTATCAAAAACTATATATACATCTAACGTAACTCGAGTAAATCTCAACAAAGACTAATAAAAACATATGAGGATCGGCCGAGTAAAAATATTTGGGATCACCCTCATCAAATATTATAAAATTATGTATTTCGAACACTCGTATAGGATTCATTTTCTTCCATTTATGTTAGGTAGGTATGAAGGACTTCAGCTGGGAAGTTTTGATTTTCATCGATATACGATATACGACAAGACAGGGCCGACGGGTTATAGTTGGTAAAAAATTTAGATAACCTAAAACAGCACAGTCCCACACTTCCTACGCAATAGCACAGTTTTCCGTTAGTAAAAATACAAAACTTCATAATCGTAAGCTAGGTTTCATAACAAATGTAACTAATTTACCTTCAAAGGTGTAATAAAAATAATAAAAAAAAAAGAGTACCTACATCTTTAGGTTACAAAATGTAGAAAGGAAAAAAAAATCGCATACCTCGTGGGCGTTAATCCTTTACACCAAGGATATGATATACCATATCAGTTTACCTCGATGGCATCCCGCTCTTCTGATTTGTTAGGGCTAGTTGATCTGGTTCTTAGGGTAGGAAATTAAACACTCCAATGATGACTTGATTTACTATATTTCACACACTGACCCTACGTAAAATGTATAAACTCCAACTTGAACAAAGGAATTGCCTGTGCGCATGTGCTACAAGCTGTTTTATCCTTTAGTCCCCACTCTGACTCGACCTTCCCACTTCGGGCAGTTATTCGAGTCAATTCGTAACAATTCGTAAATAACCGAACGAGTCAAATGAGTAATTATTGCACATGCGCACTTGTAGCAAAAGAATATGTTTCATAAATTATTTAGAATATTATTAAATAAATAATAAAAGCTAACACTAATAAAATCGGGAGCCGACGGTTTATGAGGCTATTATCATTCGAAATGGATTTTTTGTCGTGAAATATACAGGATTTTAAGTTGAAATATAAGCAGCTTGCGGTTCAGAAAACTGATTTCCATTAACTCTGCATCCGGTTAACCGTGCAAGATTGTTTAAGTTTTTATTGAATGATCGTGTTGGGTACATGATTAATCGAACAACAATTTACTCTACAAATAAAGACACTTCTAAAATAACATATGTTACATATATATTAATATTTTTTTTTAATTTATTGACTGGGATATAGAATCACTAACATAATTAGCCTGCGATGATCGAAATTCAAATGAAATAAATATTCAAAATATATTAAATACTAGCTGAATCGGCAAGCGTTTGTTTTGTCGTGTATTTTATTTCTAGAAAGCATTTTTTTAGTTTAATAAAAATAACTCTCTACAATAACAAAAAAATAGGGGGGTTGATCGTAGAGGGGTGAAAATTAGGGGTTGTATTTATTGTTGTATGTTATATCATAAAAAAATTAAACAATTTTCTTTCTAAAAAATAAAAATTTGTGGTGGACACCCCTTATCACTTAGGGGTTTGAAAGATAGATAGCAGCCGATTCTCAGACTTACTGAAAATGAGTATTAAATTTCATAAGAATCGATCGAGCCGTTACGGAGTTGTATGGGAACGAACTGTTGTATGTGACACGAGATTTTTTTATATATTAGATATATGTGAATAAAAAACACATATCGAGCAAATCCCCAACTACCTTTACTCAAAAGTTAAAGCCGAAAATAATTGGAAGATAAGGCAATCTATCTAATTCAAGTTTGGAAGATAAATTCAACTTCCCGAGTTCAATAGTTAATTCGGTTCTTGAAGTTTCGATGCCACTGTCAGGAGCAAGCGTACCAATTAAAGGATTCTTTCGACTTCCCAATTTATACGCAGCTACGGAATTTCAGATGGAATTTTTGGGCCTTACCGTACTTATTTAGAACTGTGAGACTTACCTGAAAAGAAACAAAGAACATTATTATAATTACAGTCAATAAAAAATATTCTAAACTAGCGGCAGAGGTGGTAATTTTTTTTTTTGGCATAAACGTAAAATAAATGCGGACATAATAATGTATTTAGCTAAAGTGTATCGCTGGCTACGGGATTGGATGATTGAAAACAAAATTATATCAACGGGTAATTTTTAAAAACATTTCACTGAGGTTTAGAATATATATCCTTAATTTTTTTTTGCAATTAAAATAGCCTATATTAATCAGTGATAATGTAGAATTCAAATGTTGAAAGAATTTTTAAAATCGGTCAAGTACTTTTTGAGCCAATTCGTAACAAATATACTTACATACAAATCTTTCCTCTTTATAATATTAGTATAGATTTAAATTGACTACCAGATCTCCATTAAGGGTGTGCAACGAGAAGAGGCGGAGTATTGTCTACCCCGTGCACTTGCATTACTCCAATTAGATCGTAGCAATATACCTTGAATTTATGGAAGCAATGTACGTCAATACATCAATATAGTAAGTAATATGGGCTTAGAGACGCCACGTCAATTTGGCGCTGGGACTAATTAATATAATGGCAGTCTCTTGGCAGTCGGTGTCAGGTTGTGGCCTCGTATAGACATCACGTGGGGGTAACGAGCTTCATTATCTACTAGAGCTATGATAACAGTGTATATAAAGCTGCGTATTGTATGTAAGTTTTGATATGTTCTGACTGTTAACGTAGTTACGCAAAGGCTGTATGGAGAAACCAGTTTAAGAGACTAGAAGCCAAGCCCCGGCTGCCAGAAAGCCGGTATTTTTTTAAGACAATTTATTTAAAGCTTTTTAAATTGCAAACGATTTGTTTCTAGAACGAGGTTGCACTTCAAGCAGTGTCACTACTAGAAGATAAGAAGCTCAACTGAATTTCGTGGAGGATTTATGATTGTAATAAGTTTCCAACATACACATGTACAACATACAGCGGGCGAAAGAGCTGGCAAGAAACTCCGCTTCTCTTTTAAATCGCCAGGTTAAGGATCTCAATGTAATTGTAACTGCAGCCAATCCATCATGCTACACTTGGCTTATGGAGACAAAATACTAATAAAGCAACAAACGCGTAGCATCAGGTAAGTATAGGATGTATAAATTACGGGTTACATAAACAAAAGTAGTTTTATTTATATCGACAAGTAACATTCGTATCGCAAAATCTTTAATTGCTAGAACAAAAGCGATAAAACTCTACGAAATTTGACGTACATTTTATACCTCCGCTTTACGGGCGCGAGATAAATTTAACGGTGTGCCAACCCTTTGAGGTTGTATAAATTTGTACAGTCAAAATACAGACCCAATGTTATTTATATATAGTTTTATGGAAATCATATTTCACTTTAATATCGCACTTCAAAAGTGAATATGTGGATTACATGATTAAATTCAAAAGTTTATTTAAGAGAAAGGTTATTTAAGGCTTCTTACGGTTTGATATTTTTTTTTAATGTGACAGGGGGGCAAACTAACAGGAGGCTTACCTGATGTTAAGTGATAAGCCCTTAGACACTCACCTTGCCAGTAGGCTTGCAAGTGCGTTGCCGGCCTTTTAAGAACTGGTACGCTTGAAGGACCTTAAGTCGTATTGATTCGGAAATACTATAGTGGGCTGGTTCCACATAGTAGTGGTGCGCGGCAAGACTGCCTTAAAAGACGCTCAGTTGTGGAACAACGGACATCGAGGTGATACGGATGGTATTTTGTATTCTGCCTTGATGTCCGGTGATGATTTTACGATCTTCATCATAAACTTGTAAGCTGTTTTTCCATATTTTAAGCATTGTCGAGGGAGCAAAACGTCACGCATTTAAAGCTATGTTGATAATTAATGGGGTTACGAACGAACACATTTTTGAAATAAAATTATTATTTAAGAAAGTGAGGATTCTATTAGCGAAGGGCAAGGACCCTTATTGAATCGTATCTGCGGTAGGCCGCAATAAATCACAACAGATTGAAAGTTCCTAAACAAAAAAAAATGGAAAATCAATATTCATTATGCGTGCTCAGCCGAAAGGGCCCGGGAAAACTTTTCACAAACAAACAGACGAGTAAGAGATTGATGACTTCACCAAACGCTATACACACGGGTGAGAAGGTTCAATTACATATATATACAGATTCTTCAGAAAATTATAAATAATTATTGCATTATAACTACATCTAATATAGACAGTTGGGGCACTTATTAAACCCAATAAAAAGGCCGCGCGAGCGCTTATGCTTTACTATTACCTAAGTAAATTGCAAGCGATGTCTAGAAATTAAATTAATTTGTTTATTTGTTATTTATTAAATAGTTTTAGACGTTTTATTATTTACAATGACGGAAAGTGTAGCTATTATTCACGAAAACGTGAGTTGTTCCTTGTAATAGTTTTCCTGTATACGATTCCAGTTGTAAAAACTTATATGTCCAGTAATCTTGAAAACCGTATGTCAGTAAGGTAGTTTATATGAAAAAGTTTGAAAAGAAAATATATCTATCAATCAGTGAAGTCGGCCCAACAACTTTACAGTTTTGTTAAGATTTTAGATGAGTCAGCAGTCGGTGGCCATTTCCGTAACAGAGAGCCGACGTTTCTATTATATATCTTTATGGAGTAAATAAATTTGTGGATACCCAATGTATAAATAGATTGATAGTTTACACCTTTTAAGACACCACTTAAATTTTTTTATCTTTTAATTTAAATGTAATAATTACTTAATAGAAAATAAAATAGGTAAGCGATGAAATTTAATAAATATGCATTTTTAATAAGAGTAAAAAGTCAAGGTGGACTTCAACAAACCGAGAAATAAAAAAATATTATAAATCAACGTTTCATTTTTCACGCTTGTTGTAAAGCACTTGAAATTTCTAGCGAAAGAATAAAATGAACGTATGCGTTTTGAACCGATACTATTTCTATTTCATTCTACATCCTACATGTAATAAAATCTACTGGTATTTCCTTTTTGAGCAAAAATTTCCCAACACGTCATAAGATTCCAAGGAAATAGGCTACTCTATCACTGAAATGACATTTAAGACGTCAACCGTGTGACCGTGCACCGTGCTGGTCCCGAATCAGATATTCAGTTACATAATACATAATAGCCACAAACGGAATACATATTTAATGACAGTAAACAGATATTTTGAACAAAAAGACAAAATACAGGTAAATTAAAATAGATAATAATTAGATAAAATATAAAACCACACTATTTTTCACGCGATCGTTCAATCGAAGCGTGACATTATAAAGCCTTTTTAAATAATTTACTACACAAAATAAAAACAATTCTGTAACTATTAAAATTATCGAGTCAAAAAAACAAGCTTATATATGTTATGTTAGAGGTGGCAGTTACCTCGGGCAAAGATTTAGTCTAGCTATTCAAAGGGGGAACGCTGCCAGTAACTCCGGAACCTTGCCTAAAGGGACTCCTTTTAATAATATATTTTATGGTTAGTTATTATTTTTATTGTTCTTTATATAAATAACAGTTGGAGTTTAAAATTACTAATTAGTCTTAAGCTAAATCGTAACGATGTATTTTTGGAGAGACAATTAATAAAAAATATGTTATATCATATATGATAACAAAGCAATTTAAACCTAAATTATCTGCAATACAATATGCGAGGCAAAATTCATCTCATAATAATACAAAACGTTGAAAATGAGAAAATATTAATCTGCGGAAATCCGCCGAAATTGGAATATGGATTAAACCGGAAACGTCTTACGTGATTCTTTTTAATTTGTTTAGACAGCTTAAAACAGTGCCTTCTTATTCGTAATTAATTTATGTAAATAATATAATTCACCACTGTGATAACAAGAGATGGGGAGAGAGAAGGTTAAATTTGAAGTAAACTTTTATAACCCTAGGTGTTTCTTTTTTCTTTGACTGAAAGAGATTCCACAACAAAAGAATTTGCCAGAAAACTATAGTCAATGCACCAGCGCTCTCAATTGTATAGATACTTTAACATTTTAAATAAAGTTCTATACTAATTAACGAAGCTAAAGTAATCGAACAAATCCACTAACGGTACGGGATTTCGTTAATCCGATAAAAAATCCAAAATCCGATCCAAATTGAATCAGCTATAATTGTCAGGTTTCTCTTGTTTCGGTCGATGTATTTGATTATTGGTTTAGTTTTAAATGGAATATATTCATTATTTCTTGATCTATGATATATTTAAGAGTACTGCGTGCTTTCGGTTATACAGCATCTGAGTTTCATCATCGGAGGTCGAGCCAGAATACGAAATTCCATCCGTATCACCTCGACGTCCGTCGTTCCACAAGTGACCGTTTTTTAACGCACTTTTTGCCACGCACCACCACTGTGTGGAACCTGCTGAACACTGAATTATTTCCAAAACAATTCAACTTAGGGTCCTTCAAGAAAAGAGCGTATCAATTCTTAACAGGTCGAAAACGCATTCTAGAGCCCTCTGGCACTGTGAGTGTCCATGGGCGGCGTTATTACTTAACATCAGGTGAGCCTCCTGCCCGTTTGCCCGTCACGACATTGTTTCTATAAAATATGTTACCACTTGTATAACCTTAATCGGTAAACTGATACGGTTATTGAAAACACATAAAAGCGAAAGTTGTGTTAAAATAACCCATTTTAGTGTATTCATAATGCTTAATGGCCGTCGGTTTTACGCCTTATTAATGACACAAACTTGATAAACAAACGGGAGATAAAAGAACATTAATTAATATGCATGAACGGCAAAGTACTTTAAAGCGTTCTGTTTCATCATCTTAATGCTAAAATGACAAAAATCTAAAAGTTACCGAAATGTCTAACTTTTGAACGACTCGAGAAAAATTTCTTAAGTCGAAAAGATTGTAAAGAAAAGATAAGTTTGCGGCTAATTCTTGCGGTTTGTTTAGCGCTGGCCGAAAACGGGCTAATTTTGCGACACCAGTGAAAGTTACATTATTGTTGTGTGCAATGATTTTCAACATATAATCTATGACATAGATAGTCTGTCATATAGCTATCTAAAAGTAGAATAACCACTGATGTTTTAACAGTTAGCTTAGTGGTTAAGTAGTTATTTTCAGTCCTATTGTGCGTTTGTCCAATCACGTGTTGAAGAAAAACTTGGAGGAAATGGCATACTTTAAACTGCTGTATCCACAAACTGAGTTTAAAGGCTGCTTTAATATTCAAAAATTATAAAGATCAGTAGCGCGATTAAACTATAATTTACGTAAAAAATATTTAACATAAATTAAGTCAGTTGTTTTAATAACCCTTTACCCATTTTACCTATACTAGAAGAAAACAAGGAATGTTACTGAACATTCGCACTAGGTAGTTTTAATATTTGATGCAAGCGATCCGTGAATTTCACTCTCCGAGATACGCTTACTTTTTCATTATTCCTCTTTAAGGCTTGTATACCAGGATAAAAGCGATATGCGCTACCGGGGGTGCGCTACCAGCCAAGAAAAAGTACTTTATCAAGAACCATTTTTCTCTCTCTTTCTTTTCCCTTGACGACGCTTTGCTCTTTTATATTTAAATTAAGATGTTTGAATAGATTTTAATATAATAACTAATGAGACGAAGTCTTTGCATAACGGGAAAAACAACGTTATTTTCAATTCTAGAAATGAATGCAGCCTTGTGGGTGGGGCTTATGAATAATTTTCAATTGGCTTGCAGGCACTGATGATACCTCAATTATTACTTTCCCGGGTAAATCAAAGTCATCGCTATGTTTGTATAATAAGTTTTCAGTTGAAACGGATTTTCAGTATTAGTAGTCTACCGTTTTATGTAAGTAGAATATAGCTACGCTTTCATAGTGGGACGTACACGTCGTCCCAAGGGTGACAAGGCCCGTCATCTTTGGGATTAGATTACACGACTTGTATGAAACAAAATGCTGCGCATTTTGTGAAAAAGCTAACGTAAGAAATCTGCGCTTAAAATAAAAGCAATATATAAAAAGAGCCTTGTAGAATAGAAAATATATTTTATTAATTTTCTATAAATTGTTCTACAAATTTCTGTATTGTACTACATATATATTTCTGTTTTGAAATTCGGATAACATGAACGTAGAAGCACCTAAAAGTCGTTTATAATTAAAATAGAGAATTATTCTTAATTAACTCTATTTGAGCGTTTGTTAACATAATCTAAAGAGAATTAATTAATTTTAGATATATTCGAGGGCTTTTAAAGCTTCTGAGTATAATAAGATATAATCATAAATATTTTTTACTGAAACTTTAAAACATTTATTGTTTAAGTTAAAAACTATATTTATATAACTTTTTTAAGAATTCTTCATTTCATCGTTCATCGAACCAAAGATTTTTTGTTCTGCTACAACCCTAAGTGAAAGTGTCAGAGTGAACATGTATATATATCAAATTGAACAGCGCAAACAGACGGACAGGTATCTCAAACGTCAGCTGAGATAAAAACGTTTGTTTAGGATACAATAGCGTATTGTGTCTATGTGAGAAACAAACAAAAAAGAAAATTAGTTTTTAATTTTTTAAAGAATTGACGTTTTGACACTTCAGGGCACAGCTTAGTAAAATAGTTTTACAGTTAATAGAAGTATTTATAAAAAATATTATTAAATAAAAAAAATTATCATAAGTTTATATGGAAATTTTATATAAATCTGATGTTGCGTTTTTCTTAATAGGTACATGCTGAAAGCACACCAGCTGCCAAAAAGTATTCGGAACTGTATGATGATCCAGAGTCAATTAAAAGCTCCGGACTCCCGCGAAGCTACCTCGTATATCAACACATAAAAAAATTTACAAACGAAATGTCTAAATTATCATTCAATTAATGTTCTATATTTATGATAATATATGAGATTACTATCAATGCTCGTGCGATATGGATAGTTGGGTGGGCAAGCGAGCGTATAATGCGGGGGCGATCGTGAAAAGTAACGCCTTCTAACAATGAATTACTGTTTACGTGCGCAATACTGTGACGATAACCATACAAATTAATTTAGACTAATGCAAGGGAGATATTGAAATCGAAATAACATTAATTTATAATAGTGTGGGGACTTGCAATTGAACAATTTGTAACTTTATTTTGTTTCAGAAATTTTTTTTCAAAGGTTTAACTTTTAATGACTACATCATAATTTCTGACGATTAAATAAAAACAAATTACATTTTGAACAAATTGTCTTCTCTGCACGTTTTATTATTATTAGTAAACTTATGAACTTCATAGGACAGTCAGCATTTTATTTTATAAAAAAACAAAATACGATCTCTTTTTTTTGTCAGTGCAACACACATTTCTGTCCATTTAAAAAAAATAATTTTAACTTTTATCGCTAAAGATAATGGAAAGCGGCCATTGGAAAATAAGCGGAAAATAATAGACGGCTCAAAAATAAGTCTTTTCTCAAACTTTGATTTTGTTCCCTTGGGAAAAGAGACTCTTGGGCCGTGGTTCAAGTGCACAGGCGCTTATTAAAGATTTAAACTGGCGCCTAGTAGATAGTACCGGTGACCCCAGAGCTGGTGCTTTCCACGCTCAACGAAAAAGTATCGCAATACAGCGAAGAAATGCTCCAACATTAAAGGTACACCTGTCACTGGGAATTATATAAATTTTCGTTTTAACTTTCTATTTAACCATTTCTATAATAATAATTATTAGTATGTAGAATAAGAAAACGAAGACAGGTAAGTACTGTATATTTTAATGTTTTAGCTGATTCGAATCCAATACTCTCAATAAGGTATTTTCGCCACTTCTTAATTAGATAATTTACTTTTTTTATATAATACGAAATTGTTAATTGATCTATTATCAAATTGCAAGAAATTGATCAAGAATCTAGTAACCAGAAACTATGAATGTTTTGGCGAAAATCACACCCAGAAACTTATACGCCGTAGACTTTATCCATAAGCCACTGAAGCATTACACTTCATTAAAAACTTAGGTTCATTATTGTTTTGAAGCAATAACTAAACTAATGAATAAATTGTGTACCACTTTCTCTTATGAACAGTGAGGTTAGCAAATAAACAATTTGAAATTAATTCTGCTTATTGAGGACAAATCTCCAGGGACGAAGTTATTTACAAACTAGAAAAGCTAAATTAGGTACCAATGTTGTATGTTAGGTAGTTATTATTGTGAGGAGTATTTAAATTTGCAACTTTGTATCTATGCAGAAAAAAAATAAGGTAAATTTGTCGAATCACGGCTTTATCATAAAATAGTTCCAAATTTTTTTCTTTACCATTTGATGTAGTACCCCAAGTAATATTAAGGAGGCGCATGGCTTTGGACCCCTTAAAAATTTGAAAAAAAAAAACTGATGTACCTTCTTTTATTCATTTCTCAAATCACGATGTTTTAAATTAATTAAAACAACGATTTTTAATGATTTTTAAGATTTAAAACATTATTGAATGGTACACCATAGCTGAGTGATGACAACATGTAGAAAAACAGCTGGAGCCGGGATTCAACAAATTTACATCTCCGAAGTTAATAAAGTATCTGCGAAAAGCCGTAGGCAGTAGTCACTATACCATAAATTGATAATGATTCAATCGACTCATTACGACCACTAATAACGCAGTTAGCAATAACATAATTACTCGGTTCGTTACGCTAAACGCCATTACACGTAAAACCATTCACGACACGCCAATTAATAGGTTTTTGAACTGTTTTATCGCCCAACACATGAGATCGAAATAATATTTCTGAATTTACTTTTTATTCATCTTAAAATGTACCCGAATTTTGGCGGTGAATTCAACCGTCTGGCTCATGTATTAGTGGAGCATGGGCCACGTTGACTAGAGTTGAATACTTAAAAGGGGTAAACCTTTTAAGTATTCAACTCTAGTCTACCTTTCATCTTGATCTGCATCTGTTTTCTTGGTATTTCTTAATAGACGCAGTGAGACGCCTTTTTTGCTCAGCAAGACATAGTTGAAACACACATCATAATTGAGATCTCCTAGCAGGCTAACACGTGCAGTGTCTGATAGTAAAAATGCTTTCATTATCATACGATCCAATATCATGTTGACTGTGTTAGTAATGATTCCAGCTTAAGAAACAAAAGTGGCGACTGTAATGTGATTAACGCATCCAGAACAGCATTGGAGACTTCACCGAATCTGATGCAATCATTTAAGCATTCGCATTAACACCGCGGTAAAAAAGAGAAAAAAGAGTTTGACAAAGCAGAAAAATCGGCGCAGGGCTGTTAAGCGAATTTATATTCCATTGACAGTTTAAATTAACTAGTCTTTTTGTTATTTAAATTTTGTAATAGAGTTCAAAAATCTTAGTCTTTTCGTGTAACACACCTCATACTATTTGACGCATATTGTTTCCTTATGGTGAATTTTACGATTCACTTAATTTTATTGTACATGATCGCTGGATTTATAAATGTTGGTACGTGCGCATAACAACAACATAACATTTTAATTAACTAGAACACGAGATTTGTAACGAATTAACACTATGAGCTGTGAAATCAATTGTGCAACACTTTATTGCCATAGATCGTGTTTAGTTCATGTGGATCTCGTTATTAATAAACTACATTGCACAATACGAAATTTAATATAGTCATTGTTTAATATACCAAAATCAAAATCATTTATTCATATAGGTAACACAACGTAGAGTTATGAACGTCAAAAAATAAATATATATTAAATGCTTCTAATTTTACATTTACTGCCAGTTCTCAAATCAAGGGCGTAAAACGGAAGAGATGAACTGGCAATAAACTGTCCGTCACTCTTTTTATTCGCTAAGTTTTGAGTCATAGAAGTTCTTGCCAGTTCTTCTTGCTCGCCTTTGATTTGCGAACTGGTAGTAAATGTAAATTTACAATTAATTTAACTTCTTTTTTGACGTTCATAAAAGTACTTGTTTACCTACATGACAAAGTTATTTTGATGAAGTCAAAATAACTTTGTCATATCAAAATTATTTTGAGTATTGCTGTAATAAAATGTGTGACACTATATTTTTGTTTTCAGGGATTCATAAGCATTGAATAAATCACAGCCAGACCTAAGCACACGTAAGTTTAGTGTAGTATAAAATATACTTTTAAATAATACGAGATGAAACCGCAGAGCCTCAAAGAAGTGCACAGGAGGACCGTATTTTATAAATTTTTTGCCCCGAGCTATAGTCCCGATCAAAGACTACACTTGACATTTATAACTAACGAGAAATATCAACAGTCGCGAATAAATATTTACACCAGTCAAAGGTACTATTGGAAATGTGTATGTAACGGTAAAAGGATGTTTTTTAGATTTATTAAAAACTTACGACATTTTGGAACGAAGGACGTTTTACAGGCCGACATGGCCAGAACGACAACTTATCACGTACGAAAATACATGGCTATTGATAAACTATGAAATCAGTGGTTTTATGAGGATTATATGATCCTGAGAACTGAACAGCTGAATGAATATTCAAAAAATAGTAAATATTTTAACCCAAATTTTAAGTGAAGTGTTCCTTAGCAAAAAAAAATGTAGCTTCAAGTTAATAAGTTTTGATATTTAAATCATAAATGAAATATTTTAAATATATATAAACAACCCAAACATTGTTAAAGAAAACATTTCCAAGGCATTTAATTAACTCGATTCCAGAAAATTCAGGTTGAATTAACGTCTGCACTACGCATCACTTCTATTTTACCAAAAACTAAACCTAGCTATCTGGATAGAGACAATATACGGAGATTACCAAAGAAAGAACGAGATAGGTCCTCGAATAGACAAGCGGGAGCGGGATAGCTATAGGAATTTCCACGGGTGCGAACGAGGCAGACAGACCAATTTCTGAGATTAAACCTACGCGTCGCTTGGCAGCTAAACTCTTTGTACTGCCGGATAGAAAAGGGTTTACATTTTTAATCTTTAGAAAATTTCGAATATTTTTCTGGAACTGAAGTATTTCATTTATTTAATGTTATTCTGAACAAGCCATATTTTTAGAGATTTTACTTTTCTCTGCTCCAAAGTGACGGATGTGATGGTAATTTCTATGACTTTTGTCTTATACCGAATTCGTAAATAGCCGAATCCTATATTCCTTGCTAAACGTGACGATTTTTAGATTCGATTTAAAAATACGTAGAAATGCCAATGGCTCAATCTGACGTTCTTGGCTTATAAGATCAGTTGCTTGCATAAAGTCAGCCGGTAGGTTCAGGGTTCCATGAACGGCAAAAAGAAATTCACAAATAGATATCTAACTGTGAAAATGAATAAAACTGACAAGAAAGAATCCTTAATAGGACTATTGGCTGTAAAAAATGAAGAAACTGTTAGAACACTTTAGAGTACAAAAAGGTTGTTAAGCAATATTTGTCACTTGTCTTTTCCAACAAGGCGACATTAGGCTTTCATCTGAAAGTCACAAATTTCAATGGCGTAATAAAAGCCAGAGAGAGCACAGTACACACGCAAAGAAAAAACGCTCTGAAACAAAGGAAAATAACAACAATTCATTTTACAACAACAATACTATAGAAACGTTTCTAGCTTAAGACTTAAATAATTAAAGAAAAACTTATTCAGCTCTGAATGTGTTTAAACTGTCACATCAGTATAATCCAGTGGCGCTAAAACAGAACAAGATCCTAAGAGTAAAAGTACCATGGTACATAACCAACCACGAAGTTCACGAACACCTTGAAATGAGAACAATCTGGAGCCTGGGAGCTAAATACAAAGAGCGGTTAATCTATCACCCCAACGGTCAAACTCACTCACCATAGAACAGTATGTGATACTACTAAAACGTCACCATATTCTAGAGCTAGAAGACCGGAAGTAGATGAGTAGATGCTTCAAATGCATCGCTCATAGCCTTAGGGCTGATTGCAAATACGTGTAGAAGGAAAAAAAAGTGGCGGTAAAACTCTTTAAGAGATCAGATTGTATCTGTTTCTTTGGTATTTCTTTAGTTAAGTCAAGGGGGTGATCTAAGACAGCTTTCTCGATGTTTTTATTCACCGTACAAGGTAATTGGGCACGCACTACCTCAGAGGCTGCTCATTGCAATATTCAACTGTTGATATTACTCTGTGGAAAGGTGAAGGCCACGCAGTAATTATCTGCTTCAAGTCGCAATTACAGGCTTCACAGTGAAATTAAACGTTGAAAAAAAAACCAGTGAAATTATGTTATAACGTTTTGTTCTGATGAAAGTGATAAACGAAAATTATGATTCTAATAACTAGGATTTTGTTACAAATTTAAACATTTGAAAAGATAAACCGCATATTCGCAATTATACTCAATTACGGTTTCAACTAATATATTTTAACTCTTTACTTCAGGCGACTCTCATCCCTGAGGTCGTGGGTTCGATCCCCGGCTGTGCTTCAATGGACTCAAAAGGTGAAAGAAAATATCGTGAGGAAACCGGCTTGTCTTAGAACCAAAAAATCAACACATGAGGCTGATCACCTACTTACCTGATCATGAAATAGATACAGAAATCTGAGGCCCAGATCTAAAAATGTTGTAGCACCACTGAAATATTTTTTTATTTTAATATATTTTACTAATGGGAAGGTTTAAGATGAATTCCTTTGGGAAACACCAGAATAATATAGTTATTGTAAGGATTACACGAATTGTCTAAATATATTTAATTTGTTAAGCTAAGAACAAAACCGACTTTTAACATACAGTATTAACAATATTCTTAACCAAAATGTTATTTTTATATTTAACTTACTCTTCTAGGGATCAGGAGTTCCGAGACCGCAAATGCCTTTTCGAATTCTGATTCTGACCC
This sequence comes from Pieris napi, assembly GCF_905475465.1. Classification (NCBI taxonomy): domain Eukaryota; kingdom Metazoa; phylum Arthropoda; class Insecta; order Lepidoptera; family Pieridae; genus Pieris; species Pieris napi. The sequence goes on from NC_062242.1 coordinate 12,662,378, forward strand.
TGATACTGCTTATTATGGGTGTGTCAGTAGCACATAAAAAATATCTATATGGAGGTATAAATGTAACAAAAAATCGGCAATAATTACGGCCTTTATATATTTTTCTTCAAAGAAATCTTTGGCACATACAAGATGTGGAAACCTTATAAGTTTCTCTTCCCTTTTCAATTTCCTTCGCGAGTGTCCTCTACAGGCTTCAAAATACACATCTCACGATACACGTTTTGCTACCTGATATTTTCACAATTTAACGTACTCTATGAAAAGCTACCTTTTTAAAGAAAACTTGTTATTTGAACAAGACCACTGTAGATCGGAAATTTAAGATAAAAATGTTATACAATACATAAAAACTTTCCCATTAAATGCCATTAATTTTATCAAATGTGAGGTGTTTGCTTATAAAAATAATAATAATATTCGGAATAAATCTAAAGGTATTTAACCGACTTCAAAAAAGAAGCTTATCTGTTTGACCTGTATGTGTGTTGTATCTATTGTTCCTGGGCTGGGCTGGGCTCAAAATTATTATTAAAATTGTGTTGTGTGAAACGATTTTTCGGAATCTTATTCAAATTGCGACGAACCATTTCAATTTGTTGGTATATTCCAACTTAGGGAACAGACGGGGTAGGAATATATATAATTATTGAAACACTTTTATTCACTCATAAATTTAATTGTAAATGAAAAAAAAATTACAAAACGAAACTTTATTTAATTTACGAGCTACTGAGGCGGTTACTCAGTAGCTCAGTTGGTTAACGATAAGTTAATTCTATGAAAACCCGGAGGGTCTATTGACAAATATTATCTTGGTTCGGAAGAGATTTCGCTTTAAGCAATAAAATATGACATAACTCTAACTTAGGACCCAGTCAGTCAAGGTACTTCAAAGTCGCATTCTTACATTCTCCAAGGACTATAATCAGAGCAGAAAGAATTTTGATCCATTGGAATCTCTACACTTCGATCAATTTTAGATTTGACGCGGTGAAAAATTCCATTATACTCGCATTTGTGAAATGCCATACATTCTAGGTTTCTTTTTGAAAATAACCAATATGAAACATGTATAAAAATATATATCGTATATAAAATTAGCGGCGCTAGAACCTCTAGGTCTTGGCCCTAGATTTATGTATTATCGTGATCAGCCTTCTGTGCCTGACACACCAACTAAAGCATGCCGATTTTTTCACGATCTTTTCCTTCGGCGAATGAGCGAGTGTTAAATGCTCACATAATTAATAAAGCGATGTATACATCTTGGGGCTATTTAATGGGGCATGGGGCAGGCATTAATCCTTCACCTATTTAATTAAATATAACTTAAATTAAGATTATGATGACCTCCACACATCCATTACAGTAGCGCACTATTATGAAACTTTAACAAAACTTCCTATAAATTGGCATTAGCGTAGCGCCGCTTTCTACGTAAATTCTGTCACGTAATTATATTCGCATGAAAGGGGACTTCCCCGTATTACCTAATACAATAATTCATTTTACACCGGCGCGGGCAGCACTCAATGAATTAATATCACTTTAGGCGACTTTAGCGAACCATTCTGTCAAAGAGTTTATGTAACAAGTATAATATTGGGGATAAATTATTGTCAAATAATCACGACGATAAAGTGTACGCTATTTTGTATGGTATCGGATTTTCTACTAACAGACTAGTAAAGATATAAAAACGATTGAGAGCGCGATACTATCGATTAATATAACGACAATAATTATTACTACTTATTTATAATTCTTCTATGTAACCACTTTTTGATAACAAATATTGCAGAAATTTCTTTTTGTTACCTAATCTGCGTCAATTAAAAAGTTTTTCTCATCAAAGCATACCATCTCACCTCCCACGCACACAATGCCATTGTCTCATATTCACATAGCCGTTAGACCTAATTGTAACAATATACCGTCATACTCGGTATTTACATTGGCTTATTTACCTTTTAAGACAATGTTCTCTAGTGCCTTCTATAATAGACTTATAGGCTAACGCTAAGCTGAATACAAAGCACCCGTGATTTTCTATTAAAGTAGAACATTCTAAGTTATTTCACTAATAATTTCTAGATGAAAATTTACCTTTGATACTACAGTGTATAGCAGAAAATTGAAATTTATGAAGAACAAATTCTCAACTACACATTTATAATAGCACTTCAGTGCTTTATGTCGCAAATGTACGAGCTTTTTAAATGTAAAAAGCAAATTCAAACGTCAAATACCGAAGTCATATTTTGGTATATATTAAAATATTTGTAATCGTGCCATATTTATTGCACGCGAGTGTAGTTAAGGCGCCAGCACACGCGATATCAACTATAAATTGTAAACACAATATCTTTTTGAATGTATGTTATTTATACGCGAATGTATCATCAATTTTCTAACAAAGGCTGCTATATCGGGCTCAGTATTTCCCATTTATTTCACAATGGAGATAACTATACCACAGTGTACAAAACTAACAGTTCAAACACTTACTCAAATTGTTTACGTTCGTCTTCAAGGAAATTTTAGTTTACGTGCAACCAATCCTATCTTAACTAGAATGTAGTATTACATTATCGCTAAAATTGCGGGACGAATTTTACTAGATTTTTCAACTTATTAGTTTGTTTGTTTGACGCAGCGATCATGCTGTGTTCTTGTTTCAATTGTCTTTAGGGACACGATAATAAATAACAAATATTACTATTTGGATAAAAAATAAACATTTTCAATTAAATTTTTATACGTGCCATCTTTTAGCATAATTAAAATATTTTCACATTTTTATTCGCGTAGAAATTTGAACAGAATTTAGGCTTATAACAATAACGCGGAACGCCAGATTACACCGATTTATTAAATACTAAAGGCAAATAGGAGTACGCACATTAGAATTTTTACACGAGAAATTCCACGAAAACGTACAATATTTCGGGTGTTTATTGTCTCGCATAAAGGTAATTTCGAGTGTTAAAAGAATATGATGCCGCATTTGCAATATGCTATCGGCTAGAAAGTCAAGAATTCAGTAGATAGCCTAATTACTATACAATAAAGTATCTATAGAGCTAAGTAAATTGTTATTTTACTACACTTTATAAATCGCCAACTTCATTAACGTTCTTTATAGAACAGAGGGCGCTACGGCACTAAAAGAGAAACCTATTTAGAAAACTAACAAGTATGTTATTGTATTATAAGGTATGGTGTAAAGAAATTAAAGTTCACCTAATTATTAATACATATACATTGTACATGTTTTAACTGTTTACCACGCACGATAATGGCCACCCCAGGCAGACCTTTTTTGTCACCAATCTTTAGTTTAGGTAAACACGTTTTAATAGACCTCTGTTTCTCATATCTATTGTTAACTAATACTTTTGAGCTGTTAAAAACTTTAACTATTGTATGAAGGATATTTACAAATATTTCACAAAATTCGAGTCAAATGTAACATACAGAGGTACCCTTTGCTCGACACGTGGCAAGTCAAAACAGCCTGTGTGTAAAACAAGGGTGACATGAGAATCATGTAAATAACTTCACTTGACAAATGATTTTTACCACTAAAAGTTGACATGTCTATGATTTTAGCAACTAATTACCTAAAAGTGTAGTAAATCCTTCTCATTTGTTTTGTAGGACTTGGGCGGTTTATTAATGCGAAAAAGGACATAATAAATATTCGTTCTCCCGCTAAAATACATAATAATTTAAGGTAAATTGGGATAAAATTGTTTTTTCTCTCCGCTTGGCCGAGCGTAAACGTTTGATGAATGAGTCCTATTTAATGATAAAGTATATTTTAATTTTAATTGATGTATTGTCCGCTCCATCATTTATTAGGAGTCTAATTTAATATGTTATTTAAATTAATTTTATATTTATACATAACTTTAAGGTACCAATGTATAAAAGGGTCAAAAGTATTGCTACTTCGGACGTACAAACTACTGGACTGATTTAAGTGAATTTAAATTTATAAATGATTCATTAAAATAAAATTCTCGAGTCACAATGTTCGTTCCCATACACCTCCGAAACGGCTCACGGCACAATGAAATTTTTTATGCATATTCAGTGAGTCTGAATAATTGGCTACTATCAATTTTTCAAACATCTAAATGTAAAGGGTAACCCCTAAATTTTTTATTTTTTAGATAAAAGTTACTGTTTTTAAATTTTTTATGATACAGCATACAAAAATACATTCAACCCTTAATTTTCACCCCTCTACGATCAACTGAATATTTTTATTTGTTAATTAAAATCTTATGACATGAACTCTGATGTTTATATAGAGAAAAATTCACAGAAAAACCTAAAAAGTTTTCATTCCAGAAAACCGAACAGTCCCTGGGGTAGCATAGCAAAATGTTCCATGTTGGTATGTACTAAAAAGGTAGGCTAAGTAAAATCACATTAAGGAGAAATGAAGTTCGCGGGGGCAGCTAGTGATATAATATATTTATGTTTCTTTGATGTGGCTCCTGATCATATGTATTGTAATCCCGATATTTTTCAATTCAGCAGTCTGCGTAAAAATCATTCTGTAGCAGCTTAAAACTTCCGTAGTGCTTTCAGTATTACACTTTTAAATGTCTGTTTTTATAAAATATGCAAAAACATAATGTTAAAATTCAAGGCGGTACGTTTTACATTAAGCTGTCGTCCTGAGATTTCCCACAGGTCTACACTTTAGACTGTCTAGCTTTAGGTAGCCTGAACTCTTTTAATAAAACAACTTTCCAAGTAAGATTTTCCATACAACTTCCGCTGTTTTTCGCTGTTCAATCAGTAACTTTATTTTATAGACTTGCTAGCTGTTTTTTCCCTGTAGGCTAAGGCTAGCTGCTTTAATTTCTTTTGATTCTCAAGAGCTCCAGACATTCTCTCTAAAGAGTCCAGGCAACCGACTATTTAGTCATACTTCACGCCCATTTCCCGAAGGGGTAGGCAGAGAACAAGGATCTTTGTTCTCTGCTACGGTTCTGACATACCGCTGTCGCTAAAACCACTCGCATGTCATTCACCACGCATTCTCGTCAGTTATGGGTACTTTTTACTGGATTTGGGCCCAACCAACTTCACCACTCATCCACCGATAAACTATCCCAAAATGAATATTGTATCGTCAACAATTTGTGTTACTACTAAAAAACAGATATTATCACTCCTCGAAAATACATATCAACCTATTATTTTTGTCTACATCTCGCCCAAATATCGGGACATTAAATGCAAAAGCGTGTCTGTAAATGAAAGCGGTTCCCTTGAGTTTATCTTGAGTGACGTATCTTTTGAGCATTAATCTTACCAAATATGTAGTTGCTAAGAAAACGGTACCGTTTGTTTGAGGGAAATTACGCTTAATAAACTTTATTTGTACTGTACCGAACCTTATCTTCTTGTTAAAGACCGCATAAAGGTAGTCTGGCAATTAAATAAAACCATCCCGGTTACTTTAAAGAAACCAAAATCTTTGGTAATATTTGTCTAAAGATAAAGTATATTTAAATAGAAGATAGTGCTATTGTAAATACTTATGTAATTTTTTATTAGTTCTTGGTAAGTATCAGTCATCATTATTTTTAGTGCAATCCACGCAAGCCACAAATATAGTATAGGTAAGTGTAGTCTAATATATCAAGTTCATAATAAAGAAATATTTTGCTAGAGTCGTCACTCGGTACTTCAACTTTTCGATTCCAATAGTCTCAAAAGTATAGTCACTAATAAGATAGAGAATGTATATATAATAACTTGCTAAGCGCTATATATATATCTTTAGTGGAAAAGGAATAAAATGAGCTTCAAAGTTATATACTTCTTTATTTCCTTACCCTTTTTATAAAAAGCATCCCCAGACGCGAATAAACAAACAAATCAACAAAACAGCCAGCTAATAATCACACATCGCAGTAAATATCTCGTAAATGGGACCAACGTGTCTCCGCCTATAATAAGAGACGTAAAATATACTGCAATACGAATAATTTTTACTCGTAAGCGAATAGTACCCTTTCTATAAAATATATTAAGTATTTATAACAAACAAAATTTTTACTTAACGATTATTTTTTATTATTACGTTGGGAATCGAAGAATGATCTTTTATAAACAAAAATGATGTGGAATCATTTATATGATATAAGAAAAAAGCTGGTGCTTTCCTCGCTCAACGAATAAGTATCGCAATATAGCGAGGAAATGCTGCCAGCATTAAAGGTACACCACTGTCACAGGGATTTTTTTACGTTTGTTTTAATTTTCTATTTATCAAATTTTTAATGATTACTACTACTATGTAGGTTAAGAATATTGTAAACACTGTATATTTGTATGTAAAAAATATTCATTGAATTCGATATTTTATTGAAAGTTTAACTTTCGAGCAAAACATATCAAAACCCATTTAGCACTTTATTAGCGTATTATATCCTCGCAAATAAACTCGTATACGTGGAGGAATACATTCCAGTAGCAGAAACATATAATTACTATGTATAATTAAAGTGTCCTTTGACGCTTCTCAAACTATTTCAATTCCCAAACTAACATAATATAACTTATAATCCTAAACTCAATTTGAAATGCGCTGAATAGTTTCATGTGAAACTGTTCCAGTCGTTTCTTTTGATTCGCCTGAGAAAGGTTTTCATGGAAACGAAACGAGGAAAGCGCAATTCAATTTGTGACAATATTTAATATGATCATATTATATGAGAAATTTAAATTATGTATGTTAAGGTGAAATTGTGTTGATTAAGTATTTTTTGGTGAAAAGCTTAAAGCTTCTATTTTTACCAAGTTTTTGTATGTAGATATATTGAGGTTTTTAGATATCCTCGGAGGAAATGCTAAAAATGAGCTCGCTTTGATAACTACAGAATCAATGGAAATTAAAAATATCAACTAAGAAAAAGGAAGTTAATTACATAATTTGGTAGTGAATTTATCTATGTTACTACGATAATATAGAAATGTAACGTTGTAATATTTTTTTAAATATGTCGTATTTTATGAGTTCATTAAATTTACTTTCCAATATGGATTTCCGGTTTAATGCTTGGTAGAAAAACAAAAGTACAAACGATTATATGAATGACATAATCAAATATAAAACTTAAATTGGTAAAACAATATTGTCTAATAACCCCCGTGACGAAATTGCTTTAGCGTAGGCGTTATGTCAATAGAGACTGTCATTTATAAATGTAAAGTCCTTTTATGTCAAAACTTTCAAAGTAAATTACTTTCGAGCTAAATTAGTACTAATAACGCCATATATGGCATAATTTTAGTTCCACCGACTACATAACTGTATGTGGTATATTAAAAATGGATGTGACAATTTTGTCACTGAGGTGATAAAAATTAAATTGATTATGTACATATTTGGTCATGACGTATTTCAAATAATAACTAAAAATTTTGAATATTTCTATATGTTCTTATGACTCAATTAAAACTTCGTCTGTATCTATCTAATTATACTGAAACAGCGTTAATATTTTTAGGAAGGGGAAAATCGGCTCACGGTATCCATAGTATAGCTACCCAAGTGTAAATCGACTCTCGTGATGCCAGTGAACAAAAAAGTAACATGACCAAACTAAAATCTTAAATTAAAAATAGCACTCGCTAACCAAATAATCTTTAACTATAGTAAATTAATCAATAAATGATTGTACAGATTAATTACCAAATTTAAAACCTACTTTCAAAGGTTAATAATGTACAGTTAAACTAATCCCTGCCACATAATTCGCTTAAGCAATTAACATTCATCCCAAGTTATTGAAGCACTAAATATATCTAAATGCGTAGATTTAAGTCGTTAAGTCTCAAAACTTTGTACAATCGTTTAATACGCTCCACGACATATTCGAAACTTCACAAACTTATAATAACCAATTGTAGTTTCCAGTAACATGTATATCTTAAGTTGTTAAAACTTTGGGCCAATAAAAGAACGGCGAAACACAGTCATTTATATAGATAGAGGGTTACAAATCCTAAATAGAAACTAAATCAGTATAATTGTCATCACGATGTACATGCAACGAAGTATTCTTTCGTGTGGTAAAGAAAATATTAATAATTACATTTAAACGGTGCACAATGATTTATAAATAAATGGTTGAATCTGTCTGTTCATTAAAAATAGGTACGATTTATAAAATTGTCTACGTGTCTATCTAGTGTGGTAACTAAGTATACTCGTCTAAGCATACGTTCGGTTTCCATAATAAAATGAATTAAAGTAATATCCAACAATCTAAAAAATACCACTGTGTAACATATCATTAACGTCGGTATAAATACTGAACATTGTTCAATGCAGATTTTGTTTTACTGTAAGTAATAATAAAAAAAAACAAAACATGTTATTGCTATTTGGACTGACGCTAGACCCGACAATATACATACTTATAGATGAAAATATACTGATAGGCAACCTGCATTTTTGCTAAAAACACGATATGGTTTGTTTTTAAATATATACGCAAACGGGCAGGAGGCTCACACGATGTTAAGTAATACCGCCGCCCATAGAGGGCTAGCCGTGAGTGCCGGCCTTTTAAGAATTGGTACACTCTGTTCTTGAAGGACTCGCAAGTCGAATTGGTTCGGAAATTCATCAGTGGGCAGTTGGTTCAGTTGTGAAACGACGGACGTCAAGGTTACATGGTCAGAGTCTGTCTTACATATATGATACATTATTTAGTTTTCTCATTACGTAACAAGTATCTTAGTCCTGCGCACGCTATAAACGAAAATAAATAGCGAACACCCCACCCCGTTCTATAAATATTTTAAAAGGGTTAGATAAGTTGGGTAGGTTTGCAAATTTTATACACGAGATTGCGTGTGAGCGAGACACTGGGAGGGAGAGGGAAGATGGGATGTTTGAATTCATTGTTATTGGGTAATCTAGTGTTAAGGCGTGGTAGCGTTAGCAACTTGCTTTTGTAATTTATACCGAAAATTTAGCTGATTGTATATAGAAAATAACGTTAACTTAATTGTACGTAATTAAAATAATTAACCAGTTACATTGGTAAGAATTGTGGAATATATTTGCCAAAAAAGTCCAAACACATCTGTTACGCTTATTATTATTAATTATTACATTTAAAGCATTTCTGATATCTACACAAAAATAGTTATTAATTTGCCTATAAATATTCATGTAAAACTTAATATAATTTTAAAGTATTTTTTTGTAAACGCTACCTGTTACCTGGTTCTGCTATCTCGGCTATTTGAGAAAAAGTAAAGCTTAACATAAAGGTGAAATATATCAGCAAAACAACTCTAACAAAGAAAAAACTTTTACAGCAAAAGAAAAATGGCGGCCTCTGTTATGAATAGTACCTAATTTCATAACGTTCACTTACACTGGTGTTTTCTTTTTAGGACGTTTCTTAAGAATATTTTAGCCTACATCGGGAATAGGAAAGTTTTATTTATTTAAAAACATTTCTTTGTGTGAATGAACATAATCTTCGTGGAATTTAAGTTAAGTTTAAAGTTTAATAGAGCAGTGTTGGCCTAGAGGCTTCAGCGTGTGTCTCTTATCCCTAAGGTCTTAGGTTCGAATCCCTGGCTTTATTTCTATGTACGCATTTAACATTTGCTCGAACGGTGAAGGAAAACATCGTAAGGAAACCGTCTTGCCTTAGAGCCTAAAAGTCGACGGCGTGAGTCAGGCACAGGCTGCAGGCTGATCACCTACTTGCCTATTACAAAAATGATCACGAAACAGATTCAGAAATCTGAGGCCAAGACTTAAAGAGGTTGTAGCGCCACTGATTTTTTATTTTTTATTAGAGTTTAATAAATCAATGTTGCATTATTATTGCACAATTGATAACATTATGGATATTTTTATTTTGTTTAAACTAACCTTTTATATTTAATCTACTTTGAATTATAATTTATAATATACGAAAAACCTTTATTGCAAAGGGGGAGCGTAAATGCGTGAAATTCAGAGATTAAAAAACACAGATGCGGTATTATTGTTTATCTATACAGCCATAGTAATCGTTTTGCAAACCATCCAACATAATATGAATTGCGTAACATCCAGACATGTTGTATCTCGCTTTAGCACACGGGACCCATTTCACTTTGTCATACTTAAAAGGCACTGTTTTGAAAATAATGTTTATTGTTTAGCCTATTTAAAAAATAGTGTATATTTTATGTTTTGGAGAACTGAATGTAAGAACAGTAAGGCATTGTTTACAAATTTACAGACTACTAGCTGACTCGGCAAACTTTGTTTTGCCATGTATATTATTTCTAGGAAATTTTTTTTTTTGTTTTACAATAACAAAAAAGTAGGGGTTGATCATGAGAGGGGTGAAAATTAAGGGTTGTATTTATATTTGTATGCTGTATCATAAAATAATAAAAAATAAAAAATTGTCTAGAAAAAAATATAGTTGAAAAAAAATTGGGGTGGACACTCCTTATCACTTAAGGGTTTGAAAGAGAGATAGAGATAGTAGCCGATTTTCAGACTTACTGAATATGCATAAAAAAAAAATAAGAATCGGTCAAGCCGTTTCGGAGGAGTATGGGAACAAACATTGTGACACGAGAATTTTATATATTAGATTACAAAGACATGTTGCTAAACTGAAAAATTTATTTTTAATGGGACTGGAAAAGTACCATCTATAGTTAGTAAAAATATATGCATCCTATAAAGTTTAAAAAAGGAGAATATTTCGTCCGTGCTAATACATCTTTGTATAAGAAATAATTGGAAAACTTGACAAAAACTAGGAAGTTTATAACAGGAGCAATGTTTTCAGTGTACAAACTTCCCCTGACTCTAAAGAGGGTACCAGTTAGGAACTAACCCAACATTATAAGTGCCCCATTTCTGTATTCCTATATTTTACGTAAGACCGATAATTGAACTTTCAAGAGTTACATGGTTAGAAAACTATATTTTGGCCCGTAATTATTTATTTTCTTCGCCCTTGATTTGAGAACTGGCAGTAAATGTAAAATTTGAAGCATTCCATATATATATACGTATATATTATTTTGACGTTTATAAGTGTACATTGTGTTACCTATATGAATAAATGATTTTGACTTTTTGACTTTGACTTACTTGACTATAATTTAACCTCTGCGTGTTTCGCCGTTAATAAGAAACGTTGGATATGTTCCGCTAGAACTCAAACGGACTTTACTTCAGTGAATATAATATTTAGTTTCTATGCAGGATAGACTCGATAGACGAAGATACAAATTCACAAATTTTCAGTATTTTTTTCACAGGACTAGTATTTCAAGAGACGTATTCACGCACCAAACAACACATTTAAGCAATTTTTGGTAAACAAAATCGCAAGATCAGCCAGTGATTTATATTTTGTATACAAAAGACAAAGTACAGAACAATATAAGGGTCCAAGAAATATATCGGAGGCTTATTGCTTATTGGATACGGAACCAGCGAATTTGAATAAAAGGCTCTCGTAAAGTAGTCCTGCTCCTATTATTGCGTTCCTTAGGGATGTATATTTATCGATATTTTTATATCGATTGGTATTAATATGATGATAAAATATGTTTTGAGTGGCAAATGTTTTAGTTTCTTAAAAACTTATCTGAAATATTTTTTTCGTTATTTGGGGACTAAATAACTCTGGAATATTAATTCAAATATTGATAAGCATAATACAACAACCGTAGGTAGTGCTTCTCACGTAAACACTGGTGTTACTATTTACACATCACAACACTTTAATGTAAAACAACTAAAATTTACAGACGTTGCCAAATGACTTGTGTAACACTTCAATCAAGTAACGTGTATTTTTATCGACCCTCCACATCCCTAAGCAAACCTATCACGTTTGCGGTCATAAACTGGTATATCTGACCCTCGATTGATCGCGGGTTAAGCCTTATATAACCTCTTTTCTAACAAGATTTTTCGTTTATTTTCGCTGACCTTTCAACACTTGAAAACTATTACGATTTATTTCTTGAATATTGAATTTTTGGGACGATTTGAACACAAAGAGAAGTCTTATAAACTTTTCTACTTCGTTGGACCTTTTGATCAATGAATACGACAAATGATTATATATAACAGGCTCCAATTGCAGCTTATCGTAGTAAATATTTAGGTGTGATGTATCGAGTAACATTTATTTACAAGCTTATATTAATTTAATACATATTATATATTACGTAAAAGCTAAGGCGCCTATCATTTAATAATTTATAGAAATTTGAGACACCTTTAAAAATTATAATTATATAATATACCGTATTATATAATTACCCTTTTGTAATTATATAATATACCGTAGATAGGAAGGCATTCATCCTAATACACATATTTCCACTATTATTATAAAACTGGAGAGATTTTTAGTTTTAACGCACTAATCGTCTAATCTACTGGAACTACTGTTGAGATACTATTCATACCATAATGGGTTTAGTAACATGTAACAAATCACTCACTTATCTCAAAGCAACAGAAGACTAAGTAATCTTTATTGCACGTAAACTTAATGACTTATAAACGCTGAACATTGTGTTGTAGAAATTTCGTAGGGCATTTACACACGGTATATCGAGAAAAATTATAAATTAAACAAATGAATCTTTATCATTATTCACTAATAAGCAATCCACCAAATCAGGAAGAAATTGATAATAATTACCAACCAACGTGTTATCAGCAATGATGATGGTAAATACAAATGATTTTTTCTTTTCATGTGCGCAATTAACACTTGTTTGTGCAAAGAAAATCTTTATACGAAGTGCCTATAAAAAAGGTGCAGAAATCTGATGTTACCCACGAAGGGCTCTGTATCTCTCGTTATTTTTTTAAATTATAATATGTCACATAATGACATTTAGTTAGTTTTTTTATGTAATAGGAGGAAAACGGGCACCTCCTACCTGATGTTAAGTGATACCGCCACCCATGGAAACTCACATTGTCAGAAGGCTTGCAAGCTCGCTCGCAGTGCGTTGCCGGCCTTTAATAACGGCGAAGATTAAATATTATCGTAAAAATACAGAAATATTGAATCCATCCTACGTACATAAAGCTTTTTGCTCATAGTAATAAGTGCTTAAGAGAATCCAAGTTATCCATTACCACATCCTCTTTGAAAGAACCATGAAAACTAAATTAATTCTGCAAAGTCTGGAAAGTGCACGTTTGTCTCAGCAAGAATTCAATAAACACTGAGACAGTGTAATTGTGTATATTAATAGCGTCTGTCCGTTTGCGGAAGCTGTTTGCATTCTGTAATTGAATTTAAGCCAGGATCCACTAAGTGTATTTGTAAAAACCAAGAAAACATTTTAACGTATACAATTTAATATTCATATTCATTTAGCATTTTTAGTCGAAAATAATAACGAAAGATGAATATACATTTACATATATGTGTTACTGCGTATAACTGACACAATATAAAAGTAGCCCTTATTCAATTCAATTTTGTTATTGTTCAATTATATTTGTTAAGATAAACTGTACTTAAATGATGTTTTATCATTTTCCCAAGTTTCTGGTAGCCGATACTCTTTTTCTGTTTAACTCTCTACAGAGTAAAAAGTTTTTATATAACTGGTGTAATAAGTGAAAAATACTCAGTTGTATGCACGGTCGGACACAAGAGAACCGGACGGCGAATGTAAAAATCCATTACGTTTTTGTCATACTTAGCACTTAGTCTTGACTTTTAATCTTGGGTTTAGACTACCGTAGCGTTCATAAACTGTTATATATATGGCCCTATTTAAAATTTAACTTTCATCACATAAATAATATAATTATCTATAAAATAGAAACCTCATGAACTCGCGGCCTTTTTTCTGATAAACATTTAAAAATTTACTACCAGCCAGTTGTAACTATATTTTTTACGTATATCCGAGTAATAATACTCAAAGAAAGCCCGTTAAACTTAATGTTACGATCGCGGTTAATTTTCCTTGTTTTCCTTTAATATTCTTAATTCCTTTCTTTTGGAAAACGTTCTTAATTAAGAACAAAGAGAGTTTGCATTAAAAATGAATTAGTGTTTTCTTTTCTTTAAGGTGAAGGTTGAACTCTATTTCTGGATTGTTCTTTTAAGGACAGATTAGCAAAGTCAATTAAACCTAACGAGGGAGAATTACGTTTTACCATCCTAAAAAAAATATAATATATTTAAAGGTTCTTGAAATTTCTACAAGAACAGATTACAGTTAAAAATGTTAGTTTGATATCTGATAAAGGTACTTACATAGAACGGTGATGGAGGCGTTCGCCCTGATGACCTTGTGCATCTGAGCTGGTCCAACTTGGCACTGGTATTCCGCGTCGTCTTCTAAGGTAACATTGACAATACGCAGGTTGTAGACACCGTGTCTCCTGTCACCAAACATCGTATAGCGAGGGTATCCAGGTATCACTGAAGAGTAACCTGGAAAATTGAATGTAATATTTATTTGATATTAATATATCAAATAAATATTACAATTAAGATAATTCTTAGTAGCAAAATGTACATCGTCAATTGAATTTTTTAATGAAAGACACGCTAGATGAACTAATGGTATTAACAAATTTGAAGCAAACAGTCGTAAAAACATTTGATTTTGTATATTACGCTCAAGGCGGGTAATCAATCTAATGGTACAATGGTACGGGTTCTAAATCTAATGGTACGGGTAAAACCATTGGGGAGAGCTTTTATACGTCAGTTACACAACAATATAATCGTTCATATGAGAAGGACACTTAAGTGTCAAAAAGCTACTAAACGTTTCTTACATTTGAGCTAACACAGGAACTTTGCGAGATTAGTTCAAAAGTTAAATAAAATCCATCATTTCGGCAAAGTTTTGACTTAAATCTACGTCCATAGCAGTGAATTAACACGACTCCATCACAAGTTCAATAAAAAAGAGTTAAAAACTTTTAGTTGGAAACTATTTGAACTTTTCACTTGGAGCATAAATTAAGTTTTTTTAAACCGGAGTCGGCGACTCGACCCACTGGCTCGCAATCCGGGAACTTTAAGTGTAAACGCAGCCCGAATTCCATGATTTTGCAACTTAAATTTATTATTTAGTTGTGCCAAATACAGTGTTTGAATACAAAATCAAAATTTTATAACAATTTTAGTAAAAAATATATTTTTAAATTCTAGAATTTTAACTAGGTTGTGACGTTTTAATGATATCCCGATACAGCCTACCGGGTCACGGGTGACTCATCCGTAAATATTTGCAGAAAAAAGGGTTACTTTCAATGAAAAATGTATTTACTGGTTGAGAAATAGAAACTTAAATATAATGTACACGCCTCGGCAATGCGTATTACATCCTTAGAGTTCTTCATTACCGAAGGTTGGATAACTTCGACCATTTCCTAAGTCTACAGTGTGTCTAGGAAGTCAGTCGATCGGGGTCTCGTGCGCAGTTTACTTTGAATAAGTATTACAAATGTTAAAGACAAATTTAATCCTAAGTTAGTCCCTAATAACTATTGCGTAATAATAGAGCAAGGAATACTTTTTTATTTAATTATATTGGCTTGTTAAAGGGCATGTGGCATGTGTCCTGTAACGAACAAGGCTCCTGCTGTTAGATCATTACAAACCAGTGGTTTTCAAATGTAATTTTGATTAATATTGTGTATGTACTATGTGCAATAAATAAAAAAACGTGTTTGTACTTATTTACAATAGAAAAACTAAAATGTTGATTTTAGCTCACTTCAGGGTGTCGGTTTTTTGAGACGGTGTGCGCGCGCATCGTAAAAATTCACTCTCATCATTTTCCCTAACGCGCCAAAAGAAGTATAACTTGAAAAATGTTTTATAAAGGAGCTTTTTATAGTTTAGCTATTGCAGGATATCTTCCGTATTACTTCAATTAGGTATATATATAATAACTAGTGGAAGCAAAAGGGGATTTTTATTTTCTACAATAAAAAAAATATTATTCAAAAATTTAATCACTGTGATGGAGACATCTGAGTTCCCTAATTATAACGGTTCAATTAGACTGATGATTTTTTAACTAATGGATAAATTATTTTTTTTATTTTTATTTTAAGTATTTATTATATTTTTTTCTAAAACACTTTACAACTATGTATTTCAATTGAATATCTTATGCAATAGAATCGCAATTATACGGTTGGTTTCTGAGCAATTATTTAAAAAAAAAACTTCATTACCGTTTTACACCGTTAATATAATATTAATTGAAAGTTTCTTATGATTGTTTAAATATGGACTCCAAAGAAATAACTTTTATGAATGAACTTACTCCGACTATGCGACCCAGAATGTGCCTTAACCTTATGAATTACAAAAAAATATTATCATCAAGACTTAATTTTAGTTTTATCACAACTACGCCACCAGCTTTAAAAATATGTAGTCTTATCGCGTAGCATAGACTTTCCAAAATAAGCTATCGTAAAAGAACAGTTGACTTACTCGACGAAGAGATAGAGACGTGTAATAACTTTAATTCAGTAAATAATAATTCAGTAGTAAATGTAGTAAATTCATATTTTTTTATTAACTGTGTAAATCTATGAAAATGTTCTTCTTAGAACAGATATCGTTCCAGTCTTAACACCCTTATAAAACCCGGAAAAAAATTGAAAACCAATCCACTAATTGGTGCTGAAAGGAAATGAGGCTCCTCAATTTAATCGGATTATACTCAATTACCTTGATTAAAAGCTCTGCTAACGATTTGAGATTAAGAATTATATAATAAATTAAGTACTAAAGAAATTCGTGAAGTAATCTTCGACATCTGTTTGCTTTTTGTGCCTTTTTTAGTAATTAAATTAGTGTTACAAACTTAAAAAGATATCTTGATCTAACATGATCTTGTAGGTAAGTAGTAGTTAATAAAATACGTTTTAATCCGATAATCTTGACTTCTATATAAATCCTGATAAAGAGGAGCAGCAATTAATTTTGTATTTACGTGATAAGAAAGATTTGTAGATATGGCAATGAAGAAAAATTAAGGAATATCGATAACGCAGGGTCAATAGCCTGTAACGATATTATGTCTGTATTGATCGGGTATGTCAATACTCAATAGTCGAGATATTCGCTACATTCAAATCAATTCGCTTTGAGTAGAGCAGGTCACCTGTGACGTTTATATAAACGTCTAATTGGTGGGTGGTTCAAGTAATTGACTGAATCTGAACATCTCAATTGCGTATCATCACCAACATACGCAATACGCATGTCATAGCCATAAAAGATTAATGAATGTGAGATTCTAAAGAAAGCCAGATTATACAAAAATATTAAACCTAAAATTTAATTATTAAATCTGTACATGTAAACTACTTGAGCTTCAGTCGTGTCTACAGTTCAAAAAATATATCCATGAGTAGGTACGTCAGCTATCTAAAGAAACAGACACGCTAAATTGTTATCTTCATATCTTTATTGAAATCTATCAAGAACTGACCATTATCCTTTGAAATGAAACAATAGATAGTGTATCACACTAGACTTCGCTTTGAGACACGTTTTCAATGCGGGCGAAAGATATGCGTTAGTTGGAGCTTATCGTTACTTAGTAACATGTACCATACAATAGTCTCAATCTCTGTGCAATAGTTCTCTGGTTTATTTTTTCCAAATGAACTATGTGAATTCCAGATGTTAAGATAACTAAAGAAATTATTCTCGTCAGCTGTTTCGGGTAAAACTTGTATTTTTGTAAAAACTGCGAGTGTCAGCTAAAAACCCATTTGATCTATTACATAACATAATACATAAAGATAACATTATGTGATGGTTGGCAAGCCGCCATCTTGGACCCAAGAGGCTGTATTAACAATGGATCTCTGGCAACGCGTTGGAAATACACTGATTTTAAACAATAAAAATACAATTTGTGACTCTAGTTTATTGCTGTATGGATTGTTATCGCCAAATATCTAATGAATTGTATTTTTTATAAGTTTTTTATTAATGTCGTCGATTATTAGGTATTTCTGTAACCCTTTTCACAAAATTTTCATAAACAATGTATGACATCCAATATATATAATATTGACAATATTAACTGACTGACAATGCTAGTGTCAGATTTAAATTCTTATTATTTAAACGATTAATGTAGACATAAAATATAATTATGAATGATAATTAACTAAGGAAGCGAGAAAGCTGTACCTTTCCAATCAAAATAAACACGTATTAAAACAAACGCGTGTCTTACAAGTTATATATAGGCGTTAGACATATAATAAACAATATAAATGGAGATACTCACCAAGTGCAAATCCATCCTTGGCCCACTGCACTTGGCCAGCAAGGTTTGCCACTGCACACTCTAGAACTGCTTCAGCGCCTTCGAGAACGCGCAGACTTCGTGGGGACACGCGGAAATACTGTTGTTGGAAGCATTCCACTGACAGCACTGAAAAATAAGTAATAATTGTTGTATCACATATTCATTATTTATAATACACATTGTTTTAACAACCCTTGGACACAACGAGGTTCCTGATCGTTGTGAACCGATTTGATAGGAGTTTAAAATGTTTGGCACTGTTTTTTTTATAGTGGACATATTACAGGGTCCATCAGGGTGTATGTTAAATATTATATTACTTTATTGCCATAATATTATTGTAGTTCAGCACAGAACACTACAGACCTACACAGTTCTTAATCGCTATCAAATTTTATTATAAGATTTAAATTCTTATTATAATAAAAACTTCACTTTATTACAATATTACTTTCAAATATTTATTCAACTAAGTTCTGTATTCTTTAAAAACTAAATCGGCCTTCGATTGGCGCATTGTTGGTATAATCTTCTTGGCCAACTATCAAGGTTTTCCGATCGCTGATACAGCTTTTCTCTTAAAACATATTTTCCACGCCAACCTAACAAGACCAAGAGGTTAGTTGTTATTTCGAAGGGCCATCACAAGGCTTTATTGTACTAAGTTAATAATATAAGAACTTAATGTAAAATTATAACAAATATGAGATCTCAATATTTATATATAAAATAAAATATTTAAGCAAATGAAAACCGACCACCATGGCAAATAAAAACGAAATACTTCATTTGTTTTCAAACACTGTTTTAACTACGCATCTGTCACTATTCATCGACACTTAAATACAATATGGCACAAGTAGGTACTTATGTTTTAATATAATAAACTTATTGTAGTTTTAGTTTTTGACAAAATACCTTAGAGGTTAACCACACACTTTGAACTAAAAATTATAAAGTGCGATAAAAACACTGTTAAAGGACTGTGGGATTTCTATTTAGGACACAAAATCATTAACATATCACAAAATCCTGAGGTATAAGGTATAAAAACTTAGAACAAAAGAAACAAGCACCTCAAGCATCACCTTTGAATTATTTCCTTTTTCTAAATTACCGGGCTTTGAATAAAAACACGAGACACATACAACCTGTTCCTTGGTCAATCTAGGTTTTTCATCCCATTACAATCTTACGTAACTGTATTGCTATGTTGCTCCCGTCTTTGACTTTTTGTAACAGGAGAATGCTAGGAGTAATTGCAATTAAAGAAACGTTTTATTTTATAAGGAATTAAAGTCATATACATATTTAGAAGACTATATATTTCAACATATGGATATTTCAACTATTTGATACTGAACTCTTGCAACGACATCGAATCTATAGTAGTTTAGTAGATTGATTATTCTAGTTTGGTAATTTTTCAGTGTTTTTTGTAATGTTACTATTGTGAATTTACCCTTAATATTTCTTTTTTTAGGGTTTTTCATTATTAGGGTGGCCTGGGAGAGATCACTAAAAATGTATGTTATGTTATTTGTTTTTCTTTAAATGTAGCGAAGTTTAAATAAAAATATAGTACATACAGACCTAAACTTCTTAATGTATACACTTCTTATCTATATATACATTGTAAATAATAAATTGTTATTTTAGACAACAGTGGTAGCGTAGTAATTAAACTCGCAAATCTCAACCCTGAGAACGTGCGTTCGAAGCATGTGAACAAAAATTTATTTTCTATGTGTTTCAATAATCATCGTAGACCTTTAAGAGTTCGGGAATACTATACTTCGGATGTATATTAATAATTTTAGTATCCGAATCACGCAATTCGTCCATCAAAGCTGAACCTTGAAAAGTGCTGAGCAAAAAACGTTGCTTCTCAGCCTCCCTCGGCTAATATGATAGCTGAGTGGAGACAAGTGTACTTATAAGGCGCGACAGACTCTACAGAGGTGAACGCTCCTTGCGCGGTGGGGTAAGGCAACGGCTTTCCAAATTCAATTTAAATCGTAAAATTGGATTCTAAATTCAAAAAACTCCAACAATTCAAAGTGCCAGACAATGTCCTGACGTAGACCTCTCTAAGCTAGACTAAAAATCTTCAATGCAATAGAGCAACTTGCAAATAGAAGCAATCGTTTTTGGTCTATCGACAGATTTTTTTAGTACGAAACATATTGAGTTCTTTAATAGTGTTAGGGTAAAACCACCTATGGTGCTCCACAGTGTTAGACACGGTATTGTATTCCGCTGTCGCCCATAACACAGAGCACAATAAGGCTAGTTTACAGTGGCAACCTTAAGCGGCGCACACACTCAACTCAAATTAACCGTGCGTTTGTTATTTCAATTGTCACTCAGACATACTTTTGTGTTGCGTCGTGATCTACGTTGCTTTTGTAAAATAATTATTGCTCGCGTGTTTTTTGTACTTTACACGCAAATTTGCGGTTTTACTACTATTGTGTTGAAATTTATATTTTTACCCAAATTAAAACGTAACGAACTTTTTTACGCGTGTTTGATGTCCAGTAATCCTGTTATGACTTATGTCTCATTTGCCAGACTCCTTTCTACATATATTTTATTAATAAAACGTAAGAAAATAAAGTTCGAGTTCTTCCTCCCATCTTTTGCGTTGTCGACGAACTCAACTAACAGCAGGCTACAATTGGAGAAGAGTCACAAAGGATAGAGAACAGTGGAAAGGGTTAGAGGAGGCCTTTGCCAAGAGGCACACCGAACTCCGATATAATATACTGAAGTAAAAATATATTAAAACTCACAGACCACAGAGTTTCGGAAGATAATCTTATTATTATTATTATAAAAAAAGAAAGAAAAAACTTTATTATACACTTAAAGGATATTTTTTTAAATAAAGTGCACTGTATCGGGGGTAGGTAGGTACACTAGGATTCCCTGTGTCGTGGGTAGCCAGTCTCTTCCTTTTGATGTGTTAACTGTACTTGACTTGACTTAATATATTCTGTATCAGCATAGGACAGGTTGAAAAGATGTTGTTTAAGATTTTTAGTGAATTTTGAAACGTTAGTAAAAATTTTGTTTGTAGTTAAAGATGAAATGGCCTCGGTAGGAAAAAAGGCGTTGGGCGAAAAAAAATCGTTTTTGGGTTGCTTATACGAAGGTTTGCGTTGCGTATGATGTGGTGTAGTCAGTGTTTATTTCAAAAACAATTTGCACGTAGATGACATCTTTGTCTGATATCGAAACATCGAGCCTTAAGCCAACCAAGGCGTTTTTAATATAAGACTTTTTATCAAAGCTATAAATAAAATATAAGAATCTATATAAAACTTTACGATCACAATTCCACAACAGAACGTGTTAAGAAATCTTAGTTAACGACTAAGAAATAACTATAAACCAGACCTTGTAAACCAGATTTAATAACTACGTGATTGAGTTATCCTCGAAGGACAATTATCAAGCTTTACACAAATAATTATATATATTTGATATATTATTTTGCTGTTAGCTTAGGAACACAATTATGTATAACTAAGGAAGGGAATTCAGCGAAATTAATTGTGTTAATTCGCAATGCGCGGTGGCGATGAGAACTTGTAGAAACTGATCGTCGTTGGTAACACAGAACGCAAAAAGATAACGGGCCGTTCACCATCCAGATGGACCGAACAAGTGTAAGACTCATTGTCCTCAACTATACACTGTTACAAGAGGAGCGCTGGACGGAAACCGGTGGAAACAGATTGTCCGCTCCAGATGTTTCCTTGGTGACGCTTTTACTTGAGCTACCGACTGAAGAGAGAGAATTGTTGTTTTTTTTTTAATATGCTGAATTATCTTTTAACAACATATCTTTTTAAATATATTGTTAAAAGATGTATCGGCATATTCGAAAGAGTTTAGTTGAGCTGTAGATTTGATCAACATGAAAAGGGGTGTATTTTACATCGTAAAATTCTCAATTTTGACATATATATATAATATATATATACATACATCTCAATCGTATTTAACTGACCAGTAAACTGAACTTAAACCAAAAACAGAATAATCTAAATCTAATAAAAGAATAATCAGAAGCTATAAATTAAGCTTTAACTAAACATTAAATTCGTAGCTGGGTGGCACTTTAACGAATGTATGCCTCGCGGTTTTACCCGTGTTAATTCTAACTACCCAACTCAAAAAAATATTTAAACTCATAGTTAATATAAGTAACATTAATACACACATATGTATATATAGTAAAACAGTTGTTTCTTATACGATCATATCAATGACGAGTATAGACACGGTAAACAATATCATTAATAGGACTAGTCGATAAAAATTCGGCAAAGTTATGATTTCGCTGACGTGGGAGATTTATGAGCAAAATATAGGGGAACTTTCTTGGAATCGAGTGCGCGTTTCCATTCGACAGGAAGTAGATGACAGTATTTTAATTTAAACCAAAATGTCTCTGTATAAAATATTGGAATCCAGCGGATGTATAGCGAAGATTTTTCATATTTTATAGAGGACAAGTATACCTATATTTACAACTTTAAGGATTTTATAATTGTAGGGCAAATCAACCAACAACTTATTTAAAACAAACAAAGTAAATAAAACTTATTTAACGCACGAATAATTTAAATGTTTGGTTTATAGACTCATAAACCAAAGCCAATATAACAATACTGCGTTCTTGTTTTGTGTATTACGGATTCTCGGACAGAGTGTCAAAACATTATAAAACACTAAGAACACCTTATTTTTGCTATTCCATACTAGTTGTAGAAAATAATTCAACTTAATATTACTTATTATTAGCTATAATTATTGTATAGGCGATATTCATATTAAGTCGCACTCTCTATTGTGAACTTTTCTGGAAGAAAAATACATTAAACTAAATCAATTAAAATGTTCTTAGAATGGTCTTAAAAATAATCCAATGGGGAACTATTTATAAAAAAATAAGTTACTTGCACCGTATTATATTATATTGCACTAAAGTATTCGTCCGTCTCTTTTCATCGCAGCATAAACTCAATTTGAGAGAAAGAGACAATGGTACATTGAATCAAAGAAAGCTAAAATAACAAACATGACATATTATGACACAGGGTTCATATAAACGTTGCATTGAAATTGATAAACTAAAATATAAGTTTCATACGTGTATTGCACATATGACGCTTCCTAACAATCATAAAACGGCAATATAAAAACCGTAACATATTGGAAACAAAATCTCGGGTCAAATATTCAGTATTTAGTCGCGTTTGCAAATAAGTCAATTACTTTGACATTTTGATTGCGGAACAGCGAAGCGTGTGTCGGCCGCATCGCGAGTTCCGTGCACAAAGTTTTGTAACTCAACTTTAATGCAAAAATATTTATATTTTTTTAGTTATGAAGATATCTTTTTATAGCTTTGGTTAAATCATATCATAGGCTGGCATAAATATCCCATAAACAGAAAATAAACATTTGTCTCGTCATATGAGAAAGTACATCTGCGCATATATGTACACATAACACTAGAAAAATTTTTGCTGAAAAATGTAATACATAGTTCATTACATGTATTATCACAAATTTTAATAGGTAAATAAAAAAAAACATTGATTTGAAAAATTATCACAAATTGATAAAACTCAAACAAATTGTTTTCTAATGTATTTTTAAACATAAATTATCTCTAAAGAACCCCAAAACAATTCTAAAAGAAAAAAGTTCAAACTTTTGGGACGAAAATTTTGTCACTTCACTGCTCTATCAAAATAATGGTATTTTATTGAAACATTATTACAGTAGGGACATATTTTTATTTTATCAAATCTATACGTTCGCGCATCTAACGCAGTTTGCGTTAACAATAAAATTTTCATTATTATTTTTTTTACATTCTTTAACATACATAGTTAAAGGTAAATAAAGTAAGCAGTGGTGCAATGTGACTGATTTTTTTTAAATTAGTATGATATTGCTGAGTACTGAATAGTTTACTATACTATATATATGGATAATTCGTGAAGTAAGAATAAGAATAAAAGTGGAAGAGTAGCCAACACATATAACATAAAGCCAGAAAAATATTCACATTTTAACCAAACCAAAACTAAGCAAACGCAATAACGGAAGAAAAACAACAATAATCAATTATTTTAAGAACAAAGTCAACCCCATAACAATGCTAGGCTCGAGTGGCTTTTAATTAATATTAAATAGTACCAAATGTTAACTGCAGGGGTTCAAGGAAGGGTGACTTCAATGACTTATTATTTTTTAAGTCCTAGTTATTGTTTCAAATGTAAATATTTGTGTTAAGTACTTATTATTGAACTGTGTTTTACAATTAAATTGGTATGAGAATTGTATGTAGAGCTAATTTTAATTTACGTTCACAAAGTTGCCCGAATCTCATTTGAATAAATAAAATAAACCAGAGGCGCTACAACCTTTTTAGGTCTGGGCCTCAGATTTCTGTATCTATTTCATGATCAAAGTAGGCGATAAGCCTCCTATACCTAACACATGCCGTCGACTTTTTATGTCTAAGGCAAGCCGGTTTTCTCACGACGTTTTCCTTCACAAAAAGTATATTATGGTGCACAGCCGGAGATCGAACCTACGACCTCAGGGATGAGAGTCGCAGTGGGCTAAAGCCACTGTGCCAACACTTCTCTTTAAATCTCATTTGAAACAGAAAATAAATTCACTTCAAATAATTATTCTCGATTAAATCAGTAATTCAGCAAATTCGATTGGGTTATACCTAAGTTCAAGGCAGCCATGCCCTCCGGATATCCTTTCAAAAACCGGTGAAGCACTTGCAAGACATCGGTGACGATTTTGAGAAGGCAAGTTTTTGCTAACATTTTCGTTAAATAGGTTCCGTTCAAACTCGTGATTCATTATTACGTGTTTAAATTTTAATTATGCCCAAATGTAGGTACTTATAAATAGTTCACGAAATACTTAACATGTATAAGAAAATATTGACAATATTCAACATGATTTTCTCTATGTAATAACAAAAAAACCATAACTAACCTTAAAATATAATAACTAAAATATTTTATTTAAAGGAGTCCCTTTAGGCAAGGTTCCGAAGATACTTTTTAAATAGCTTTTTACCACATTATAAGTTACTATAGAGTAGGTATAATGTTTTTTAGTTAGTTTTTGTGAAATATAACATAATCCGGTAGTAATATAAATGTTATCAACAAACAAACAAATATATCTAAAAACGGAAAGAAAATGAAACTTACCACTTAATAAAGCGACTAAAATCCTTAATTTGGCACACATCTTGATGTTCGTAAAAATCACAGCACATAATTTCACTACAGCACACGAAAATCACCTCCACATTGTCACTATGTCACAATCTGAACGACGCACTGCGGCACATTGACAGCTATCAAAACTGTCATCGATATCTATGCGCTTCCCCCATTTTGGCTGATCGTGATCTGTAAAACAAGAGAGAGCCGTTGTTATTAATGAATACAGATACAGATAAGTTATAATAAAATACATACACATGAAAAAAGAGGGTAGTTTTTGGAATTGTTTCTAACATTGTGCCTTACTACTGTAAATACTGAGAATTTCGAGCCTGAGGTCGTGTGTACTGACTTTTGTGTATTGTAATGTATTGATTTTTCTTTCTATGTATTCCAATAACAATCGTTTGAACGGAAAACATCGTGAAAAACCCCACATTTCCAAAAAACTACGTTTTCCATTTTGAATTACGTACTTGTTACAAAATTATCAACAAAATAGAGAAATATAGAGACCTATAATAGTGGTTATAGTGCCACTTGGTGTATGTTATCCTTAGTTGTCAATACCTATTGTATTTATCAATTCGTGGAAGCATAAAAAACCTATCTCGCTATTTGCCAACTTTATTACATGGAACGGCGCACCATTAGGCATTAAAACGCAAACTTATTGAAAAGATATCACATCACGAATGAGCAGAACTGTCTACACAATTCCTATTATAATAAAATGTCTTTCAAATTTCAAGCTTATACAATTTTATGGCGAATCGTAAAAAAATATTTATTTAGACTTTACGACTTTGGACTGAAAAATTACACTTAAATGCATCTTCCAAAAACATTAAAGTCTTTTGTCGTTAAATCAATGTGTCGTTAATTTTTTATAGAGACGAGATGGACATAATTCTGACATTTTATACTTATTTTGAGTAATTTCACCTCACGAGGGACCGTTCAAATTTGAACGAGTGTCTTAACACATTTCAGCCGAAAGTTGTGTAATAAAACATTTTATACGTTTTTCACCTACAATAAACATTAAAAACATTAAAACGTGATAAGAGTACGAATAAGCGATCTGGTGATTATTAATAAAACGTGGTGTTAATGTAGACAGACCTTAAACCAAAAATTAATGGACTGATTGCAGAAATGGATGGTCACAATGTGGTCGTATTTATAATATAACTTAGAAAGTATAAAATCTAGCAAAAGTGACGTCACACAGCCCACATCGCTCATTAGATATTTGTTTAGAAGTTTGTGGTTGCACAAGCTGTGCCCACGCGCATCTCCAAATGTTTGGTACAAGATGCACTGAAAATACCTAATGACAAATATAATATAACCCTAAATTCTGTGCTCTTGCAATTTTTTTTTATTTTCTAGACTCAATAATCAAAAATATATCGTCAAAGTTCATATGATCCGAGGAAAAGTAACATTCCTATATAACTAGGCTGGTCTGAAAGAAACCACTTATTAGGGATAAGTGTGCCCGTTGCACTTTGTTTTTTTTCAATATTTTGTAAATAGTGTAAGAATGAAGTGTTAATAAATAAATAGTAACCCTTTGGATTACAATCCCAATTTTTATAAGAAAAAGTAACATACCTATATCCTTATAACTAGGCTGGTCTGAAAGAAACCACTTATTTGGGATAAGTGTGCCCGTTGCACTGTGATTTTTTTTATATTTTGTAAATAGTTGAGGAATGAAGTGTTAATAAATAAATAGTAACCCTTTTGATTACAATCCAAATGTTTATATCGAGTTTTAATTTAACACACAACTTAAAACCAGTTTGCTAAATCAGGATATTCAAGAACTACATCGAAGTATCATCATTATCGAATTCATCATTTTCTTAGTATTCCAATTCCAGTCACTCATCGGTATCTACAGAGTTGCCTTGCAGATAATTCTAAGACTCCCAATTATTAAATTTGTTTTATGATTTCTGCTATGCAACGCCACGCTGGCGCTTACTTCTTGGTCATTTAAATGTAGGTGTACAAATCTCGGTGAGAGGCAATTATTGTGTCTCCTCGGATGTCTGTGTGTCTGTTTGTTATGGTAATACATGTTTTGTTGATTAAACTTGTTAGCCACGGCTTGTTGGCTTTTAGGTTTATAGCAACTGTTTGTCCATGGGTTTTCCACGGAACATATGTTTAATTACGCAAGCTTTTTTAGGAGACAACATGTTTGACGCGACATGAGACACATATTCCTACATCTTGAAACAAGTGTCAAACCTTGTTCTAGACTTTATGAACAAAATAATAGCTAATTAAAGAAAAACTATTTCACAAAAATGTAATATACAAGTATATCAAACTCTGAACTTGCTAAAATATCTGATTTTATGCCTTAATATACAAAATTTCGTTGAAATAATGTCTAAAATCCATAATTAAACAATATTAAATACATCCTTTGACATGACATACTGAACTAAAATGGCTTAAACCGCAAACCACCGTTTTAACTATGGTAAAACAAAGTTCTACGTGACCATATTTATGTTATTATTCTCTAGAAATATATATGGTCTTTTTAATTCAATTTATGGTTTAGATCCCTAAATGAGAGACTAATAAGTCAAACTATAATATCATCATAGGAAGATTAAATATAAAAAAATGCTTTATGGCTCAATTGGTTAGATTTATGTTTGGTTAGAATCTCACAGATTCGAATTTTCTTCTAAGCAATGGTTTGAAAGCTTTTCTATGAAATGGTGAAATCTCTGCGAGTCCATAAAAGAGTAATGAGCCTTAATATTATGGTTCTACTCTTATATATATCTTATAGGCTTACTACCTCTTCTAGGCAAAGTATACGAAAAAATGATAATCGCTCGGCTAAAGTGGCATCTAGTCCCGAAAACCTCGAAAATCCAATACGGATTCATGCCCCAGCGGAGCACTGAAGACGCCCTATATGATGCAGTCACACATATACGCGCAAAGCTGAAACAAAAGAAGATACTAACAATCGTATCACTCGATATAGAGGGCGCATTTGACAGCGCTTGGTGGCCGCAAATTAGCTGCCGACTGGCAGAAGAACAATGCCCATTAAAACTAAGGAAAGTAATGGATAGTTACT
Organism: Pieris napi; assembly: GCF_905475465.1. Lineage (NCBI taxonomy): Eukaryota > Metazoa > Arthropoda > Insecta > Lepidoptera > Pieridae > Pieris > Pieris napi. The sequence continues at coordinate 12,691,148 of NC_062242.1, forward strand.
TACACGAAAGACAAATAAAATTAACCTACGCTGGACAAACGGTTGAAAAAGTAACTAACAAAGGCTGCGTTCAGGGTTCAATAGGGGGACCAACAATGTGGAATCTAATATTGGACCCGCTCCTACAGGACTTGCGAAATGGTGGTGAGTACGTCCAGGCTTTTGCGGATGACATCGTTTTGATAGCGGAAGGAGAGACCGGTAGTGAGATCCAGCAGAACCTCAACCTAACATTGAACCGGATACATAGATGGGGTATCCTAAACAAACTGAAGTTTGCGCCACACAAGACCAAAGCCATGGTGGTGACGCGCAAACTGAAGTATGATACCCCACGGCTAAATATGAATAATATACCGATACAGATGGATAACCACATTCGAATTCTCGGAGTTGATGTGGATGCTAGACTCACGTTTAACAGACATGTGGAGAGGGTATGCCGGAAGGCCATCCAGATATATAAGCAGCTGGCCAAAGCCGCGAAGATCGAATGGGGACTAAACCAGCAAGTTATCGCGACCGCGTACACTGCCGTTATTGAACCAATCGTAATGTATGCGGCCACGGTGTGGGCTCCCGCGACAAATAAAATCTGTGTACGCAGAAAACTAAATCATCTTCAAAGGGGCTTTGCCCAAAAAGTAGCAAAAACTTATAGGACGACATCATTACACGCAGCAACCCTACTGGCCGGGATACTTCCACTAGACCTCCGTATTCAAGAAGCCGCTGCCTTATACGAGATAAGAAGGGGGGTCAGCACGGAAATACTGGAGGGCGAAGAATTAGAGAGGAGAGTGAAATACGTAGATCTCCCACACCCGGCGAAACAAACAAAACTGGACTACAAGATGCTCACCAATCCGGAAGAAATCGAAGGACACGGCGGCACGCAAATCTATACGGACGGCAGCAAAACAAGTATAGGAGTGGGTGCCGCTTGGACGGAATGGAAAGATGGAATGGAAATAAATAGCAAGATGATTAAGATGGCGCCCCACTGCACAGTTTTTCAAGCTGAATTGACGGCACTACGAAACGTGACTAGCCACATAAATAAAAATAAGCGTGACGCTAAAATATACAGTGATTCTAGGTCAGCATTAGATGCTATTGTGAGTGGACGATCTCTCGATCCCCAGGTAGCCGAGATCCGCCGGAGCCTGGACGAGTGCCGCAAAAGAGGAACTCATATAAGCCTCTTCTGGGTAAAGGCGCACGTTGGTACGCCAGGGAACGAGAGGGCGGACACGTTAGCAAAAGAAGCGGCGGAAAGACTAAGGTCAAAACCTGAATACGCCGCATACCCCCTGTCATATGTAAAACATCAGATAAGGCAAAAGACTCTAGATGTATGGAATGAACGCTACCTGGGGGGTGAAACAGCTGGAACTACAAAATTATTTATCGCAAATGTTAGAACTGCGTACAAATTAATAAAAGAGAAGCGTTTCACACCCCAGATGGCGCAAATTCTTACAGGGCACGGAGCCTTTGCACATTACCTTCATAGGTTTAAAATTAGGACAAGCCCAGCATGTGACTGCGGCGATGAAGAACAAACAGTAGAACATGTGCTCATACATTGCCCTATTTTCGCATCGTCCAGGCACGACCTGGAGCAACAAATGCAGATGACTGTAGACCGTAACGGCCTACAGGACATGTTAATAAAGCACAGATCGTGCCTGGAACGGTTCTGCGAAAAAATTGTGGAATATATAAAGGCGGCAAACAAAACCCCAAGAACGGGTCTCGCGAGGAATTGCGTCCCGGCTCGCCCATGAATATTGTTAACAAAAATATTACAGATGTAGCCGGGGCGTCTTTCGCGAGACGTGTGATGTGCAAAGGTCCACAATGGCAGGGGAGTAGAAAAGTGATATATTATAAAAAAAAAAAAAAAATATTATGGTTCCAATCATTCGCCGACGAATATGTCAAACAAAATTAATCCGAAAATATATTCAATTATATTTAATTATATTTTGGACTACTGCGATAATTTGATGTACTACAGACACAAGATTCATTTATGTATAATTTATAATCATTAAAAATGAATAAATAGAAAACTTAAATAATTTTAAAATGTTTGGTGCCTGTGTGTGTACCAACAACGTGTGTGTAAAAAAACGTAGATTTCCCTTCGATATATAATTATAGTGATAAGATATTCGTTGAATATAAAAACGTATTTATTTGTTTGTACGTCAATTGTACTAATCAGTACGTGTGTGTCCAGCATGTGTGTATCGTTCACACGATCGCCATATGTCTCGCAAAACGTTTTATTGCTTGTTTGTATTGCTTTTTATTGTTCTTTTATGGCGCCCAATTTCTAGGGTTTTGAAGGGTTAATCGGGCTTTAAAGTTTGTGAGCAGGTAGAAATTATTCACCAATTTCAACCGCAGCGTAACTTAGAGCGTTCGAATCCCGGCTGTGCACGATTGGATTGCTTTAAAACCGCGACAACTTTGACGGAAAATGCGAGGAATAAGAACTTGTAAAAATTGTAAAAGAGAAAGAAAGTATAAAATATTACTAATATGTAGTTATGAACCCTTTGGATATCGACAGTTGATCTTGACATTTAAAATGCGCACAAGACCGAATCAATTGTGCAACGTTTCATTTATGTAAATTTTATATTCCTTATCCATGCGATCATTTTCATACTGCACTCACGTAATTTTATAATTCCTGAACAAATGTACATTATTATGAGTATGGATTAAATAGAGTAATATAAATATAGACAAAGCAACATGTGGCCTGACCGTCGCCACGCGGGAGACGCCACCGCGACTATTTATTTTTAAACTTTTTTCCATATTCGCATGTGGCTAAAAGGCGTAATTTTGCTTTGGTGTGGTAATTTAGCATTGTCACTTAATGATCACCAAATGAGACGATGTTAATTAATAAACGACGGTTGGATTAATCTTATCTTTCGTAGCATATTAAATATTTTCGCAAATAGCCTGATGAATAAGAAACACAATTTAAATATCTTTCGAGAAATTAAGAACTTCGTTCCGAACAAGTCGTGTGAACATCACTTTCATTACGTAAAAATGGTGATAAAAAAATAAATCTAATCACTTTAAAAACAGGTTTATTTCAATATATTAGCAATCGTGGGAACGAAATAAAATGATATCAACCGGTCCGAAGCCTTACAGGACGCGCATCCGCTGACGGCCGGTTTTGAAGGCTCCTTCGAACAGGTTGGCCAGTGTCATTATGATACTAAGTTTATATCAATGGTGTAAAGCCATACGTTTTGAAGAGGCTGTGATTACTATCCATACGGACAGAAGACTTACAAGTAGAATAATGAAAGTGTATTGAATGCAATCAGTAATATAAAAGTTTATATTTTTTAAGGAATACGAGATTCCTTATTTAAAATATAAACTTTTATATTTTTATAAATAAATATTGAGAAATTGTAATATAGTTGCAGAAAATCGTAATTAATGTTTTAGGTGGGCTGATAAGTTCGTAGGCTAACAATTTTTTTTTTTAGAATTTGATTATTCAATATAGCCTTCGAGAGCGATACAACGATTTTGGCAATTTTTCGATACCATTTTTTAAAGTACGTTTTATTTTATTATTTGAAAAGTTTTAATCTTTTTTTCGAAATTCGATTTTTTACTTACTGGCCTATCACAAGAGCCTTATTATTTCATACATAAATAAAATACGTAAATGGCAAAGTTGGATTAAATCATCTTAATTATAATATTCAATGTAAAGTGGCTCTTAGAGCTCGGCTACCGCCAGAAAATATTAAACGACAAGTAACGCTTAAGTAACCTAATAACGCGGTAACCCCGACCGCGTTATAGGAAATCGCGTTAAAGGAGTATTCTCGTAAAAAAGTTTTTTTTACATTTCTAACATATTAAAAAGTAGGTAAAACGAATTTAGTAAAGTTATGTAGTTTAATTTTATAACACAATTGAAACAGGTGCAAAAGTACGTTAATCTAATTATGAACTTGACAAATCATTACAAATTTCACATAACCGAAATATAACTTAAGAAATCTCCGCGTTATATGGGGATTACTGTACTACACTTAAAAATACTGTTCAAATGAACACGTTGCAGCGGATGTAAATAAATCATTAATATTATTGATGGGAATAAAACATAGATTATCCATAATGAACATTCTCATTAGAGAAGATTATGTTAGTTGATTTACTTATTTAGAACAAAGTTAATGTAATACATTATTCATAAATGCAATATGGTAAGTGTATAATCGTCAAAAAATGTTTGACGAGGCCTTTAATCGTTTGAATTTAAATTATTTTCGCTTGCTACTTAAGCAAATTAATAGAAATATCATTTTAAATGTCACTGAACTTTGCGATCACGAGGACACTGGATTACAAAAGAGGATATTTATTTCCAACATACAAATATGTATACAGTATTTACAATATTCTTAACCCACATAGTAAACATAATAATTACTTTACAAAAGTAACTTTACGCCCGGTTCGAATATCTAATGTGTCGTTTTTTGTATTCGTAAGTGTTTTTAAGGATTGATTGCTGATTTTATACCTAAATGTACTACCTACTAGAAATAATTACTATTTAGATACTGAAAGGCAATTTTTTTACATACATATAATTTATTATGAATGAAGTATGGTTGTTTAGTCAAGAGGCGCTTTATATTTGCCGCGCACCCTCGACGTTCCTACCGTCAATCTTTATAAATTACAGGGTCCCACGGCTGGACATTTATTATACATATATATATGTAGCATTCGAATGACGAAATAATATTAAAAATCACTAGTTATTCCAGTACACAATTTAACTAGCAATATTATGAATATATATTTGTATACATTTTCAAGCGAATCGAGAACTCGACAGAGTTTAGTTTTTGAATCTAAACGAGTAATTGAATCGCTTCTATACTGATTTTAGCGTAATCAGTGTTATGCCACATGGCTGCATTTCGGGGCGTAAACGATAACGGCCAGGCGTAGTTTTTGGACCTAATGTAAATTGATCTTTGACATGGTTTATGCATTACCTAATTCGTATAACAACAAATCAAAACTTGTTCAACGCTTTAGACTTGCTATATTAGTAACTTTTTATATGCAAAGTAAGTTACATTCATTCCAATAATTTATTTTTATTAATCGTATTTTCAATAATAAAATTATCCAGGTGAAGGTATTATTATCTAGTTATATCGTATTACTAATAACTGTCCAGATATAGTAGTTGAGTGAAAAAATAATTAAATAAAGAAATAAATTACCAATAAAAATAAACACTGTAATACTTTTCTAAGTAGATAGTTGTTGTAATACACGAACATGTTTATTCTCTTGTTTTCTTCAACTTTCGAAGTATTCGATAAGGCAATCCTAAGACACAGTACAAGAAATGTGTCTCGTCATAAGACAGATGCCTATGATGTGATGATCGACAAGTTTATGGTTTATCAACATAGGTATAATTATAACTATGAAAGCTACAGAAGCAATTAAGAGTGAAAATACCGAAACCAGTATTAAAATTAATGATAATGTAATAATTGCTTCCGTATCAAATGAAAACTTGGACATCAATAGTAAACGTTATTAATTGATGATATTTATTGCGAAAGCACCGGATATTACGACTATTTAGACGATTTATTTATTATTAACTTGATTTTGATTCGAAATCTAAACAAAATAATCTACACCTAAAAAATATTAACAATATAATTTACATCTATTTTTTACCGTGATCAAACCCAGGCTTTACCTAACAGCTATACTACGAATATGTTCAAAGTTGTGACCTAACATTATGTCTAAGAAGTAAGTTTTACAAAAGTTCACTATTACTATTTAATACAAATTTGTTACTTTTTATCTTTACTAAAATTACCACCATAAAAAAATTATCATTTATTATTAATAATTATTATTGTAATTATCTAAGTTTGAATTTTTCATTTCTGCACGTTATAAAACTATTTGTGATAAATCAAGATAGGAGCAAAAATGCTCCTATCTTGATTTCCTATCCTTTGGAATACTCCGTGGGGAACAAGTGCACAGGCGATAATCAAAGTTTTAATTTGGCACCTGATAGACAGTTCTGGTGACCCACGAGCTGGAGCTCTCGCTCGTATAAGCGTCGCAATACAGCGAAGAAATGCTGCTTAAAGCTTAAAATGAGGTTATATTATATTGTCATAAATAAACATTATAAACTTATTGGCTATATGCCTTCATAAATATACGTTGTAAAATTAGTTTTTTAATAATAAAACTTTTCCTTTAAACCAATTTACATAAGTGATTGAATTTCAATGACAGATTCCACTGTTAAACTACACGAGCTTGCATATTTCTAGATGAAGGTTAATAACTATTACCCGTTTCTTCAAATTAAACTAAAAGTAATTATAACTTTAAATGTTATTTAAAGTTTAATAGCATTGAGCTAACTAATTTAGACCAAAGGATTTTATAAATGCGAGGCACCTTTGTTTTGTGTAAAATTAATAAAACCTGTCAACATTACTACGTACCTTTGTAGGTATTTAATCCTTTACTTTGCGAACATCACACTTAGTTTTAACACAATTTTTTAATGCAATTAGCCTTCGAAAATTGTACTAACTACTTGAAACTTTGAAGTTTCAGTTTGAGAAAGGAGAAAAATAACGTTAGAAACCGCTGGCATAATTGTAATTGCATAAAACGTAGGTGATTTTTTTAATGTAACCTCAAAATCGTGAAATATTTCAAAAAAGGAATCTATGACCTAACGTGAAAACCCCTAATCAAAACAAAAAACAAGATCAATTTTAAAATTCGAACTCAGCGTCTGGCTTCGCTTAAATGAAGAAAAAATTAAATCGATAGTCGAAAATCATTTCTTCAAAGACGTTCACGTTCATCATATTCATGAGGGAACATAAATTCAAACAATATTGCTTTCGATATCGACTTACACAGACTTCAAAGTTGTTAGATTTTTGAATAAAATTATTTGTGGCTTTCTGCTCATTTATACTATATATTTCGATACTAAAAACACCAAATACAAACAGAATCCAGTTGGACCTTCCTAATACAGACTAATTCTAGTTAGAAATTAATTATTTTGCTGTATATAGTCGAATATATACCAACCGTAATATAAACTCCAACTTGTCACTTAGTTTCACACAAGTTCAAAACACTATCACTAAACACCATCCAAACTGGTTATTCATTCATAAAATCACAACACAACGCGGCAGCCACAGGTGGGGTCGACAGAACGGACACAAACGCGCGCGACGCAGGCCCGACGCGAAATGACAAGGGATGGCGGGAAACGGGGGGCGGGGGGGATAAGCCCGGGGAACCTGCGTAGCTGTGTTGCGTACTGCGTAATGCAAATCGTTTTAAAATTCTGTTAATTTGATAGAACTGGCTGACTTTTTCGAACTAGAATCTTTTTTGATGCTCTTAGAAGTTTTATTTTAAGGTATTTTCGTATTTTGTAACATAAATGTAATTAATGTGTATAAATGAGGTTAGATGGGATAAAGTGCAAGCTGCAATGTAGTACATATGTACCACAGCGTTCTGTATTTAGTTTCAATGCAGAATATGAATTAATAAATTATGATTCTGCGAAGAGACATCAATATTCAATAGAGCAAGGAACTATAATATTTTTGATATAATAATTGAATATACAAATTGCGAAAAAAAAAAGGATTTATGCGGGTGAGGTAAATAATAATTTTATATTGAGCTTTTTACACAAGCTGAAAGTAGTGGAGAGACGCTAGCAATTATACGGATCTTTATCTCTCAGTGCTAAATTAGTATTGAATGTTGGTTAATATTGATAATTGTAATGATTTTAAAATAATAAGTAGACAAAACAGTGGTGCAACATATTTGCGCGCGGCTTGACTTAGCGTAATAAAAGACATTTTATGCATAGTGTACGTCATCAAAACTATTGAAATATGTCAGAAACTAACGTCAAATATCAATAGGAATGTTTATCTTCAACTACTGATAAATTATGACTACAAAATTAGGTAGCATCTTGCCCTGTATTTTTTCCCACATAACCAGTTTTTTTTAAACCAGATTCTGGCAACACCGGTAATCAACTCTTTGGCCATGACATAGAATCGTTATTCGAACTTTTTGAATTTCGAACGCGTCGCTTCGACAGAGGTCGGTCTTGTTTTGGTTAGTTTTTTTTCCTTTTTAGAATGTTCGAAGCACAGGTGTTTTCTGTCCCATCCTTTTTATTTGTGGCTTCTTTCGATGAGTAGTAGATTGAGATTACGTGTATTACAAACGTTTCTTTTCAAGAATTTAGAGATTTCATATTTACAAAATCGTTCATAAGAAATTAAAAAGAGTCATATGAGTTTAAGAAAACTCTGTTGACGTCAACTAACTCTTTGAGTTGTCTCAAACTTTACTTTTGAAATGATAAATCAAAACAAACAAGAATATTATTAGCTAAAATGGACATTAGACAATATTGACTTGAAGTGATTGTTTAGTTTTTTTTTCTTTCTATTCAATTAGTATTATTTGACTAATAATTGCGTAATATACAATTATTTTAGAATCGCAAAAACATCTATTCAATGAAATTCTGTAACGTCACTGTCATAGTACAATATAACAACTAAGACATACAATTTAATATCGCAAGACCTCGCATTGTATATGTCTGTAGTGTCATAGGATTCACTTCCATATATGAGGAATTCAGACAACATGCAAAATATTGAATTTAATTGATCTAATGGTAATTAATGTTGGCCTAGTGAGGTCGTAGGTTCGATCCCCAGCTGTGTAACAATGGACTTTCTTTCTTTTTAAAATCGCTCGAACGGTGAAGGAAAACATCGTGAGGGAACCGGCTTGCCTCAGACCCAAAAACAACGACGTGTGTCAAGCATAAGAGGCTGATCACTTGCCTATTAGATTGAGAAATGACCATGAAACAGATACAAACATCTGAGACCTAAAAAGCTTGTATTGATTTATTTATCTATATTTAGACGAGGATTGTACTGTCCAAATACCTTATTTATCTTTAATAAAGGTACGTAACATTAGAATGCAGTGGTATTTAAAGGTCTGGGAACGAAGGACACGGCATTTAATGTTTTTAACTAGGCTTAGAACATGGTAGCCATTCACTCATAAATCACCTTCGTTTGGTATACCGTTTACTGTATGGTTTATTGTGAAATGACTAATTATTTGTTTACTATGATGTATCGGAATTGTAGTCAAGTAGGTAAGTGCGTCGACCGAACACATGGTGGTCTATGGGGCCTGAACAAAATTAATAAAAGGCACTCACAGTTCAATTCACGCTGGTATGAGTCGACTAGCAAGAAATAAAGGCTTAGTTTTTTCTATATTATGGCAGCACCAAAAGAAGTCGCGAGCTGTAAGCTCGGTATCCTGATCATCAAAGGCAAAACAAAGGAAGTATTTGATTTACCAGAACAACTAGGATCAAAGACGGAATCGCAGCCGGCGATGGAGTCAAAGACGGAAAGGCTGCCATTTCAAACTAAACTAACGCTAAGGTCTTCGAATTCCTAAAGGCAGCAGGTATTAAAACAGCCTTCATAAAAATCGTAGCAGCAACAGCGTTCATCTTGAAGAAATGTGATATGGTAGTGAATGGGTAACCAGGCCTCTCGCTACTGGTTTATTCCTTAAACACTTCATGCCAAGTAGGAATGATGCTTTGAGGATTTTAGGTGCGTTGGCGGCCTTTGAGGGAGAATTATTCTCGTTAAAACAATTTGTCAATTCTGTTTCATTCCTTCACATTAGAATTAACTTCTTGAATTTTAATTTAGTATTGTATGATTCTTTTCGCTACGAAAGTGGTACATACAGATTGATTAATTATAAAAAAAACACACAATCAGCCATATAAAAATAGCCATGTAAATGTCAAATTAACTGTCGTACCTAATGTCATAATTATAAGAACAGTTAAGTTATTTATCGTTGTCAAAAGTTATGGTCTAAATATTCTCCCACACTATAATGTCACCTTGTCTTTAAAAATTTAATCACCTTTCCCTTGAAAGCATTACACGGCATCCGATCTATAACTTCTGGGGAGGTAATTAATTAATTTGATAGCCATATACGTACACTAAAAAGCTAATTGGAAACGTAATTGTGACAGTTACAGAGTGTGACCGCTAAGAGTGAGTAATAGAACATTTAAAGCCGTATTTTTCATCAGTTCACTCCATTCAAAGTAAATTGAGGTGCAAATAAAAAAGTATAAATAACACACAACACAGGTACATCCTGCACTCATACAGACGTATAATGACGAGTTCATTTTACGCGCCAACGGAAATTATCGTAAAAAACCTGCCAAGTGCGAGTTTACTTCTTGTTTATCGTTAAGTAATCACAAATAAACTACATAAGTAATATTTTATATAAAACAATACTTTAGTTTAAGACTTTAAATACTTATGAAAAAAGGGACTGAAAACCCTTTCAAATGCAATGAGTTTAATAACATTATATTTGTTTTGATTTAATTACATTTATCTTTAATATTTTTTATTGTAACGGGACAAACGGGCATGAGGCTCGTCTGTTGTTAAGAGATAACTAGAAGGCTCGCAAGTGCGCTGCCGGCCTTTTAGAAATTGGTACGCTCTTTTCTTGGAGGACCCTAAGTCGAATCGGTTCAGCAATACTTTAGTGGGCAACTCGGAGCTAGTGGTGGTGCGCGGCAAAAACTGCCTTAAATAACGCTCAGTTATGGAACAACGGACGTCGAGGTGCTACGTGGGCTTTTGTATTTTGCCTGGACGCCCGATGATGAAACTTTTTTTTAAATATAAACAGTTTGTTTAAGTAATATTAAATGAAACTTCATCAACGTTCCATAAACCAAAGATTTATTATGATTCACTTATAAAAACTACCTAGTATCTTACACATTTTTTAAGTATAATTTAAATTCCCAATTCGGTCCCATTTATCCGCGGAACCCCAAACCCGAAGACATTCATGAATCGTCCAATTCGTGTGCGAGCGCAGGTGCGGACGACACCTGTCTCTTTCCCTCGCTCTCTCTCCCACACCGGATTTCAAAACCGACCCTTTGGTGCCTTCACGTCATTTTACTAATCATTTATATCTAGTACTACAGAGTTGCGTCATACAATGTCGACAAAGGACCATATGTTCTTTTTATATGTTCTCTTTTTCGAATTCTTCGGGATTATAACGGATTAAACTTATCCAGAGCTGGATATATTCGGTAGTGATCTGATGAATTTTAAAGAAAGCATTGTTAAGTGCCTATCTCGTACCGTACGCAGTTTTGTTGGTAACTTTTCCTGTAACAATTATTATGTTCAACATTGTCATATATTTTAGAAATGATTGGTTGTAACATTTACTTTAAATATATGAGTCTGTATGATGTGGTAAAGTTGAATAAATAAATAAATATGTTTAATTTTGTAGTATTATTATTTATAATAGACAAGTCAAGACATATTATGTTTCTTTGATATATTTTTTCTTTTATAGACAGATAGGTATACATGTCGTCGAGTAGCTGTTGACGGATGCCTGGATTTGAATGTACGATAATAATAAAAAAATGTATCTTAATTGCAATCCTGCAATTCAATAATATAATTAAAGAAAGTAATTTTAGCCATAAGTGAACATTAGTTTCTGCAGAGAAATAGTATCTTTTCATCTTCGTTTTATTTATGTTACTTGAGCAAACTTGACTTTCTCACTTACGAAATCTTATTAATATTTGTTGGAAATATCAAAACATGTTAATAAAATAGTATTTTTAAGTTACGTAGTTTAAAAACAGCATCTATTCGTTTTATGTTGGATTTAGACGAGTTATATTTTTTTAATATAAGTAGTATATTTCGGAACAACGTCGGTAATACCAGCTGTGTATGTTATTAAACTATATCTTGGGATGTATAAATTGACTTTACAGTTAAATCGTTAAAATAAGTAGTTTATTTGATTTGCGAATATAACTCGTAATCAACGCCTATTCTAGAGACACTGATAGTGATTCTGTAGTTATTAATAAAGTACATTTCTATACAAGAACACAAAGTGAAATTTATTTTTATTCATTCAACGACACTTAGCACGTACTATGTCAAAAATCAACACATTTTTGGCCGACGGGAGTCAGGTTTAGATCTAAAGTAAGTTCTATAGTACTTTCTATACTTTATTTTTATATATAACAGGAGTAATCTGGACACACACTACCAGGCTCGCCTTGCCAGGCCTATTAAGAATTTATACGCTCTTTTCTTGAAGGAGCCTAAGTCTAATTGGTTCGAAACTTCATCAGTGGGCAGCTGGTTTCAATAGAAGTCTTGCACGGCAAATACTGCCTAAATATCGCTCAGTTGTGGAACGACGCACGTCAAGGTGATACGGATGGTATTTTGTATTCTGCCTTGACGTCCGATGATGAAACTCAGCTGCAGGTATTAATAGTAGTAAGCTATCGCTTCATTCAGTGCAACATTACACTTTATATATATAATCTTTACTTATATAAAAGACTTAATGAGGTGTTTATAAAAAAAATTAAATATTCTTACATATAATATCTTTAAGAACAAACATTGAAAGATGAAATGTTCCCTCATCAACACGAAAATGCAAAAAACCTCAGTTTTGTATGGCGCAGCCCGGACATACACCGACCACTATTTAAGCCTTGACTTGTTTAAGATATCGCGGAATATGCTTCGAAAGAGTATTAAGAATGTCCATAACGCTAACCTGCACCATGAGAACACCCCACTTACACACCATCACACAACACAGCCGAATTAGACATTACTTACTTACTCTGCTAGTATTTTTTCTTTTCGTAAATGTTTGAACCTTCTTGTATTTATTATGTATTCCATCTTCGGCTACATGTTTAGTATAATTGTTTTTTGTTGTATATAATTTATGTTATATATAGCGAATGAAAAAAATAATGTGTGTGACTGAGAGGAACAAGTACATTTTTGCGACCATTTTTACAAACAATATTTGCAACAATTGGATGCATTGAATACACTAGACCTGCACACACGTGATTAGTCAGCAAAGGTGCATGCAAGTTAGTCAAAGATAGTCTAATCTGATTCAAAAAGTAGAACCTCCTGACTTTATTACAAGCACCTTTAGCCTTAAATAGCCCCAAACTCGTAGGGGGCTAAACAAAAGACGATAAAATGACTCCCACGGTCATCGAATTATAGGGTTGCCGACCCATATGATATAGAATTAAATAACAGACACCTCTGTTTTCCAGTGTTATCATTATTGATTTCTGAAGTGTTTTTTTTAGAACAGGAGGCTCATCTGATTTTAAGAGATACCGCCGTGATACATGGTTAAGTGATACATGGACACTCAATGCCAGTGGACACGCCAGTGCGTTGCCGGCATTTAAAGGAGTTATTAATTGGTGTCTTCTTAAATAAATAAATATTTTAATTTCGCAAAGAAAGTGGTACATTCAGATTGATTAATTAATAAAAAAATACACGATTTTTACTGTTCCTTAAGTTGAAATTAAGGTTACTTTATCATTAAGATACTGTGGAATTAATGTCACACTGAAATCGATGTATTGGATTAGAATAAAGATCATTTAATGAAGGTAAAGTACACTTTTTTATTTATTTGTTTATTTTACACATTTTTGATTTAATAAACTGCCCAGCTTTATTTCTATACATATAAAAATATAAATAGTTTGCAAAAGTATAAAATTAATACCATTCAGATACTTAATTTAAAATGAAAATATATGTTTAATATTGGCAACCCTATTCAAATGCCTTGTGACTCAACGTCACGGTTCGCGGCGTTAGGAAGAAATTATTAAAACTAAGATGGTCAGGTTAACTGCATGCATCATAATATTACAAAGAATCGTTTTTTTTAATATTACTGTTGTTTGAAAAGTATACTACGAAATCTCTGGTGTATTTTTTAATCAATAATGTCAATAAAGACTCTTAAACACTATTCAAATACTGCTAAACTTTTGATCTAATAACTTTAACTAACTTCAGAAGAGCCAAAAAAGGTTTAAAACTTCGAAGTATTTTTTATTGTTAACTAATGAGATATTCTTAATTTAGCATTACGTCGTTATTTTTCAATCCTGAGATTGTACATAGCCATTCTTCTCCTATCGATTTAATATGCATTACACAAATGTATTTACAATATTCTCAAGCTATATAGTAATACAAAATTTATAAATAGAAAATTAAAACAAATTTAAAAAGTTTGGTCCCTGTGGCAGTGTACCATTAATGCTTAAATTTTTACGCTGTACTGCTTGTTGAACCAGGGGTCACTGGTGGTACTATCCACCAGGCGCCAACTTAAATCTTTAATTAGCGCCTGTGCACTTGAACCCCACGGCCCAAGAATCCAAAGGGAACAAAATCCAAGTTAGAGGGAAGGCTTATATTTGAACCGTTTATCTTCCGCTTACTCTGCGGCCTGGCTTCTGTGCTTGCCTGAGGGAGGTGAGACGGGGCTAACGTGTCCACACATGTAGCATCCCTTACTAAAGGCCGTCCCGTCTTCCAAGAGATCAAAGACATCCCATCCGGCCGCTTGCCATCGCCTCTAGCCATGTCAAATCTTCTTTTTAGATTCGTTTTTAATTTTGTATTAAAGTTAGACATTAATTCTTTTTGGGCGTTGAACAATATAGACCGAGTAGATTTCAATAAAAATATTCAATTGAACACATAATCCTACCTCATGAATAACTATCTAATGGTGAAAATCGTACAAGAAACAGTTGGGTAGTTTAGGGTTTATCGCATACAGACAAACAGCGGGAGGCGACGAACTCATCATCTCTGGTAAAATACGTAATAAATTTATCACAATACAACATTATCCCAGACTGTATTGCAAGTATTCATTGAATAAAAAAATTATTCAAATCGCTCGCTTCATTAAACACGATTTACGTGAGAAACAAGTGCCTCGATCAGTTTCAAATAATTTATTCAATTTGCATGCAAATACATGCATTTTTACAGAATGCAGATTTCCTGTTTAAGTTGAAGAAAGCTTTAGTTTCTACCATTATTCTGTGTCGTTTATATTATGGATATCGTGAGCAGGCAGGCTGTCATTATATTTTAATGGTTTATTTGGAGAATTAAATACATATTATAAAGCAATTAAGCGAGAAAACCGGTTAGTCTTAGACCCAAAACCAACAAGGCAAGTCAGACTCAGGAGGCTGATCACCTATTTGCCGAGTTGGCTTTAACGGGACAATACAGCTTCTCTTTAACTGTATCACGAAGTTAAACTACTGTTTTTAAAACTAAACTTGTCACGCCTTTCTATAGAATATATTTTTTCTCAGTCCATGCGAGGATTTTTGGTTATTAATAATTGATTAATGTTTCCAATTTTATTATTTGCTGTCTCCGCGTGAGAAAATAATTCTCACGCGCTTTTCATGATTTCATGTGTTTCCTTTCAATTTGTTTTCTTTCAGTTCAATTATTAAAATAAGACATAATATATAAATCGTTGTTTCTTTAGTTATAAAAGAAAGTCGATTTAAAGGTATGTTAGTTATGTAGATCTATCGATCAGTCATAACTGTAAAAATTTTATGATTACGTGGTAATAACATAAACAAATACATAATATAACATTATTCATGACAGTCCCCACTAGGGTAGAGTGGAGAAAATTAGTGGTTCTATGTATTTTTGTATGCTGTATCATTCTCAGACTTACTGAATATGCATAAAACATTCATAAGAATCGGTCGAGCCGTTTCGGTGGAGTATGGGAACGAACATAGACACACGAGAATTTTATATATTAGATAGTCTTAAAATTTCATCTAATTCATGGTCTTATACTAAATTCGTAAAAGACCATGAGTAAATACGATAAGATAGATATGTTTAGCCATGGAAGGCTTCAGACTCTGTTTTTATAGGCATGATTATTACCACCATTAAGACGGAAAAATACCGCACGGTCAACTTGCATTTACGGTTGTCAAACACGTTTGTTATTTATGTAACGTAGAAAAGCTCTTGAACTAAAAGTTTTAAAATAATTGCTCAATTAAGCTCTAAAATAAACACTTGCAGCATCAAATAGGATTAGATCCTCTCTGTTCAGTGGTTCTACGTAAAGATATGAAGACCAATCGATCAGTCTAGACACGTCGAAACTTCATAAAGGATAAAAAATTAAAAACTTTTCAATAACATGAGAGAGACGTCTTTGCGTTGACTGTGGTTATATTAAAAACCTCCTACATTCGGGTTTGTTTTCTTATAGGCTTACATTTTTCGCCAATTATGTATATTTTTGTACTATACGATAGCCATTCATTTCAACAGGTAACCAGGCAATATATACACAAATTTTATTATTTTAAAACAAATGTTGCCCCGGTAAATTGGTATTACTCATGTATGAAGCTATATAACTAGCAGCCGAGTACCTAGATATGATTTTGAGCATACTTTGCAAAGAACGCATACTAACAGGTAGTGGTACTCGGGAATAATGTACTATATATAAGCGGTCCATTACATTTTGAGTAGTCCGCAGTCGCAATACCCGTCCACTCCCAAACGTTGCGAAGCCATGCTATGCTATGACACGCCGTTTACCGTTTTGATTTTACCCATTATAATTAATTAAAGGAGGTGGTCATGGCGGTCATGGCGCGACTCGTGACCCCGGTACGCAACTTTCCGTTGTTTAATGTTCTGCATAGGATCTTTCGACGGTTCAAAAATTGTGCAAGACTTTTTTATTCCCATTTATTCGCTAACCAGACGCAAATTTGTTAAAGACAGAATGAAGTGTGTCACCATGTGCTTGACTCAAAGATATTTAAATCGTGTATCACACATCTCTATTTCCTGTTTCTTTAACCGTTAGTTAAAACTATATCATGCATATTATTAGTTTCGATATATGTCGTTGTGAGAGTGTTTAGTTTGACGCATTCCGTGACTTAAGACTTGACAAATTCAGATATTAATTGGCTACCATCTTATCACAGTGATCTTGTTAAACAGTTAAATATATTTGTGTTGCCAGTTCAAGTCTTCGTCAACCGTTTGCCTTATTCTGGGTATCTACTGGCCCGAGAAGATCTCTAATACGCAACTTTGGGAGCGCTGCCGAGAAACCCCGATTAGGCAACAGGTCAAGCGATGCAAGTGGAAATGGTTAGCCCATATACGAAGGGATTCCAATTATATCCCCAAGCAGGCGCTTGATTGGAACCCACAAGGAAAGCGGAAGCTTGGCCGTCCCAGGCAAACCTGGCGTCTTACAATTGCAGTTAAGGCAAAGAGAGCCGGAAAAACTTGGAGCGAGGTGAAATACGAGGCTCAAGACCAAACGCGCTGGAGACTCTCTGTGGACGCCCTCTACCCCATCTAGGGGTTATGGGACATTAAGTCAAGTATGTTAAATCAAATTCACACTAAAACCTCGATACAGTATTTAGCTAAGCTTTATTAAAATATTGTTTTAATTAGGCTCCTATTTATCTCAGGCCAAATACCAAGGGATTAATAATCAGGCATTACAACGAAAATTAATGAAAAATCTTAACACAATGAGGTCATTATCAGTAGGTGCTCGAAATAAGTTAATGTTGTATTAATGGTGTAATTATAATCCTCCCACGGGGAATGAATGACGATATTCATGGGTCTAGTGCGGTCGGCGGCGATGGCCACGCGCTACAGGGTGTTCTATTTTAGAGAGGAATTTATTTACGAAATTCAAAATCTTATTGTTATAATTTAGTATAAGAGTATGAATTAGAAAAACTATTATCATGTACTGTTACATTTCATTATGTGTTGTGTACAAGTGTTACTCAACTAAATAAGATTGTTTATTGTTTTCTTATTAGTTACCAGTTTTATTACTCATTCATAAAGCCTATATTGCTGACACCCAGTATAATATATACAAACATTTGTTTTATTTACACATAGGCCTCTTCCAGCTGCTTCCATTCTTTTGTAATGTTAGCTCATCTTGTCCAAGATATGTTTCTTATTCTCTTATCTCTTGCTCTGTCTTCCTCTTTTCCTTTTTCCATCTCGTGTTTGCCATTCTGTAATAATATTTGTCAATTTCAACCTGCCATCTCTCGACTGGATTTAAATGAGTTCATTTGTACCAAATCCATTAAGTATTTGTTTATACTCGTATATGAAGTTTTTATAATTGGCTTAAAAGGCCTATATTTATAACATAATTTACATAGTTATAAGCTGTAAATCTTCTTAAAAAATATTTAATATTACAATTTTCCAAGACTTCTTTACTTACACTGTTAATTTTTACTATTATTTATATTTTCTACTATTATTATTATTACATTATTTTTCTCGTTTTTGCGTCTGAGGCGCAAAATAAATGTTGTGGTCTCTGGTAGAATTACCAGGGCTGTGGAACACATCTGCTCCACAGCGTAATGCTGAGCCAGTTACGGCCATAGCACACACACATTACACACTTAAAATGAACCTTATTCCTTTTTTGTAATTTTTCTTTTTTGATTATTTTTATTATTATTTTCTGTTTCGTTAGTAATAAAAATTATGTCTGTTTCTATATTTTAACTATTAATATAATTAGAATCAGTGAGTGTATGAATAAAGACTTAATTGAACACCCTGTGGCATTATCTCTATAACCCCGTCACACTCTAGAGCGCGCTGTGTGAGAGTCCCACGACGTCTTACTATTTCAACATCTTATCTGTACTGCACGGATGGACAGACACACTCAGTTTTTCAATATCATCGATGAAATTTACGATTCGATAATGTAACTCTTCGAGGTATATATATTTATAAAACATTGTCTTTTACTTTGATATTTTAAAAGTTAAATATTTAAAAAAATCTTATTTTCTTTTATCATCATTCTGCAATTTCTTCTTTACTAGAACGAAAACATTTCGTTTTGTGACAACACAATATACATACTGTAACAGACAGAATCTTATATATTATATTTTTATTATTTTATATTTTTTACTGATTTAAAACATTATACGTTAAAGAAAAACTGTAAAGTAAAGAACTGTGTAATGCATATTTATCTTTCAATAAGAATTAAGAAAAAGGTAAAAATATACAGTATTTACAATATTCTTAACTTAGTAATAATAATAATAAAAAATTGATAAAATTAAAACAAATTTTAAAAGTTTGGCAGCATTTCCTCGCTAATTTGCGATACTTATTTGTTAAGCGAAAATAATATTAATACTTATTTGTTATTATAAATTATAGATACGTTAAATATTTTGTTAAAATCTTTTATTAATTTAACCTCCACAGACATCTCTTATATTGAATCGTTTGTATTTTTGAACGATATTAAAAAATATTTGTAGCAGCAGACAAGGACTAAAGTATAATACTACAAAGTTATCCAAATGCCATCTATACTATTGTTACATTATCACATCTGCCAAGACCAATCATAATTACCGTTTAAGACGAATTTAAATTATTTGTTGTAATACATTGCGCTCTTAAACATTTCAACAAACTTTTTCACTATTGAGAATAAGCAGTGGAAACAAAACATGCTTGAGTTTCAAGAAGTGGGATTATAAGAATTGGTAAGAATACGTTTTTTGAGTGAAACAGGTGGTGCGTACACAGCTGGGCATTTTATTTAGGCCGTAATTAACAAATTTTTATTTACAAAAATGATGTTACTTGTACTAAAAACTTTACAAGTATGTATGTAAACTTAAAATAATATATGTATTTAGAAATGATGTTAACTTATATTACTTAAATAAAACGTTTTTTTTTTTATACAGAATTGGAGAGTCGTTTATCCAGGTATTGGAGGCCAGGCCAGAAGATGCCTGAATAACCGCCGATTAAATGAACCCATATTATAGTATGAATCTAGTGATGATGGGGGAGGGCAAGGAGGAGTTCCACTCCTTTGCTGTTTTTATATGAAACGATGAACCAAATCTTGCAGTGCGACACCTGGTGATGTCAACAATGAAGGGATGAAACTCCAGCGTGCTTCTAGTAGAACGTTGTTTGATAGTGTCGTACCCATTGCAGTACTAAAAGTTAATTGAATCATAGTTTACTGGCACTTAGTTTTCAACACACTTAGAATATAAATCGAAGGTTTTGATTGCTTCCGAAACAATATTCCGTGGCCTTAAAAGTTGATTTATGAAAGAAATTTACCCAATGTCACAACACTGTTGTTCAAATGACGAAAGAACGACTATATATAATATCACAGACTCGTTGTTTCGAGAGCTTTTGAGCACTCGTGGTTATGAGACTCTAGCGTAATTAAGTTCTACCAAGCCCAATTACATGACGCACGTTAACCTAAGATATTATTGCTTATATTAACTGTCGTGTAGTGTACAGCTTTAAGCGGTTAGCATTGTCGGCACCTGCGACGCCGGCTGTGCCATTATTGTGTATCGTGCTGTGTATAACTGTATGGACGCGGATAAAAACGTTGCATACTTGAATTTTTGACATAATGCGGCCAAATAAGGCTCCTGGAATTTATTTAAAAGGTCACTTTTTCAGATCGCTATTTTAATTTGTTTATGGAGATCAGTTATATTCCTTGTACTGCGAGTTACCGTTTCAGGTTATTTGTGTCGATATATACCAATGCAACCAAGTCTGGGTCGCAACACAATATCTAGTTGAATAAAGTTTATTTAAAGATCACAATTTTTTTTTAATAATTAAAGAAATTGACATTTATTTATTTTAAAATGTTGGCTATGCTAACTTAATGGGTGTATGTTTTTTTGTGACGGTGTTTTTGCGCGCGCATCGCAAAAATTGACTCTCATAATTTTTCTCTAACGCGCTAATATAGGTATAACTTCAAAAAGATATTTTATATAGGTACAATGTACATATATTTTGGCTTCTAATTATCGGTGCTAATTTTTTTCTTATTATTTTTAATTCTTTTAATATTTTATGTTTACTTATTTACCTACTATGCATTGCTTCTTCATCCACCGTACTATCCAATTTTCTCCCCCAGCGACTTTTCCTGTTCTCAGACATCCAGATAATGCTTGATGAAAATTTTGCGCTGATGAAGAGGTAATCGACGAAACTGAAGCCTGTTTTGAGGATAAACTCAAATCGTACAGTAAAAATTGTATCAAAAAAATTGTATGACCGCTATAATCGTTGTATATTCGTTATCAAATCCTATCAAAAAAAGTTTTTCTCAGTGACTCCGTAACTAATATTTATGATAGACTGTTGGGCCGTGGAGTTCAAATGCTTGCTTTATAAAGATTTAAGTTCTTGCCTGATACACCGGTGACCCCAGAGCTGGTGCTTTCCTCGCTCAACGAATAAGTATAATACAGCAAAGAAATGCTGCCAGCGTAAAAGGTACACTGCTACAGGAACCAAACTTTTTAAATTATTTTAATTTTATATTTCTTAATATATATAAATTACGTGTCACGTTGTTTGTCCGCTATGGACTCCTAAACTACCGAACCGATATCAATCAAATTTGCACACCGTGTGCAGTTTGATCTAACTTAAAAGATAGGATAGCTTACATCTCAATTTATACCCGCAATATTATTTTATTGCAAATATTTGTTTATTATATGATACAATTCTAACAGATGGCGCTGTGTTAAAAGTGCCAACGTTTCACATAAGCTATCTACCTTTCACATAAGTTCTCCTACCGTTTCCCTTGAATAGTTTACTACTATGTTATATAACAAAAACTTTAGCCACAGCAACGCTTGGCCGGTCTGCTAGTTTTTAATAATTTTTATTATTACTATGTTGGTTATGAAAATGTTAAATGTTATATTTGTGTGTTAAAAATAAATAATATTTATAATTCAGTTTCAACGGAATTTTCAAATAAGTAATTTATGTTTCATAATATCTCAGTATGGCAAGTATAAAGACGCTTAATTCACTACAAAACTAATCCACATGTAACATGCGAGTATGTATGTAAGCATAATCTCTGAAACTACTCATCCATCAACATAGGGGGCTTAAGTCATAGGTCGAAGGCATTGTTATATGCAAGGCTTAGAGGTATTACCTAACATTAGTATTTATGCCATCCCAAAGGATGTAGGGAATGGCTCATTAATTAATCGTTTAATGGAGGCCATCTTGTCGGACCTCATAAATTTATTACTATGGCAACAAGCTTTTTGTTGGTTAATAGGACTTTTCTGAAAACAAACCTAAAATATCTAGTATTAGTTCAATGTAGCCACTGTATTGTGAAATAAATATTAGTAAACTAAGAAAAAATTGTGTTTATTTGTATTTTAATACGCCATCTCTATTACGAAAAAGGATGTGATTATCTCGGAACCATCCAATTTGAATTTGGCCTTTTTGAGGAATCGGAGAAAAATAGCCTATATTTCGGAGAATTTCCTTTTTCTTACACACAATCAATTAAAAACAAACTTAAGTTCGTTGGCCGATCCCGACAAAGCCACCTCCAGACCCTTCCAACCTGAACTTTCGCCCCACTCTTGGCTAAACATTGCTTTCTACCAGTTTTATTTATCCCAACTCTCGTACTGTACGCCTTTATTTCAGTTTTTGGGTATCAATTCATAATGATTTACTCCACTTCTCGCAAGGTCCTGTCCATCTTCACTTCTCCTTTCGAATACTTCTTACAATGCCTTCTATCTTTGTCGTGTACCTCATGTAAATATATCTAACCCTATCTCATTTGTTTTTAATTAGTAAACTTCTTCTCTTTGACAATTGTCATATTATATATATTTTATAGTGGCGTGTTTTATTTTTATATAAAGGACTCCTACATAGTAACATATCAGACGCGCGATCAGGCTGATCTGTGGCCGTGAAGTTAGGCAACAGGGGAGTATCAGATCTCCTCTTTCCTATAAAAATACTTTATTTGCTTAAAAGGATTGGCGTCTCCCACCGGGCCCGCGCGAGTTCTACTCCGCAAATATCCTCCTGATATTTATGGGCGAATTGGAGCCACTGGCCGGCGGAACCCGCGTTACCTTTTGTAGTGGGTTACGATTCTCACTGATGTTAAGTTATTCTACTATCACTGGTGGGTCTGAGTGGGATGTCTTCCTTAAGTAGAAACCCTCCTGTAGTAGTTTAGATATATTTATGTAAATATAAGATTTAATTTATGTAAATTATTAATAATAATAATAAAGCCATTTATTCCAAAACTTGCTTATGTTTTACAATGTTGTTAGTACTTAATTGCTTAAATTTAAAATGGTTACTTATAATTACCGTTAGTATTATTATTTATGTACAAGGTTTGGATCCCTGTTGGGTAAAGGCCTCCTCCATCCTTTTCCATGACTCCCTGTCTCTGCCTATTTGTATCCAGTCGTTTCCTGCGACGTGTGTTATATCATCAGCCCACCGTCTTAATTGTCGACCAACATTTCTCTTCCCCATGGGTCCTTTCCATCGTGTGGTTTCAATGGTCCATCTTCTGTCTCGGTATCGTGAGATGTGTCCAGCCCATCTCCATTTGAGTAAGAGTGCGTGCCTGAGAGCATCAGTTAATTTGGTTTTTTGACGAATTTCTTCGCTCCTAATTTTGTGTATTCTCCTAATTTTCAGCATACTCCTTTCCATTGCTGTTTGGTTACTTTTAATTTTTTGTTTTATTTTATTTGTAAAGGTCCAAGTTTGGCAGCCATACAGCAAGCAAGGTAACAGGCATGTATCAAATATTGTCCTTTTCATGTGTGAGCTGTAATTGCCTTTTAAGATTTCTTTTAATGCCCAGAATTTCTTCCAAGTTGTGTTGATTCTCCTTGTCACTTCTTCTTCGTTATTTGAAGTTTTGAAGGAAATTTGTTTGCCCAAGTATATGTATTGCCTGACGTATTCTATATTATTACCTTTTATCACTATCTGGCGCTCCCGATTGTTCGTTAGTATCTTCGTTTTATTTACATTCATTTCAAGGCCGATTTTGGAACTTTCGCAGTCCAGTGATCTCATCATTTCGTCTAAGTCTTTTGCAGTCTCAGCAATAACAGCAATATCATCTGCGAACCTCAGATTGTTTAAGTATTGTCCGTTTATGTACACTCCGCTGTTCTTCCAGTCTAGTTTTTGGAAGATAGTTTCAAGGACTGCTATAAACAGCTTCGGGGAAAGAGGATCACCTTGTCTAACTCCGCGTTCTATGTTTATTTCGTCACCTCTAGTTTCTAATTTAACTCTGCTCGTGCTTTTTGTATAGATATATTTCAAAACATTGATGTATTTCTGGTTGATATTTGAATATTGTAAAGCGTTCCAGATTGCACAGTGACTAATGCTATCAAAAGCTTTGCTATAGTCAATGAACGCCACATACAGAGGTCTATTGTATTCTCTGTATTTTTCTATGACTTGTTCTAATGTCTGTATGTGGTCCATTGTGCTGAAGCTTGATCTGAATCCTGCCTGTTCTTTTGGTTGCTGCTTATCAATATCGTCAGATATTCTCTTTAAGATTATGGATGAAAATAGTTTATAAATACTTGCCAGCAGACTTATGGGCCTGTAATTCCCTATATCTAAGGGATTTCCTTTCTTGAAGAGAAGGATTATATCCGATGTACACCACTGTTTTGGTACCTTTTCTTCATCTAGTATCTTATTGAACAATCGCGTAAAATGATATGTTAAAATGGGTGCTCCTATTTTAAGTGCCTCATTGCATATTCCGTCTGGTCCGGGACTCTTCTCGGCTTTCAGCTTTTTCATATGATCATAAACTTCGGAGTATTCAATTTGTCTGATGTGATCTGTCGTGTTCGTATGGGTTGTTTGCGATATGATTTCGGGGTTATTTTGTTTACTATATAAGTTTTTGTAGAAGTTAGTAGCGTGATTTATTACATCTTTTCTGGATTTTGTTTTTAGTGAGTTATTTTCAAGTTTTTGAATCCAGGACTTGTGTGTAGTTAGTTCTTTGTATGCTTTTTTGGCACTTCTAAAATGTTTAATGTTCCTTGTAATAATCTCGTATCTGTGGTTGTTGTAGTCCTTACGGATTGATCTATTAGTCTCTTTGTATATTCTGCTTAGTTCTGTTTTCATATCTTTAGTTTTGTTCTTTGTGTGTAGTAGTTCCGTGCGCCTTTTTAAAAGTTCCATTGTGTCTTTTGAGAAGATATTGTGTTGGTGGGGATACATATTGGTTTTGTATTTTAAGCTCTCTGTTATGCCTTTTTCCAGGATATTGTAGTATGTTTGGATATCAATGCTGTCTGTTTTTATATTTTCTGTATGTTTTTGTAGATTTCCGATGTAGCACTTTATTTCTGTTTCTGTCTTGGGGATATTAGCTGGTGTTGTATAGGTTTTTCTGCTCTTTACTGGACTACTCAAAAGTAATGTTGCTCTCACTAATCTATGATCGGAAGAGAATTCAACTTTGTTAAGTACCTCAATATTCGTTATAAGTTTGTTGTGGGTTATCATAATAAAATCTATTTCATTTTTAGTTTTGTGGTCGGGTGATAACCATGTCCATCTAGAGCTTGCTTTCTTTTTGAAAAATGAGTTCATTATGGATAGTTTGTATTGATGAGCATAAATTAAGAGCCGTTCCCCTCTATCATTCCGCACTCCGTAACCAAATTTTCCCATTACTGGATAGTAGTTTGTTTTTGGACATCCTATTTTCGCGTTGAAATCTCCCATGACAATGACCTTCCCTTCTGTCTTTGTGTGAGCAAATTCAATGTCTTTGTAAAAATTTTCAATTTCTTCTTCTGTTGATCTCTCTGTCGGTGCATATGCTTGGATTATTGAAAAAGAGAAGCAATCAAACTTCATTTGTAGAAGTGCTACTCTTTCAGAGATTCCTATAAAGTTGATGATGTTATTTTTATACATTTTCTTGATAAGGAATCCCACTCCATATAGTCCTTTAGTTTCGCCAATATAGCAAAATATAAGGTCGCTGTGCTCTTCTATCTTACATCCCATTTTTCGGACTTCTGCAAGGCCTATAATGTCCCAGTTAATATTTTTTAGAGCATTAGTCAATTCAAGGAATCGTTCTATTGATCCTAGCGATTTTACATTATAATTGCAGATTTTGAGTGTTTGTTTCATACCATGATCTATTTCTCTATTTGGTGGAGGGTTGTAGTCTGATTCCCCACGATGACAAGTCGGATTGGGGAATGTTTTGTTTCTTTTATCTATTAGTTCTCGTCTGTTTAATGTTTTGTTCCGGTGGCTGATGGCAATATCCTATAGATTCTGAACGGTTGGCACATTGGCAGAAGGTAAGGAATTACTTCTATTCCTCATTATGTCGAATGCATTTAACCGAGCTGTTTTTGTTGACAGTTGTTGTTTGTGAGGGTGCTCTATTGCGTTAGGCGAGGTTGATGTTTCCCTTTTGCGTTTTTCGTTACCTGGTTTGCCCTGTTTAATAATTAGCTTGTCGTAGTTTATGTATGCGTAATTGCCCTTCTTCCTTTCCTCTTCCACTTTTGGTTGTAGTTTCTTTCTCATGTCCAATATTTCTTTCGGGTAGTCTTCAGATAAATACAAGCTTTTCAATTTCTTTTTATTTACCACTATCTCGTTTTTCTTCCAGGCGTTCACGAATGTTAGGAGGATAGGCCTTTCTTTTCCGTTTTTTGTGTTATTTTTGCCAATTCTATAGATCGTGTTCACATCCCTATCTTCAAAAGTAATGTTTAAATCATGTTCAAATTTCTTTTTGATTATTTCGATTAGGTCGATAGTCGATGTTTCGGTTTCTTTTACTCCATATAAAATTAGGTTGTTGTATCTTCTATATTTTTCAAGATTGTTTATTTTTTCCTTTAATTTCTCATTTTCTGATTTTAATTCCTGCATTTCAAGTCTAAAAGGAACTAGTTTTTCATCAATCCGTGCCATAATGTCATCGGTTTGTTTTGACATTTCTATTTTCATTTGTTCAAAAAAAGATTGAAGGTTATCCATTTTTGCCGCTATCGCTTACGTGAAATGAAACGTATTATTGTGAACGCAGCTTAATAGGACTATTATGTTGGTAGTACTGACCCGCCTTAGTTTTGTTGAAATTGTGTCTATAGTCTATACTCGGTTTGTTTGGCAGGTAACCTCAAAAGTTTTTTCCACTTTTTAACCACTGAATAATTATCTTGATAACACAGTTTGCACTTGGATGTTTTAGTTGCAGTATAGTTTATCACAATATGTATGAAATTTAAATGTTTTTACACCGGAGTTCACAGTATATTCACAGTTTATTCGTAGAAATACGGAGCTTCGTTACACTATGTATTTACGTCTAGACAGCCGGACGAATTTTTAAATTATTACGAACAGGTTTTTTTTAACAATAAACACTTTTTATTTTTCATGTGTCAATTTGTCCAACAAAACTAAAAATTGTTTTTGTTCCTGTATCAGTTTTGTGTATATAACTATACATATTTTGCTCTTCTTGCTTACCTTATCTAATTTAATATATTTTCTTTTTTTTCAATAGTGGTTGCCTGGAACAGATCGCTCGAAAGCGATAAGGCCGCCAGTTGACCTCCTTTTCATTTAATTTTGTCAATTTTAATATGTTATTGCAACGAAGTTTTAATAGATTAATTAAATAAATTATTTAAATTATCACTTATGGCTATGAATAAAACAATATGACTTCTACAGTCCTATTATAGCCACCAGCCTATCACAATAATAATCAATACCTGCAGCATGTCAACCAGCTAAATGCAATATTGTGTAGTGCTAATAAAATTTATTATCATTATTGCGCATTAACATTTTGCGCCAAATGCAAATTCAATTGAAACACGTCACCGTCGGGAATCGATCTTGGGAACGATTTCGGCATGTTCGGAAGTGGCTGACTGCAATACTAATGACCTACGTGACACCTTAACCGACTGGAGAAATGGGGATTTAGATATTTTTCATTCATTTAAATATTTTTTTTTATTAAATGTTAGTAAACATAATTTACTATCTTTAGTTATTTTAATTAATAGACGCCTTGCTTCTTTTCGTTTTACTTTACATCGAATATCGTATATCTATTACATTTTTAAATTCGTAACATCATTTAGGTACCTACATAGAATGTGCGACATTGGTAAATTTAAAAATACTCTACAGGTATTAAAAAAATTCTAGATTCCAGTAGGTAATGAAAGAAGTTTTTTAATCAGTCCTGGAAATTTTAGCTTGATTATTATAAATTTTTACAAACAAAAATTAAAAAAAAACTTTTTTCTATAATATTAGAGAAGGGATTTATATGTAGAACTATATTTGTACTCAAGTTTTATTTTATGGCAGCAAAATAATTTCATGTTTTGGAGTTCCGACTCGGGATAGGCCAACAAACAATGGCCCATAGGTAAAACATTATTTTCGTAGATTGATACTGTACAACATTTTTTTGTTCTATTATCGATAGCGCACGCTATGACAGATATTTTACGGACATTTTTTTCACATCTTGGGTTATATTATTGCATTTTTATTAGTGATCCCATTTTTTTTGTAAATGTAATATAGCCTATGTCAGTCACTGAAGATGCAGCTTTCTAATGGTGAAAGAATTTTTGAAATCGGTCTAGTAGTTTGCGTGAAAACATTGCAAACATACATAGATTTCCTCTCTATAATATAAGTATTGATATGTGAATATGTAATTTTAATAGCAATTCCGGACCCGATTTCAATATAAACCGTTCGTTCTATGCATTTTAAAAGATACAGTGCTATGGATATTGATAAGACTAAACGGAATTGGGTTCCACAGTAACGAGATACGATAGTTACTCGTAGATGACGTCATAAAAGTTCTCTGTAGATAGAACCAACGTAATGGTCAACTATTTATTGAGCCATTTCTAATAGTTATTGAAGCTACACGGTATTCTGGGATTTCTTTCGGAATTCGTTACGGTAAGGAAGACACAGATAGCTGATCGCCAACTTGCTATGGAAATGAATACCCCATAGGGCAGTGTAGCTCCGTGCCCCACTCTATGCACGACAACCCAACTATTTTATGTCCATTCAATTCCTCTGTGCTATGAGTAATCCTTTGTAGGAGCGTATAAATACAATGGCAACTGAACTGGGCTATACTGCCATTCTTCCTGTACTGTGATACATTACATAAAACATTACATTGTTCATGATGACTTGTTTACGTACCACGAATATAGAGAGCGCAGAGTATTTTGATCAGTGGGGTTAAATACATTAGCAAAACAAAATATAAATAGAATTTTTCAAATTTGCATTTTAGTTTTTTCAAATATTTGGACAAATTTCTAATAACAGTAGGGGTAATCTTTTATTGCCAAACACGTATTTATGTCGTACCAAAGATCATTACAATTTATAAGAATTAAATAATATGGAAGGTGACGGGAGGATTGAACGGGCACCCTTTGTTCCAGTAAGCCTTAGTTTCTTCCACCTACACTTGTATTTCTAACTCAGAAATTATCCTTAAATTGTATGAATACAAGTACTAAAAGGTCCCAGTTATTTTTAGTTTAACTATATTGCTGTATCTCATTGTTACCTAATAAATAACGTATAAAAACATAAAAAATTAATCAATGGCGTTACAACCTTTTTTAGGTCTTGGCCTCAGATTTCTGTATCTGTTATCATATAGACAAGTAGGTGATCAGCCTCCTGTGCCTGAAACACGCCGTCGACTTTTTGGGTCTAAGACAAGGCGGTTTCCTTCACCGTTCGAGCGAATGTTAAATTGCGCATAGAAAGATGAGAGCCGCATGCTGAAGCCACTAGGCCAACACTGCTCTCAATAAATAATGTATACTAGTGTTTCATTAGCCTACCATATTTGCGACTGTACTAAGAATTCTTGTTCTTAGTTGTGCTTGACACGCACTTGTTCAAAACGAATTTCTCGTTATTTCTTCTTTGGAGACCATGGCAGCCTAGTTATGTTACAAGGCTGTGGAATGTTACACTGATTAGTGAATTCAATTAGGCAAATGGAGAGAGAGCATTCTCTACTGTTACAATTAATCTGTTCCCCGAACCCGCAGGCTAGTACATGTAAAATAGAACATTATTCAGCTAAAGTACACAAATGGCGAGATGACATAAAATTAATTAAATTAGAATGAAATATGGTTTTGGATTGTGTTTTCATTGGCCATATGTTCCTATTTTAATATTCACTATTTCAATAATCATATTCAATTGTAAACAGTGAGCAAACAAAACTATTTAATAATTTATTTTCAATTATTGTGATGGTAATTAAATAAATAATTTAAAACTTTATTTACAACTGTATTGCCATTATTATTTAATACATCGACGTCAAATTGCTTCTTAACCGTTAATACAGTTGTTTATTTGATTTCAATGTTGCTAAATTTATAAATTTATAAATGAAATCAATGGTCGATAATAATAATGATAGTCATTATTATCATTAAAAGTTATTTATCATAACTTGAATCCTCGGGTTAAATACAGTTCGATTGAGCTGTCGAACCAAGCAGAAGCCTTTCAAAATTAGATTCTTATATCGAAATGAAATGGCTGATGACAATATACTAATTTTCCTCGTATCTTCAGTAATTTATCTGCAGGTCCTGTTTTTGTTAAAATTCATGTCGTGCTTTCTCGGTATTGTGCCTAGTTCTCCTTCTTCGTACACGTTTTCTGTCATGCCCATTCATGTCTGTAATTCCCAAATCTATCTCGCTCCTTCATATATATAATTACTGCCAGTTCTCAAACCAAAGGCGGACAACGGCCGAGAATTCTATAAGCTCTCCGTCACTCTTTTTAATCTCCGAGGGTTTTTTTTATCTGTATCTGTACTGTATTTGTACTTCGACGGCACAATATGATTTAGATGTTAGCCCTTTTCGTTTTCCGTCGCTTCAGTTGATAACCCAAGCTTCGAATCAAGAAGCTTAGCGTGGTTTCCTAACGTTTATAACGTGTCATAATTATATATCTAGTACAAAAAGATACAGATCGATGAGTGGTAGATCAAAAATCACTTGATATATTTACGAATAAAGTACGGTTAGATAGAGAATCTGTTTCATCAGTAAGATCAAGGCGAAATCCTATTCGCATTAATTAATGAATTTATTAGGTCCAACAAGAGGCCATTAACTGTGTCGTTAATTAAGCGTTTAGGTCTTTCGGGAAAACAAATATAAGATACGAATTTTCTTGTTAACTTTCTCATGGTGGATTTTTAATGGCCTCGTTACATTAATTTATGTGACATGATATTGTTTTGTCGCTCTATCGAACTAATTAAATTATAAAAAAATACAGTATTATATTTAATGTTGAGTGGAAGAGATTGCTTATAATCAATAAGTCCGTTGCGCTCAGCCGTTAGATTTATTATTTTCGTGTTAGTGTAAGTAATTAATTAGTTAAATTTCACACAAACGCGACCGCAAGGCCTCTGAGATTGGTGGTGGTTCAAGTGGTCGTTTGAGTAGAGCTCAGTCAAGAGTGAGTCGAGTCCCAGATACCCATGACTTTTGGTAGTCCATGAGATGAGTAACTGCGTTTCCAACTTAGAAAAAAACTTGTTCACAAAATGTTATTAGAAAATTTATTTCAAAGCATTACTGGTCTTTGATGAGCTGCGCATTCTTTTGGTTTTTCTTATGTTTCACTATTATAACTATCCAACAATTCAACTAATCCGAATGAAACCGGTTGTAACTCACGTCATTAACCAGATTAAACCGGTTAGGTGCGATTAGCGATGTCCCAACCGTTTAATAAACCGGTCTATATGACATTATTAATCGTTTGTAATGCGATTTTCAAAGGATTTAACTTGCACTGATATGACACAACCGATAATTGTGGTAATTATAGATCATTTGTGTTAATTAGTGAATATGAATTTTTATTAGTGTTTTATTGGGGCTTAAAGCTTTGTTGAGGTCGTTTTATTTCCATAATATTCACAGTAACCCCAATGCTACTTTTACACCAACACAGTATGTTGCCTAGTGGCTTGATCCAGCAACTATCTTCCCTGAAGTCGTAGCTTTGTGAAGGAAAACATTGTGAAGAAACCAAAAATATACCTTATTTGGTATGGTACGAAATTCCACCCGTATCACCTCGACGTCCGTCGTTCCAAAATTAAGCGTTTTTTAAGACAGTTTTGCCGCGCAGCAAGTGACGTGGAACCAGCTGCCCACTGAAGTATTTCCGAACCAATTCGACTTAGGATCGTTCAAGAAGAGAGCGTACCAATTCTTAAACTCTGGCATTGAGTGTGTCCCTGGGTGGCGGGGCGGTATCACCTAACATCAGATGAGCCTTCTGCCAGTTTGCCCCTTGTTCTTAAAAAAAAAAACCAAAACGTTTTCGGCGTGTGTCAGTTGTCTGTTTCTATAACCTTAGATTAGTTAAATAATTCTTAGGCTTGCTTATTTACGTTTGAAAGGACACGAAACAAACCCAAATTGAATCTTTTAGCTCGTGAATAAGACGGTTAGTTTAAATGTATGTTTAATACCGATGGCCAGAGAAAAAAAAAGTGTGATTGAATCTTTGTGAAACAAGACGGAATATAGTACTAACGTGTTTATTTAAATTATCTATATTTTAATAATTTTTGCTAAACATAGTTCGATGTACTTACATATAGCAACTTCTTTAGGATTTGTAATAGGAAATGGACAAGGAGATCATTTTCGGATAAAAAATTAACTTACAACACAATTGTTTACTGGAATAAAACCGAACATCTCGAGGTAGAAGATTAAACTTAAATCAGCCACGAGACCAATCGACTTATTGAAAGTCCATACAGCGATTTAAATTTCTTACTTCTGGTCCATTGGGCAGGAAAAGGACGCTAGAACCTTGGGAAGATGAAATAAGAGAAATCGGGGAAAGATTTTAAAATAATAGCAAAACTGAGAGACAAATGGAAGAATTTGGTGGAGGCTTTCACTCCTCCGGAGGTCTACACGAACTTAACACTTAATATAATATTGATAACTTTAATATACTCGACTAAAGCCTGTTTTTATTGATTTTATATTCCACTTCCGGCAACATTGATTTTTTTAAAACCACTTTGAGACATCAAAGCTCTATAGTAGAAGTTACGAAGTCGGAGTATAGCGCAGTGCACATGTCGGGCGCACCTGCGGCTATCGACCCGTAATGTCACTTTTTCTGACAAACCGGCCGCAATGATGCTTGGATGGTGGTATTCGATAGGATTAATTCAATATTAAGCTACATATTCTATTTTCCTGTCATAGGTTACAATGCCGTCTTGAGCGCTTCATTTATATAACCAGTAGCGCTACAACCTTCTTAGGTTTGGGCCTCAGATTTCTGAATCTGTTTCAAGATTTATTTTTCAAGTGTTCAAACTTTTCGGGTCTTAGGCATTTTTTTTCACCCTACGAGCGAGCGTTCGATACACACATAAATATAATATAGTCGTCGCACAGCCATCTTGAACCTTCGACTTCAGAGATGACAGTCACTCACTGAAACCACTTGGCCAACCCTGCTCTTCGCTTCAAATATGTCATACAAAAACATTTACAGGTCTTGAAGCTAGATTTAACTGTTAGGCCTTTTAGGCTGTGGGCTTAAAGTTGATAACTAACTACTTTAAACACTTATCTCTATGATGCATTTTCATAGAACGTGATTATGCATACGTAATTTGTCATACTTGCTATATTTCGGTGGTTTAGCGAAAGTACTGGCGTAAACTAAAGACAATACCATTTTTACATTAAAAAAATTCAAGGATCTTTCAATTTGTTATATAACTATAAATTTAGGTACTAAATGATAATAAAACTAAGGTAAACCCGTATAGGTGTGACTGCATCCAGTTTACAAATGTAATATAAAACAGCAAGATTTATTTTTGCAAACTACACATACAGTAGGAGGAGCACAGAAAAATTACAATTAACGTGAACTACTTCTAAAAAATAAAATAATAACAATATTTTTTAAATATTTGTTTTATATATATGGAGTAAATTTTATATTTTAAATAAATACTAAGAAATAATAGCTTTAAACGTATCGTTTAAATGTATACTTTGTGTTAGATGCGCATTGCATAATGCGGTCTTAAAAATTGCATTGAACGGACGCAGACACTTTTTATTTGTATCACGAAGGTTCTATTTGTTATCTATGATAGTATTTCTGATATAATCTTACAATTTTTCTGAGTTCTTCAGTATTAAACTGTGGTGTATCAAACTAAATTGTACTATTTTCAGCGAACATTATCTTTTCAATTATTCCGATACTTTATTTATGTGAAAAATACTTTTACTGTTTGTAATTAATGTGAAAGTTTGTTTATGTATCTAAAATTGCGTACAGAATATTATGTATTAATGAAATTGAAGTATGTTAAGATATTTAACCCCTGAATCAGATTATCTTTTAATGATAATGGTAATTTACCAGCTATACTGGAGGGAAACAATTTGATTGAAGCTGTAAGATCTGTCTTATGTTTGTTGTTCGATATTCACTCAAAATAACATTATTTCCTAACAAATGAACAGAAAAAATTATCTGCATCTCATAAAGCAAAGAAAATTCATGATGTTCAGATGAACCCAGGGGAAAAGCCAAAGAAAATACTTAATGGCGAGCGCCTTTTGAAGTGAGGTTTTAATGAAGTTATTATTCGAGCCGGCAATTTTTCACTAATTATAGCTAAGGGCATAGCTATACAATTATTATTGTATACCGAATTTATTAACTTCCCTTTGTTTGTGCAATTTAATAAAGCGTTGATTTTTGGGTGTCGTTATACTAAAGATATAGCTAAAGATGGAATACATAATATACTATACAAAAAGGTTCAAATATTAACGAGAGGAAAAAATCTATAAAAATTATTAAATACGTAATACCTAATTCGGCTGTGTTTTGTGATGCTGTGAAAGTGAAGGTATGTACGTGACGGTGTTTATGTGCAGGTAATTTAGCGCTATGCATATTCTCAATACTCAAGCATATTCCGCGATAACTTAAACAAGTCAAGGCTTAAATAGTGGTCGTTGTCTGGGCTGCGCAATATCTGAATAGTCAAAATCAGACTAGGGTGAACCGCCTTCACGGGGAAGGCGTGGACCTTTACCTGTACTTCACTCACTACAGTGAGCTTTCGTCCTGTACTTCACGCGATTCACCTTCCCGCGACGGCCCAAGCAGAGGTCCGAATCTCGCAGGAGACGCCCTTGCGTTAGTCGCGGGAAAACGCCCATTCCGGCCGAGCTACCGCTCGCCACAACAGCCCGAGCTGGCCTGTAAAGGCCCATAAGGCCAACAGCGAGATTCCATTCAAAAAAAAAGCTGCGCGATATTGTAAAGGTTAAAAGCTTCAAATAAAACTGCCCGTAAATTTCGAAAAATTGCAAAAACGTACTTTTTTTAAACGGATTCAACTCAAACTCAAAACTCAAACTCAAAATATCTTTATTCATATAGGTAAACAAGTACACTTATGAATCGTCAAAAAGAAGTTTAATTAATTGTAAATTTACATTTACTACCAGTTCGCAAGTCAAGGGCGTAGAGCGGGTAAGAACCGTACGAAACCTTACTAACATGACCGAATGTGGATGACCAGATAAGTCAACGTTAATAATGGCTTTAAGTTAGTAATATTTAAACCCTTCTTCATAATAAATGATACATTAGTACCTGACACTTAATACGTCAATTTAGCGCCGGTAACGGAAATGTGGCGTTTTGCCCAAAATTCATTTTTTCGCTGAAACCGTTATGGCGTAAGTTCCGGTGAATTTCCTTCCGCGTCACACGTCACTTCCGGACAGGAAAATCATTTTAATAATGGAATTCAAGGTGTTCTAATGTATTATAATTAACATAACTTTCTTTCTATCTGTTAACAAATATCAATTACAATTAAGACCACTTTATCGTTAGTTGTTATATTTTAACAACATTTTAAAACATTGATTTTTCATTGGATGATTCTAAAACTTAAATAATAGGAACGACGTCTATCTAAGTGTACTTAAATACTCAATTTTCATATCAGAAATCAAATAATCTATATATATAAAAATTAAACCCGTTTTCCGTTGTCGCGACATCACATGAAAACGGCTCGACCGATTTGTCTGATTTTTTTTTTGTTGTGTTTGTAATTGTCAGGAGAAGGTTCTTATAAAAGAAAAAAAGAAAAAAATTGCGCGGAAAATTAGAAAGTTCAAGAATACTTAACCACCATACAATTCGAACTTTTTGGTGTAACCTTATGGCGTTTGACATAACACAACATTGACAGAATGCGTGCTGCAAATATCGTCAGAGGATGTAAGAAAAATGAATATCGTTCAAAATAAATGCTTCGATCGGAGTTATTATATTGATAATACATATAATAATATGCGAGCCAGAAAAACAAACAAAGAATGTTGTATAACATAAAGCATTAGAATAATAAACACTTTGTTTCTGAAATATTTTTTAATTCATTATACCAATTTGAAATCAATATTCATAGTTAAGACAGGACAACGTCTGTCGGGTCCGCTAGTTAATTATAAAATGCTTTAGTAGAAAATACAGATTCACGATTTACGACATACATGTGTAAATGCTTTAAGGCATAGTTCTTAAAGCTACTATCAATTCTCTTACCAGGGATATTTAGTCAGGCCATAAACTGATCTACTACTAATATAGTGAACTAAATTACATCCGTCCAAATTGCATTCTTGGCCAAACAAACGGTGTGCTTCACTATGTACTTGCTAATAAATACTTTAGGGACATACTGTAGACATTTATCTCTAATTAATTTGAACACTTAATTATAAAGTAAAATTTAGATAATAAATATTAGATATTAGATAAAGTTTTTTTTTCTAAGTGGCGTTTGTGTTTTGGATAAGCTTAAGCTAAACAATTAAGTAACACGAAAGGATAAAGACACAAGGAAGACGTGGCTATTTTTTTATAGAACAGGGGGCAAATGGGCAGGAGACACCTGACGTCGGACACTCTCAATGCCACAGGGTTCGCGAGTGCGTTGCCGGCCTTTTATTTGATACCTTCTTCCTTCCTTGTATCTATGTAGCTTGTTATGTGACTAGTAGTTTGTTTTCCAAATGTAAGATTGAAATCTACTCGAACTCGTAGTATAAGAATTTTATATTTGCGTTAGTTAATGAAAACAGCTTGAGGAAAGCGGCACGTTTCGTCAGGCAATAGAAAGCTGATCTTCTACTTATCTGTAATACAAAAGATATTAAAAAAGTCTAATCTGAAGCCATAATACGAATATAAGAACAAGAATGGTGTTTGAATGTTCCTTTATTTATTCACACTTCGTTTCATTTATACAAAAACAAATAACATAATACATCAAAATTATAAGGGATGCAACGGGCGGCATTATCACTAACAAGCGAATTTTTCCAGGCAGCCCTAGTAAGGGAAAAAACTAAAAAATGAAAATAAAGTGCAATAAGTGCATAACAAATTTTAAAAAAATATATAGAACCTTAATCTAAAAAAAGTATCTCACGGAATCATGAATTGCGATGCAATACAAAAGAATAAGAATTACCAAAATCACGATTGAGCAGGATAGGATATGGTTAAGAAATGTTTATGCAGAAGAGTTTTAAAAGAGCTACGGAGGTAGCTAATCGTATCAAGTAGCGCAGCCTATTCCAGAACTTAATGGCGGAGAAGAGATAAGAAGGATGAGCTTAATGAATGTTTTTTCTATAAAAACGACCACGTGTTATATGCCCGTAAATTTATAAAACCCATGTAAAACAATTGACATAAGGTGAATGAAGAATAGTTTTCAATATTGCCATACTATTGGTGCATTGGAATGCTAAAAATTTCAATCTAAATCCAAGTTTTTGGAGTCGTATTGGTTCGTAGAGTTGGTAAACTTTGAGGCGGTATATACAGTATTTTATTGCCTTTAGAGATAGATGCACTTTGGCTTACGATGTAAGTGTGAGCTTAGATTATCTTTAAAAAGTTGCAAAGCTCAAAATCAAATTAAGTAAGAATTGTAAGTACTAAATAAATTAAGTCAAAAGAAGCTTATAATAATACAAAACCGTAAAACCCTAAAAAGAAAGGACACGAATAAAAAGACCATGTGTAATGGAAGAAAAAAACAAATCAGCGATAATACTGTAGTTAATTCAGATTTTTAACCAAAACCAATATATATTACCAAACCAAAACTAATAATACTTAGGTATTTTAACAAGGCTGTGTAAAAAGTAACTATATCTAGCATAAAAAATAAACAAATCAGTGATTTATTTAGGTCTGGGCCTCAGATTTCCCTATCTGTCCAATAATCATTCGTCAATCTAATAGGCAAGTAGGTGATCAGCCTCCTGTGCCTGACACACAACGACTTTTTGGGTCTAAGGAAACCGGTTTCCTCTCGATGATTTCCTTCATCGTTTGAGCGAATGTTAGCCGGGAATCGAACCTACGACCTCAGGGATGAGAGTCACACGGTGTAACTAGGCTGTTGGGTACGTCCACCTAGTTTTGACAAATCAAAACATCATAGACATTAGTGACAGCGACAATACAATGTGTATTGCTGTATTTTATTTATTCTATTCTGAATACGTTCACAGCTCATTCAGCTTCTTTTTTAAATATAATTGTTTCATCCGTGCTAGTGATTTAATAGATGTAATGTGTACATTTAATATTGACCTTGACATTACTACGCTAATTAAAAAGCAGCTTGCAGGCAGCTGAATTATAAACATCTGTTTTTTTAATTGGTAAGGAATTATATACTGCTAGTCACACTATATTTAAAATGCATTATTTATGTGCATATTCCTATTTCTAACATACTTACGATCGGTACAAAAGCTCAACATCAAAGTCTAGCTGAAGCTTAGAAAAGACAGAGGGGAGTGAAATAGTGAAAAAAATTCTAAATAATATATTTTCTTAAAGGTTTCCAGTAAACGGAACCGGCAAAGACTATATTTCAACCATTATATTGAATTTGAACAAAAGTTAATTAATGGGTAATGATTTTGGGAATGTAGGTTTATATTCTTTAAATTTGTAATATTTTTGTGCCACACATTCCAGAATTTAAAGCGTGGGCTGCTTTTATATATAAACTCTTTGAATTCAAAGGTTTCTCTTTAAATCGAAACAAACAATACACATGATAAGGAACATCCAAAATAGTATACAGCCAAGGCAGATCAGTGGCAGTTTTAAATTTCCCTCGAATTCGTCCGGACATCCGCTGCCAGGCGGACGCTCTCGCTTTATCTGATGACGTACAGTTTTGTGTTTCATCAATTAAATCTAGACCGAAGATTGTAAACACAACTGTGTGTTATTAATAATAATTTAATTGGCCTAGTGAGTTTTGAAAAAAATTAATCATCTTTACAGTCTGATAGTAATTGTAGTAGTAGATAGTAATACTCAACAAAAATCCCACGAAATCTAGTTATTAATCAGCCCAAAAATATTTATTTATCTATTCCTTCACAATTATTCTTATTTTTCATTTTGTTTTTATTTACTATATACTTTTACACACAAATCTTCCAAGACTTCTTTACTTACAGTGCTAATTTTTACTATTATTATTTTTTCTACTATTCTTATTATTACATTCTTTTTTTTTGCATGCGTCAGGCGCAAACTAACTGTTGTGGTCTCTAGCAGAATGACCAGCGCTGTGGAACACGTCTGATCCACAGCATAATGCTGAGCCAGAGCCAGTTACAACCACAACACACATACATTACACACTTAAAATATATTTTTTTGTTAGTTTTCTTTATTTTTTTTTATTTTATGTGAACTTACTCCACTGCTCACAGTGAAGTGAATTCACAAGTTCCATAATTGACAAATAAAGAAGACGGGAACATTTGCTCAGAATACAACTAAAGTGACATAATACAAAATACCTTGGCGCTAAAAGTTTTAAAACTGAATGTTACCACTCTCTAGTAATCATATCAACATTTTTATTGAACGTGAAAGTATTTTTACGTGACTGAATTGTATTTTGTGTTCCTGCTTTAAAGGGAGCTTTATAAGTAAACGTAACGCTTCAATAAGTCGCAAGCAATCCTAAAGAACAATAAGCGTGTCTTCCGTGTATTGACAATTTGTCTTGCCCCGAATCATTGCATCTAAACGAATTAAAACAAAATAACACTTAAAATGTTAAATATTTATTGTTTGTATAAAAGCCGTGATAGCTTAGTAGTAAAGCGTAAAACTCTTGACCCTGATTTAGTGCGCTCAAATATTAACCAATGGATCTTTCTATGTGCATACTGCACCGTGGAATATAGCTAGATAGCTATATAGATATATCATACGGTGCTATCACCGTGATTTAACATTAAAAATCGGGGACTATTGTCAGCTGCAGGTGCCCTGGTTATGGGTTATCATATTGTTTTGCAAATTATTAAGCATCTTGGATAAAATTGCTTTGAAGTGAAACTTCTTTAGGCGCATAAGGGTAAATTTTTTACGGAACGTCACGAAGATGTGCAGCGTTTTTGTCGAAGAAAAGGGAGAGAATGATTGAGACCGATTGAGAGAGAGTGAGAAGGGCGTATTACCTTATAGAAATTCTATTTTAAAAATTAAAATGTCGTAAAGAAAATTTATGAAATTTTAGTATTTTATATTTTATGCAAAATAATTTATTAAAATCTCAAATGACGAGTTGTAAATTAAAATTCCACGTGTTTTTATTATCAAAGTAATAAATTAAAAAAATTAAATTTATAATTTGTATTAATTTTCGACACTTTTAATATTTTAATGACAGTTAAATTCATTTAATTCCTAACATATCATCCTTTTTCCTCCCTCTAAGTCTCGGAAATCTAAAGTTTTAGATTTGTATAAATATGAACAAGACTTAAAAATTAGTTTGCCAAAGAAGTTTCACTTCTGATATGAGTAGGTTTGTACGCACTTCTTTTTAAATAAAAATAACATAAACGTTTTACATTCTCTATTTATTAAGTAAGATGCATTTGTCAATGTAATAGGCATCAATAATAATATGTCACTAGACAGGTTGTTTATTTATTTAATAATACCTGTAAGGAATTCATCAAGTTGACATTTGCAGCAAAAACCGAAGGTCGGGCTAGGTAATTTCTATTCATGTCCACAGCTGCCGGCAGATGGCAGTGCCTAATATAACACTACAGCTGTTCGATTTTGTTATGTATGTATGATAATCTGTTGTATATCTCATGATCTCTGATACTAGTGGGAGAAACAGGTTGCTGCGGCGCGGCTATTTCAATGATTTTTTTATTGGTGATCAGTTTCCTCTTCAAGCTGAAATAATTGTTTACCGGAGATTCAACCCAATGCCTCCAGGCACGTTTTGCACGTAATGGGGATGGTGCTAGTTATATCGTCACTGTAGAATGATAACCTCGTATGTCAAAAATCTATTTATTTTTTATTCTTAGACTTATGTCATTTAACATTAAGTAAGGACCTATTTATAGTATTAATATATATGTCCTTTTTACCATCTAAAACTATGGACAAAAACACATAATATTATATTAACGAATATTGACGAAATGAAACATTTTTTTTCGTTTCTTGCAATGTTTGGTTCTCTGGACATGCTCTCATGCTCATAACTCTGCACGAGGTTATAATTCTACAGCGACGATATGTGTGTATCTCCGATACTCTTATTATTAATAAAGATAAAACCAATCAATTTAAAATTAAATTACCCTAAACTCTAAAGACTAGCACGAGCCGGACTGCACCTGCCTTAAGGCAGAGCCTGCCTTATATGGTGGTGTGTTACAAGTAAGAAACGATGCGCGGTTTCAACAAAAGTATTTATTTAATGTTTTAAGTTTAATGTATAAATCTTCTCTAATTATCCAATAATAATAATCCATCCATATCACCTTGACGTCCGTCGTTCCACAACTGAGCGATTCTTAAGGCATTTTCTGCCACGCACCACCACTATGTGGAACCAGCTGCCCACTGAAGTATTTCCGAACCAATTCGACTTAGGGTCCTTCACGAAAAGAGCGTACCAATTCTTCATCTGGCAGTGCGAGTGTCCATGGGCGGCGGGGGTATCACTTAACATGAGGTGAGCCTCCTGCCCGTCTGCCTCCTGTAACATTAAAAAGCTATGTTTACAAACAAAGTTTTAAAAATACATTAATTTACACTTTATTTTCTCTTTTTTAAGTACTAGAAACCTTCTCCATTATTGATTAATGATAAGTTTCAAAAAATTAATAAATCTTTGTTTTCTAAAATTTTAAGTTATATGTAAACTTTAACATCTCATAAATTATCCCACCATTCAGCCATCTGTTATCTTCACAAGAAGTTAATTGCTAGAGATGTCACCTGTACATACAATTAAACAACTTTCCGCCTTTTTACAATGCCTGTCTAGTTATAACCTATCCTTAAACAGACTACAAAAACGGCAACAAGTTATCATAACCCTCAAATTCCTTAAACGACTCTGTCGTTTTTGTAAGCAATTTCGTTGAAGGTCTTTTTACATATCTGAAGCACTGATGTCACAACTTTGGGATACGAAAACTCATTATTGAGATGGGGATCGCTATCGATATTGCTATTGGATTTTAAAGATGCCCTAATCATTCCCTGTATATCTAAAATAATCTGATGCTTCCCAACGACTTCTGCTGAAACTGTAATAATAATTAATATAAATTTACTGGCGCCACAACCTTTTTAGGCCTGAGCCTCAGATTTCTGTATCTGTTTCATGATTCTAATAAGCAAGTAGGTGATCAGCCTCTTATGCCTAATTCACGCCGTCGACTTTTTATCTCTAAGGTAAGCAGGTTCAAGCGAATGTTAAATGCGCACATAAATAGACGGTCCATTGGTGCGCAGCCGGGGATCAAACCTACGACCTCGGGGATACGAGGCGCACGCTAAAGCCACTAGGCCATCACTGCTCTGTATTAAGTAATAATACAATATCAAAACTCGCGTTTCACATCCGTTGCTTTATCATTACTTAACCAGGTAAATCTCTGATTTTCCTTTATCCTATAAAGATTAAAACGTATAGTATGCGATCCGTAGTCTCGCATTAAAATCATTAGTGCAACAAAACCTCTATACAAAGACACGTAAAAATCAAGTGAGGCTGTGCCCTCATTCCCGATGCTTTGTGAATCGCAAAAAGAC
The DNA here is from genome assembly GCF_905475465.1 of Pieris napi. NCBI lineage: Eukaryota > Metazoa > Arthropoda > Insecta > Lepidoptera > Pieridae > Pieris > Pieris napi. The sequence continues at coordinate 12,734,611 of NC_062242.1, forward strand.
GCTCACCCTTTAATTTGTTTTTAAATTAGAGCGAGACAAGGGAAGTTTCTGTCGCACCCGCGCTGTAATTAAAAGCCTGGGTTAAACGTTAAATCCAATTTAAATTCGTGAACGAAGGACACTTTTAAAGACTTTTTATGCTAAATACTGAAGTTAAGCTAAAATACGGCTTGTTGGATTCGTCACACATTCTCAAAGAGACTCTACGCTCTTGGAAACTAAAATTAAGAAAAAACATACGTTTCTGACAAGACAATGTAAAAATTTGACACCCATCTGTAACTACTTTTAAATACGGCGTTAGTTAGTTTATATTATTATACTATTGAAATTATAAATAAGTAAAGTTCGTTACAAGTACTTTCACAACAATAAAAAATCCCAACAAACCAATAGTAATTAGAAATACTAAATAAACAGGTTTAATCCAGACTTTACTTAAAGACAAAGTATCCTTTATAAATATTGTGACGATTTATAGTTAAAACAATTAGAATTAGGCAGTCGAGACACGAGTCGAGTGATGAGGGTCCGATTTCTGAGATTTCTCTATTTTCGACGATTCACGAATTACGAGAGGAATTAAATTTTAATGAGCCATGAGATAAGGTTGCTTATATGGAAGCGGATAGACGCAGCGTTTTGACTTTTGTGTAATGCTTACGAATGATATTATTTATTTATTTATACATGTTACACATACGTATTATAAAAGAAAACACTTAGACAATATATACGATAAACAAAATAACGAAACAGAAAACATAAGTCGATTAAGTATATTACTCGTAATTAATAAAAAAAGAAAACTGAAATTAAACAATAAACAAACTACAACTTAATATTTTAATAAAAAAGAAATTGTTACCACTGCTAAATCAAGTCAAAGTCCTTCCGCTTCCCAAAATATTTTCTCACATCCTCTTTGGTAAGCGATGCATTGACGAATTACGCAGATAATTCATGTTCGTATGCGGCACATGGAACATTTGTGAATATCTTATACTACAATACTATTAATATTTGTAAAAATCACTTTCAATTCAGGCTTGGAATGACGTAATGCTTGCCTAGTTCCCTGTATAAAACAAGTTTTAACTTATCTATTCAAACCGCTAAATAAAATTCAGTGTTTCACATATTCAACCACAGAATCAAGGTTTTACTGTAGTGTATTACCGCTAGACATGGACATCTCATTATCCTATTCTATTTCTATATCTATCTCTTTTCGTCTCAGCAATATACAATTTGATACAAAGAGACAAATATATGTAGTATTACATTAACTAACGTAAACATACGTTTTACAGGTCCGATTATAGACCACCTAACTCTAGAAAAGCGTAAATGATTTCTAAAGCTTTCAATTGTCATTTGAACTTTAAATATCTCTTGATGTATTAAAAAAATAAATTAATAAAATGGATTTATTTCAAAAGCTGAAAATAATACACCAAAGTTCAATAAAATCCCTTTTTAACCTTATATAATTGGAAGCAAAAACTGAATACGCCAGCATTATAATGCAAACAAACACATTATATTCACGAGAATAATGAGATAAATTGCCAATAATCTAAAGAGTAGCTATCAATAGTGCAATCCAATTAATTTGAAAGAAGGCTGCTCTTTGGCCACATTTGCTCTGCTACTACTTCGGTGCCGGCTTTTTACGACGATTTTCACAAACATCTGCAATAAATAAACAAATATGTCTGTGTTTTTCCATTTTTGTACCAATTCTTAAAAGCAATGCACTTGCGAGACTCCTGGCCATATAAATGTTCATTGGCTCACTATTGGACCATCACTTAACCTCAGGTCGTTATTCCCGTTCGATAAAACATTTAGTTCGATATATTTCCCGGTTGAATTCCCAAAGAAGAAGAAGAAGAGAATAACAAAAATTATTAATGATAAATAAAACTGGGTCTGCACCCATTGGAACTTACGTGTTACAGGTTTCTTACCACCTAATTCAGAGAATTTAAGGACTCTCTTAAGTGAAGTCCGCCCATTGACAAACAATAAATATAATTAATTTTACAATTAACCTAATCTTGTTTAATCATAATAAACATCAAATCTCGACGTCAAAGCGATACTAAGACAAGAAACGTCTAATTAGACAATGTTTGAAGCGTTAATGAAAGGGTTTCACTTCATTAACTATCACGACGTTACTGATAACACACAGACACACACAGCTGTGTGTGTTATGCAAATTGCTAGCCTCATTAAGCGGACATTGTGAGTTGGAAGTGATGGGAGATGGCGTTGTTCTGTTATGATTGATTGTACGCCATAAAGGTGTATCTTCATAAGACACTCTGTCAAAGGTACAAAAACGTTAGACCCCAGTTATCTTTGGGTACCTTCATTTAATTTGAAATGTGTGTAAACTTTGTTTTGGACACTTTGTTATCAACACATCCTGAGTTTTTTGGGACATCTAACTCGCAGAGATTCAGATAATATAGATAACTCATCGTGACCGGCAGAGTGTAGGGTATCAGACCTCGACGCCGATCCACTACTCGCTGGACCGATCAAGTAAAGGCCCTTACAGATATAACCAACACCCAGGCGCAGAGGCTTACCAAAGACATTGGAGAGTGAAGGAAGTAAGAAAAAAAAGTGCGGCGCTACTAACAAGACCTTCAGAAATGAAAAGTGCGACTGAAGAAGAAAAAGTGATAAGACCTCTGGGCGGGGGCTCCCCAGTACCAGCTCCTTCCACTTGACCGTATACAACGCAGAGCGGTTCGAATCGTCGACGACCAATCCCTCTCCGAGCGGCTTGATCCTTTGGCGTTGCGTAGAGATGTGGGGTCACTCTGCATCTTCTACCGCATTTACCATGGAGAGTGTTCAGAGGAGTTGTTCGGATTAATACCTGCAGCTGAATTTCATCATCGGACGTCGAGACAGAATACGAAATTCCACCCGTATCACCTCGACGTCCGCCGTTCCACAACTGAGCGTTTTTCAAGGCAGTTTCTGCCGCGCACCAACACTATGTGGAACCAGCTGCCCACTGAAGTATTTCCGAACCAATTCGACTTAGGGTCCTTCAAGAAAAGAGCGTACCAATTCTTAAAAGGCCGGCAACGCACTCGTGAGCCCTCTGGCATTGAGAGTGTCCATGGACGGCGGTATCACTTAACATCAGGTGAGCCTCCTGCCCGTTTGCCCCCCGTTCTATAAAAAAAAAAAACAATATGAAGTAAAAGAAGAAATTTTCATTGGATTACGTGATTCACCATGTCATCATCAAATCAACTTGATGTGGGTATTTTCCTGACCAAGAACTTTTGCTTTTTTAGAAAAGCACACGGAGTTATCAAAATTTGAGTATTTATACCAAATAATTATGTTTAATTTAACTTAAAGCTTGGTGATAATAATATGTCATTTTTATAACTACTCGTTTTGGTTACTGTATGTTGTCATATTAAGACTTAAATAAGATACAAATTCATAATATATTTTTTTAGCTTTAATAATTAATTTTAAACATAATACAAGTACATATATACACATAGTTTCCTTACAACCAGAACGGGTCCCGCCTAACACTTAAGCCATGCATAACTTGGATTTCCTGGGATCTAGTTTGCCTCGATTATTTATAGATTCTCAATAGTATTAATTTGTTATTGACTGCATCTCATAACGTTTGTCACCGGTGTCTTTGACACATTAATATATGTAATTCAGTATTTTAACTAGAGTTGTATTACAAATTTCTCTGGTATGATGTTAATTTATGATTAAGCTGATAAAGACATAATAAATGGCCAATAACAAACATATAATAAAGATAAGAAATTAATTAGCAACTTAAGTATATTGTAATCATAACAATTAAAAATACAGTATTTACAATTTTCTTAACCTACATAATAAAAATAAATCAGTGGTGCTACAACCTCTTTAGGTCTTGGCCTCAGATTTCTGAATCTGTTTCATGATCAATTTTTTTAAATCTAATAGGCAAGTAGGTGATCAGCCTCCAGTGCCTGACACTGATCTTAATCTACATAGTAATGATAACAATAATTAAAAACTAATACAAAGAAAATTAAAACTAATTAGCAACTATACCTATTTATTTTTCTATAATCCAGCCCTCATATTAAATTGTCATGATAGTGTAGACGAAACTTTTCCGCTAATAACACATCTTTGGGAAAACTGAACTGAGCGTTAGGGTATGGTTCAGCTTCGATGTCTGATTCCGGAATAAAAAGATAATTTTAGAATCTAATGATTTTTAATCCTTCTTCTTCATTGTTAACGACAAAGTATACAAAGTATCATACCCTTATTAACAAAACCTTATTTAGTTAGGATAAATGTTATAAAAAAAAAACAAAATATTAATGTTTTACAATTCTTCTTACCGTTCATAGTGGAAAGAGAAATTCAATAAATTATTTGAATTAATACGCATTATAATAAGCATATTATAAGGGCCATATTTGTGTAAATAACAATATTTGTATTCTTAGGTTTAAAACTTTATTGTACGCCAAAATGTCGTAGCAAGGTGGCACTCGCCGAGGCTCGATCAAAAAATAAAGACTGGACGAAACTTTGAATTTCAATCGGTGAAATACGTTTGTGATATGTGAAAACGGCTTTTTAAACAATATATTTCTCGTTAAAGAATAAACATTGTTTTTTAATACAGTGTTCTCGATTTTTCATAACCAATTATTTTTCGACGTGTTGTATTAATACAAAATAAAAAATAGGATAAATAAGTTTTAAAATAAAGTATTCCATTATAAACTGTATAGGTAGTTGTTATATGTTATATTCGTCGAGTCCGAAACGGTCGGTTAGTTTTAAAGGCAAATGAAAAAGTCCTTGTATGTTTATTTAAATATTGCTTTTGGAAAATCGGCCTTAAGATAATATTAAGGTTTAAGTCCATTATAGTGTAATGAATGGTCTATCAAAGCCTACATAGTTAATTAGTGAAACTATGCAAATTACTCGAATTATGTGAGATGTTGAGTTTGGTTCAGTGGTGTTGGGAACAAATCGAAAATGTGTTTTGTTAAGATTCTTTTCAAAATATGGTTTTAATTACAATTTTGATGTTTTATTTTAGTCTTCAGAAAAAGTTAGTCTTCGTATACACTTGCGAGAGTTCTTAGTTCAGCCCTCCGTCTAAATGCTTCCTTAGCTACTCATATAGTTGCGAGACTGCTTAGACCTCTTAAAGCTAGCCCTGTCAAAACTTATGTTTTAAATTGACGTCTACTAACTATAAACTTCCTCCCTACCAAATTTTTTTTGGAGGTCATGTGTTTTTGATATTAGGACCGTACCTTTATGTATAGATAGTCTTTAGTTTACGCGAGTATTACACATTTAAATGATACTTATTTTATGAATATATTCGTGGCAAGCGAGAGACCACGTATATTATTATCGGGGCTTGGTCCTATCCGTCTTATGAAATATAAATATGTCAGAGATAATGTAATAAAATAACGCGTTGTCATTTGTTATATTAGAATAGCAACACCACGCAATAAACATGTTACAGGTTGTAAATTGTCAATGTGTCATCAAATCATCACGAAAATCCTTCACATTTTTCTACGATCTGCCATGTTTGTGAATACAATTTTGCGAAGATTAAAAATATCTCACTGACTTTACACCTGACGTAAGCCGAAATATCAACAAAACAGTATAGTAATCCCTCCACTCAGTCCCCCCTAAATCCAGCCTCGGTCTAGACTCTAGACGATAATACCTGTCTGCAGCGGAAATAAGTGAAAAACAGAAAATCTAGGAGATTTTTAGCCTCCCGACACAATGGCAGTTCACTATTGTTTTATTCAACTTGTAATTATGAATGAATAATTCGTTTGTTTACATTTTGACACGCAGTTGTTATATTTGTGAATTTGTTCTCGTGCTACGTCTAAGAGGTAATATAGAACAGATGTAAATTACTCCACCTTGCTGTTGATTTTAACTGAAAAATCAATAAAATTGAAGTCAAGAAGCAAAAGAGAATCTGTACATTATCTGATTGTTAGGACATTGCCAAGTTTTAATAAGTTAAAAGATACTAAAATACAGCTTTAACTGTAACAATACACTCACATTTGTAATATATATGACTCTCTATCGGTGAAGGAAAACATCGTGAGGAAACCGGCTTGCCTTATACCAAAAAATTCGACGGTGTGCAGGCTCAGGAGGCTGATCACCTACTTGCCTATTAGATTGACAAATGATCATGAAACAGATTCAGATATCTGAGGCCCAGACCTAAAAAGGTTGTAGCGCCACTGATTTATTTTATTTTTTATATCAAATGTATAATATAATATAGATACACTCACGAACTTCGACACAAGACAATTCCACCTGGAAACCTAGTGCCAGGTAATATCACGTCTAGACTTTTTATACGTTGACATTATTCCGGCTAAATCTCTATCAAGGGGTTATTTTGGATAATAAACAGTGAAATTACCCACTTATTTGAATTACAATACAGAAATTTATGCCTGCCCTTTATAGTTAGCCCGAATGCTGTCCCTTTGTCGCCGGCCGCAATGCGGCGATCATTTCTCCCTATTGTCTGAATCGCGCTAATGAACTTTCTGTCCAGTCGGGCGAACACACTAATATACGTTAATGCTACCCACAGGTAAAGAAATACTAATCAAAACCATCGATTTTAGGTTTTGTTTAAATAAAATGTTGGTCAGAAACCAAAAAAAAACTGTGACCCGGTAATGCTCAGAGATGCCGAGGGCTTCAATGGCGATAGTGTTGATGACCTGAGCTTGTTTTCAGTGTTTTTCTAGCTGGATCTTTGATTAGCAGTAGGTACGCCTAATGTAGTATACTCACACATACAGCACAAAAAACGTATTTTCACTTCGGTTAACAAAAACATGTGCGGTTCTATAAGTTAACTTTAGGTTAGGTATTGGCTGAAGAAGAATCAGTGGCGCTACAACCTTTTTTCGTTACCCACGCTTTTTTTTAGTTCTGGGCCTCAGATTTCTGTATCTGTTTCATGATAATTTATCAATCTAATAGGCAAGTAGGTGATCAGCCTCCTGTGCCTGACACACGCTGACGACTTTTTGTGTAAGGTGTGGTGTAAGGCAAGTCGGTTTGCTCACGTTATTTTCCTTTACCGTACGATTGGTGGACAGCCGGGGATCGAATCTACGACCTCACGGATGATAATTTCACGCTGAAGCCACTAGGCCAACAAGTAATTTTTATAGATTTAATTTAAGCTTAAAAAATATGTATAACTTACAATGTAAAAGGTATTTCACTGATTAAAGTCAGGTTCATATCAATCTCGTTATTAACCTTGATAGAGCTGGTTACTTTTCGAGTTGTATTTGTAGCTACAATGTAGTACACACCTTCAAAGTTTACATTTAAAGTCTGCCTTGTATTGTTACAGTTGGACGCAAATAGTGAATGTTAAATAAAAGTATTCTGATAGGATGGCGACAAACGGCTGCGCGGCGAATCGGCGCTAAGACAACTTGTGTAGGTTCGCCATTATATTGGTTTAGATTCCTAAATTAATAAGAAAATATATTTATTATTTAAATAAGGATAATTTCCCTTAACACAAAGTAAAAACAACTTGTGACTAATGTTCTTTTAATGCAGTATTTTTTAATATGTATCACTTTAAAACGCCGATTTATTAGTTATACAAACAAATAAAATATGATCTAGTCGTTATCGTAACTAAGTTTTAATTTAGACCATAGTACATAGTTAGATATCAAAAAGGTTGGCAAATCATATGCAACCTAGCGCTACGCAAACTAGTTGGAAGATGGAAAAATAACGTAGTTTAAACCGTAGATAGCTGAGCCTTCAGGCTGTCTTTTGTGAGTGGCTGAGAGCCCTAATTTACGGCTATGTGACTCAAGACACTTTGAGAACGTCTGTCAGGAATTTGAATAAAGAATGCTCAGGTCTTTTGTGATAGCTGTAATCTTCAAAGTTTCTTACGGGTGGCGTAACTCTATTTTGTTCTTCAAATATTAATATTACGCTTGGTTTAAACGTTGTTTTATTAAAAATCGAGTTCTTTGCCGTTGAGACATACCGGTATCCTCACGATGCTTTACTTAACTTGATCGCCTGTCATCAAAGTTAAACATCCTGACTTCAGTAACTTTTAATAGAGTGAAATATGTAAAGCTATTTGTGTAAACTGTGACATTTTAAGCCTTAAGCAATTGATTGATGACTTAAGCAATTTACGTGCTAAACAATAACTCAAACCTCTAATACCTAAAGCATCGTATGTTCCCCTGCCCTCACTGCACTTACCAATTGATTGAACACAATAGATATTGTCTAAGTTCTGGCTTTGATCGAACTTCTCGTATTGGGGATTGCTACTCATATGAACAACTTCGAATTTCATTCTATTACAGTTTTGACTATTGGAAAACTTATGTTGGAAAAAATATTGAACCAGTACTCTGAATCTAGGGTAACAAGAAAAAAATATGAGAATGCAACACACTTTGCGTAAAGAAACTTTATACAAATTAAATACTTTGAAATTAGTTTATTACCTTCCATATTCAGTGTACGTAAGAGTTGATTTTGAACAGGTTTTTTGTTGGTAAAGAAAATAAGAAAATGGATAAAGTACTTAAGTACTGGATTTAGTTGTACAACCATTTTTTTACTAATTAGACAAAGGCGATAGCCTCGTGTTTGGTAAAATGTCCAAAAACCAAACCGTTATTATTTTTGGCGTATATGCTTATCCACATAAAATCTGCATGAAATTAAAACAGCAGTTTTGAAAGTAGTTAAAAGTTAAAGCTGAAAATAAACAAGAAATGAACAATTCGGCAGCTTTTCAGTACAGCGTTTTTCCAGTTTTAGTTTTTGTTTGAGGCTAAGACAATACTATTGTTCACAATACAATGAGGTTTAGTGCAATATTCTGTGGGTATGGGGAAATAGAAGCCAGAGCCAGGCGTATGCAGATTAAAACTACATTATTTTATGGCCTAGCTTAAAAATAGTTTTAAGTGCATAGTGACTAAGGGTAGTAGGGAATTATATCTCTTGTCAGAGATAGGACTAGACAGTTTTGTCTTGATGGTTTTTAGTTTGCTTAACTTATAAAGAAACCATATGAATTTTATTGAATAAATAATAATTGTTAGAATAACGAATATATAAAACAGAGAATATATAGAATAACGCTCTTAAGATTAATTCGTTTCGGTGCAAATTTTTTATTCAACGCAAATGGTATAGAAATAAATAACTTTTTAGCAGATTATAACGTAGTTTTTACAATTAAACATTACCTGCCTTACTCTGAAATGGAGATTGATGTTAAAACAATGTTTTTATGATTAGTATAGGTACTTTTTACCTACACTAATATTACGAAAATAAAGATTCGTGTAGTGTAAATACATTACAGTAAACTAATTTATCTTATTAGACTGAAAAGCAGAAGCGTTTTACGAATGTTGCCCTGTTTTAACATAATTAAGTAACCGCACATTATGACGGCATATTTTGACGAATTTCTAAAACGTAATAATTTATTACTACTTTATTTGTTTTCAAACTGTTGCATAAACTTTTATGATTATTTGGTAGAATTACAAGATTGTAAGTTTTTTAGATATAAATAGATTTAGTTTAGATAAACTAAAACAATATTTATGGTTGTTGCGATTTTTTCATTAAACCAAAATTAACTAAACGACTATTACTCACATTTTGCACAAAACAATTTCCTTAGAACAAAGACCTTAGAACAAATCCTCGTGTTCTTTTAGAGTAAAATGTTTTGCAAAATCCTGAAAAAAGTTACTGTTATGTTATACATCACCCAAAGAAGTCTAAAATGAGAAAACATTAACTGTCGTAATAGTGCTTAACGACTTTGTTCATCTAGGCAAGCGAATTATGTCAAAAAATTATGTTAAAATCAGGACATACAAAAATGATCGTGAAGACGAAGAAAATGGACGCCGTGTAAAATCCCTCTTAAAACGAACATTGTTACACATTTCTTGTAAATTTTATTTAAACCAAAGTAAAGGATAAAGTTTTAAACACTTTTGTACCTTTAACGGCCCGGAATTCAGACTAACTTTAAAAGTATTTTCTTCAAGATATCCTTTGTTGAATCCAATCTTTACCGACTTCAAAATAGCGGTAAACCTTTCCTGCACTTTATTTGAACGATTGCCGAAAGTTTGAATCCTTGAAGTTATTTAAGTAAAATATAATAAGTTAATATATATAAAATCGTTTTGGTTAGCTTAATCGTTTAGTTTTAATTTATTGTTGATTTCCCTAAGGCATCCTTTGAAGACAAGATTTTTATAAATAAACATTTTTAATAAATTTTTGTTTTTTTTACATTGTATTTAAATTCCTTTTATGAACTATTATTAATCCGCAATATTTCCATTATTTCTTCAGGGCGGTAACTAAATATGATGCTTCTTCATTTTGCAGATTAGTTGCTGTGAGATGAAACATGAAAAATATAAAAGTATGATTACTACTAATAATTGTGAAACGCGATGATGCAACCTGAATAATATTTTATTTATTTATAACCTTGTTCTGATAGAACATGAAACAAACCATAATAATTTCAACTAAAATTAATATATTATCCAATTTCATAATTTAGTACATTTTATAAATGATTTTATATTTCTTTTCACTCACGCAAATTAGTAGTAAATATGTTTTGGAGGAATTACATATTATTTATTATAAAAGTTATGCAACTAGATGAATGGATCTTTAGCTAGTACATTATATATACTATATTTATACTACAAAGTATATAGGGGAACTACCTAATAGTTTTCTTTCTTATATCATTATATCATGGCGCTGGCGTTTGCTATTCGGTCATCAAAATTCACCACCAAAAAAATTCCCTGTTTCCTTCATATCAACCTTAGGGGAACATTTTCGGTTGCTCTTAAAAGTTGTAAGTAATTTTAGAAGACGAGCGAATTTCCGTGTCTGTCTGAGCGGACGAGGATTGATGAATTCACAAAATGGCGGATAATTACCGCTCAAAACTAGCCGGAAGTGGTTCTAACCGGTTATTTCTTGATGATGTGACCATGTTTTAGAAATTATATTTGTTAAAAAAAATTATAGGGTATAATGTCACCCTGAAAACACTTTTTTTTTTTTTTTTTTTTTTTTTTATTTTTTTTTTTTAACGTCAGGAAATGCTTTTACGCATATCCCTGCTGAATTTTACTCCAGCAGGGATTATGTGGGACTCAGACATAATATTTACACACCTACCCACTAAAACCTGACGGATGCCTTCGGCTCGCCAAAGGGCGGAGGCAGGTAACAGCTGTGCCCTATCCTTACCCCCGCCAAACGCGAATGCCACAATATCAACGTGACTCCTCCCACGAACAAATCATCAGCATCTTAACTTAGGGCAGACGTGCGAAAGCACGGCGTCGCTGCCCCAGTCGTCGTTTTCTTACCGGCGGAGCATCAGAATTGTTTTCGCGCTGACGCTCCGCATTCTCTTTCTCAGTCATGACGGCCTCACAAAAAGCCTTGAAGGCATTCCATGGGCCGTCATTGTCAGCTTCCACCATTCTTTGGATAATTAGTGGAAGCGACAGATTGCCAACAATGCTATCAGCAAGGACCGAGCGAAAGCCGTCCCAAGCCGGACACTCCTCAACAGTGTGCCTCACCGTATCCTCTCTACAGTCACAATGATGACAAGCAGGTGTCGCCTCTCTCCCAACGATTCGATGCAGGTAACTCCCAAAGCATCCATGCCCAGAGAGAACCTGAACGAGCCGATAGGAAAGCGATCCCCACCGTCGGTCCACCCAGTGTTTCAAGAAGGGACGAATAAGATCAACGGTTTGTAAACCAAACCGACATTCACTTAACTCATCCCTCCATTCTAGCAAAATTAGGCGGCGATACTCCTCCTTCCAGACCTTGACTACCTCCAGAGGTGGGTCAAAACCACCACTCCTGGCTTCAGCTCGTCTCCAAAAAATTTCACCCAAAGCCAAAGCTTCCAAATGCCAAGGCGGAGTGGCGGCTATGACACATGCCGCGTCACAGGATACGGTACGGTATGCCCTAGCAATTCTTATGGCAACTTTACGCTGTGACCGTCTCAGTAAAGCCTTGTTGTAAAAAGACAACTTATCTGCCCATATCGGACACCCATAAAGCGCCTTTGCACGCACCACACCAGCATAAAGGAGCCTACAGCCCCCGCCTGGCCCACCGATATTTGGCATTATACGACCCAATGCCATTGCAGTTGAATCAAGCTTGGGTTCCAGGGCAGCAAAATGAGCCTTGAAAGTCCATCGGGCGTCAAGAACCAACCCGAGGTATTTCAACGTCGACTTTAATGCCATATGAACACCATCCACTATTATCTCAGCGCCTCTAGGTGGTGACCTCCTAGCGAAACATATGACATCTGATTTTTGTAGAGCGACTCGAAGACCAAGTTGTCTTATACGAGTCACTACTTCTTCCACTCCAGCAGTAACTAACAAACTCGCCTCCTGATAATTACATCCCTTGGCCGTCACAAGTGTATCATCCGCATAACATATTAAACCTACTCCTGGCATCAGTCTACCTCGAAGGACTGCATCAAATCCAATGTTCCACAAAAGGGGCCCAAGAACAGACCCCTGTGGAACTCCACATCGAACCTGATAGCATCTCCAACCTTCCCGACTTGGATAAATGATCGATCGATCAGAGAGATAAGTTCCTACTACGTGACGTAAGTACACAGGCACACCATGATAAAGGAGACCATCCATAATCGCTCTCCAGGGAATAGTATTGAACGCATTCGCAATATCTAGCGAAACCGCCAACACAACCCCACCCCCAGAGACAGTTTCTTCGCACAAGTCCCTTAACTTAGCTAAAGCGTCAATTGTAGAGCGACCACGCCGAAAACCGAATTGAGTATCAGACAGATTTGGACCAATAGTCTGAAGATGCTTCTCGAGGCGCGAGACAATTATTCGCTCAAACAGTTTGCCCACCTCAGGAAGTAAAACAATAGGTCGATAGGCCGAAGGTGAATCTACCGGTTTCCCGAACTTCCTAAGAAGAAGCAATTGTCCAACTTTCCAGCTATTAGGGAATATGCCTTTCCTCAAAAGATCAGAAAGGAGATCTCGAAATCTGTTAAATAAGCCATTATTAAGAGATTGCGCCCAAACCGTTCCATGCAATCCATCTGGACCAGGAGCGGTTTTTTTGTTTTGAATTTTAAAAACACCAGCCCCTAACTCACCCTCTGACACCTCAGGAATATCTTCTGAATGATCGAAGTCAACATTAATAAAAGGAGTAGAATCACAAGGAAACAACGATGTAACAACCATCCCCAGAAACGTCGGCTCCATTGCGGATGTTAGCGGCGGCCTCCAGGGACGGAGTTTACTCATGACAATATTGTACGGTCGCCCCCAAGGATCACGATCCAAAGAGTTCAGGAGCTCCTTCCATGCCCTATCCTTTGCTTCAGCTATTTCCAACCGAAGAGCCCTTTTTGCTTCTTGATAAGAAGTATATAAACTTGCCTCTTCGTCCGGATCACGATAACTGAGATGCCTTCTTCTAAAACGCGTGTAACGGCGACGCGCCTTAACACACTCCATTCGTAGTCGGGCTAGTTCAGATGACCACCAATAGACGCTTTGCTTGGGTGAGATGGGACCGATCCGGGGCATAGCAACGTTACTGATACGAGTCAGTGAGTCCCTAAACCATTCTACCTCAGAATCAATTGTAAAATTTGAAGGTTTGGGATTCCAAGCCTCTACTAAGGATACCTCGGTAAGTGCATCTTTGTCTAGATATTTTCGGGACCATCTAGGACCTATCTCAGATGGAGCAGGACCCGGTAAGCTTACAGTGGAATCGAGGATATCAAAACGAATGTACTTGTGGTCTGATAAAGTTTCAACTTCTGACAACACCCTCCATCCATAAACACGACTTGCAAGAGCAGGACTTGAAAAAGTAACGTCCACAATAGAGCCACCATTCATACGTACACAAGTCTGAACATTACCCCGATTCAGTGACACTAAATTTTGAGTTGCTAGCCAATCCAACAAAGCGTCACCACGTTCGTCAGATACTGGAGACCCCCACACTGTAGATTTAGCATTGAAATCTCCAGCGACTATAAGATCGAGGGGTCGACACCATGAAACCAGACAGCCCAGTTCGGACAAAAACGTTTCAAATTCAGCAAGCGTTTTATTTGGGGAAAAATAAACACCAATAACTGCAATTCTGCCAATTTTTAAAGCAACGCAACCTCTACCCTGCATTGTAGAAGCAACTGACAGCAAGTTGACATCATTTATAAAAACCGCAACAAGACCATCACGGTCACCGACCCAGTTGTTTTTATCTGGAACCATGTATGGTTCTGAAACAATCCCTATATTAACGATCCACTGTGTCAAACTCTGAATTAAAAGATCTTGAGCACTTGCACAGTGGTTCAGGTTAGATTGAATAAAGCGTAGATCCATACTAACTTATTACAATTTCTTGGGTCTCCATTATGTCACCGCTTAAGGTTGGTTCTACTGAAACCTTCGTGTTGAATCTTCTCGGCATCTTTTGACTGGGAGCCGTACAAGCTTTCCCCCCCAGTCGATGATCAGCTGTTTTACCTGCCGCAATACACAGAGGACATTGTGGTTTGGATGAACAAACAGAAGCACGATGGCCTGGCTGGCCACACCGGTAACAAGACTTACTACGGTCTATTTCCGCCGTACAACGAGCTGCAACATGACCAGCTTGCAAACAGCGGAAGCACCTAAGTTCTCGTTGTTGCAGCACCGTCACCCTAGCTGAAGTCCAGCCTACAAGCAGACGACCTTCAGACAATTTCTTTGCAGCTTCCACCGGGCATTTCACCCACACCGCAAAGAGACCTGACTTATCCTGACGAACTTCGCCAACTCTAACATGATCGGATGAGCACTCCCCTTTTTTACACACAGCGAATTTTACTTCGTCAGCAGTAACAGAATCGTCTAAGCCTGATACTCTTACCTCAACAGATTTAACAGGCCTCGATACAAGGATGCCCTTCGTACCATACAACTCCCTTAATTTTTTAGCCAAAACATCTGCTTTATCTCCTCCACCTTCACCAGTGACTTGTATAATGGCAGCACCAGTTGCGGCACGTCTAAACCTAACTGCTTCAATTCCCAACTCTTCTAGCCTAATCTGGCCTTTCGCTTCTTTAATAGCCTCCGCATATGTTACGCCTTTTTTCTGAATTTCCGCCGGGACAGTTACAACAACAGCAGCTGTTCGGGGAGTACGCAGTCTTGGCTTTTTAACTGGTGCCTGAAAACCTGTTACAGTTGGTTGAGCCAACACAGCACCTGACCTTTCCCTTTTCTTCCTTTTCCTTTTCTTTCTTTTCCCAACAATCAACCAATGTTCCTTAGAAAGGTTGGAAGCCGATTGCAGAGGCGAGGGCTGAGTAATAGCAGATACCTTTTCAATGGCCAATATTTCCTCTCCTGCAATTCTTTTATTTTTCTTCTTTTTTGAAATAGAGGATGGTCCTTGGGGCAAAGCAGTAGATGCTGCTTGCACCAAGCTTCTACTATTCACCTGTCTATTATCCTGGGATTGACCTGACTCAAATCTAGGGGGCCCAACGACCTTGCGTCGGTCCGCGGCTAGAGAAGGTCTTAATACAGGTGCAGGATTAAGCCTAGGCTCTAGACTCTCAAACCGTGCATTTAATCTATCCCCGATACGGCGCATCAGATTTGCCTCAAACTCCTCGAGGAGAGAAGGAGTGAGCGGTGGCTCCTTTGAATTAACTCCAACATGTTTCCGAAGATCCGTCATATCCTGCTGGAGTATCTCAATTTGCTTTTTGAGGCGCTCGTTGTCTTCACGCAGAGATCGAGTTTCCTCAGAAACTGAACGTTTAGCAAGCACCCCAATATCCTTCCGCATGTCCGCAATGGCATTTTTAGCCATATGGACCCATTGTCCTTTGATATTGGACGATTTTGTGGCGACCTTTTCAACAACTCCCAGGCTAGCCTCAATCCTCTTTACTAAATCCAATGACATATCCTCGCCCTGTTCCGACACCAAGACAGAAGATAGAGTACATTGTGTTTCTCGAGCTTTAATTTCCAAGGCCAAAAGCTCTTCTTCCTCGCGAGCCTTTTTCTCAGCTCTAGTTTCTTTCAACTTGGCAGATTTATTAGCAGGAACCGGATCCACATTCTCGCCCTTAGTGGATGGCCGACCTCTGCCTTTACGCCGCGTTATCTTTGAAGTCGCCTCTCTAGCGATATCTGAATCAGTGTCAGCGACTTCTCTGAAACGCTTCCGGGAGCTCCAAAACCGCGATGAAACTGTCAAAGACTCCCTTGCTTCAACACCTGAGTATGTGGAAGAATCCGACATCTCAGGGCACTCCAACATAATATCACTGGGGGGCGCTGGCAAAACAAACTGATCGCCCGCCGTTGCCACTCCAGCCTCCTGCTCAGCCGCATCACACGGCATCTCCACACTAACATCTTCTTTTGATTTGGTTTTTTTGTTTATTAGATTATTTATTGTTGTCATTTCATAAATTATTTTCCATGGGGGAAATACACAGTCCACCCAGGTGGTGCCCCCTGCACCTAGGTAACCCTTATACCACTCGGAGGACGGGTGGTATCCGAGGGCTGGCCGCTAGCGACTGACTTTACTCACCAGCCACCTGTAAATACAGGTAACCGACACCGCGCAAAACCTACAAGGCGCCCCAATGTCGGGAATTTAAGGGTTTTTTATTGAGATTTTCCTTTCTCTCAGGGCCGGCCAATAAAGGCAAGCCCCCCTGGCCACAAGCATGCCGCTAGACATGACAACGACACACGCCGGAGGTAACAGGTTGCCCGACGGAGAGTCGAAACCCACCCAGAAACTGCTTATCGCAGTCACCAGATCCGTCGCGCCATTGACCTAGAAGGTCATCTACAATATGCAGAAGCTACTGAGCATTACAAATGTAAAAAGACACGCAAGCTCTTCACCAACTCAACGCAAAAATATGCGCTCAACACCGGTCGTTACCGATTCAAAGTGAACCGGGGGCACGCCCTGAGCCCACCAGTTTTGGTCCACGCCAGTTGGATGTCGGAAGTCCAACCGGTACCCCCGCGGGCGAGTGCGAGGACCCCTATTCGCCACCTGGGGTCGTGATCTATGGAAGTCTGGCAACTCCACAAGTTTCAAATACAGTGTGCCAAGAGCAATGCTCTTGATATTCACAAACGCCAGTTATACGAGCTGGCCATCCCACGTACGCAATACAACGCACCTCTTGCCTTTAAAGGCTACTACAAAAGTTCGGTCGATACATTTCCCCAAGGTGCTGGCTTACACCCCAGATAACATGATACACCAAAAACGCTGGCTTTGCAAGCCGGCCATCCCACGTGCGAAAATAGATGACGCACACCTTCCCTCAAAGAACACTACTTCTACGTGCTTCACGCGCCTGTTGTTCATCAAGTTTCTTCTATTTAAAGAAGCCTACTGAGAACCTTCCCATCGGTCCAATCAGCTTCCCTAAAGTGCTGGCTTGCACTCCAAGTACTAGAGCCCCCCCGCCACGTCAAGGCTTGGACCTTGGGGGGGACCCTGAAAACACTGTCATGAGGTTCTTTCATACTTTTTGGGGTCCACTCATTTTTTATTCTCTACATTCAGAATGTATTGAATATTATATTGATATTCAGTTTAAGTATTTTATAATATTGTTGCTGCACTAACTAACACTGCTTGCTGCAATCTGATCGTGATCACGATGTACGTGATCAGCCCTTAGTGCTATGCATCGAAGGTTCTATGGCTAATACCCACAATAGACAAAATGGTGGTTGAAACATTGTATCACGCAGAAATGTACCCTAAATATACGGCATATTGGCGAATTCTCCTCTCATTTAAACAAAACTTCTAATATAAACGCACATTTATTACATAACTAGCTAGGATTCCTAAAAAGCACTCGAAACGTCTTTTAGTTATTGCTTTTCATGAATCCTAGCTGTTGACCCACGTTTATAGCATTGGCCATATTATCAAAACACTTATAATATGATAGACGAGAAATTTAACGTAGTGTTAGTTCGTACGGATAAGAAGTACCTAAAGCCAATACATATAATTAATAAAAATATCCACTATAAGCTGATATGACTCATAAAAAAGGTAGCTTACTAACCAGCCATGATAAAACCTTTAATTATAGTTATATAAGTATTTACCATAAGCACAGTTGTATAAAACCACCGAACCACGTGGTAACACTACAATATAATCTAAATATTTTGAAACGATATACCAAATTATCTACTTACCAACATCGTGGTCACCCTCACTAAGTTGGATTAATGAATAAATTTCCTCGTGTTTTGTTTAATAGTTTTCAGGTTATAAAGTTTTTAATGCACTCTAATTGGGTTTGTGTTGAAGGAATTTTATTTAACTTGGAGCGAAAATGTTTTGAAAAGCGAAGGAGGTTTTCTTTCGCAAATATAAAGATTAGCTTTAAAGCTTATGTGTTTATTTTATGTCACTTCGTGTGGAAGTTTATGTTCTTGGTTTTTAAATAAAAAGTAATGGTTAATCCATTTATAAATTGCACCTACTACTTGTTGTGTAAAAAATTGCAGACATAGTGTATTGTCGATAGAAGAACATAAGACAGAAGGAAATATACTAATAAGCAGAAACGAATTAAAAACAATCTCTGCTGTGCAGCGTATGTTGTAAGACTTTCCTGAGGCAAGTTACAACAAGTTGCCCCTTATAGATTCATAATTCCTATGAAATTACGTCTTGTATGTACGATTAAGGCCTTAGGAAATTCCATCCCGCCCATATTTTTACAATTACCTACAGTGATATTTTTGTAAAATGTGGACTACTGAATTGTATTACTGGTGAAAATTATTTAGGCTGGATGACGGAAAAGAATTTATTTTATTTCTGGATTATTTAGTCTATTGCCCAATAATAATAATATAATATTTAATCTAAATTGATTGTGAAATAGTAACTCATTAGAACAGTACAGCTGCATTTCAGCTGTTATAAGTTTGGTTAGCAACAACTTTTTTTTATTGAATTCACAGAAAGCTGTCCTTGTCCAAATATTGAGTCGGTCAAGTTTTATTTATTTCATTCTTTTTTAAACTTTTCATGTGAAACTATACATTCATAATGTAGCCAAGGCTGTACATTTTGCTCACTCATGCTTTCTTAGTTTTATAAGCCTGACGATTTTCTAAATCGTCGGAGTTACGCCCCGAGAGACATATATATACTATAGACAGACGTAGGCACTCTCTTCGACTGTTACATTGCATTCATTCGTTACATAGCAATTATCATTTAATTATTTCACTTATATTCTATAGTTGTACGTGAGTGGTTAATATAGAGTAAAACTAAAATCCTCTATTATTTAAAGCATCCCGATGACCCTGGACACATAAAAATCAATCCCTTTGCACAATAAAATTTCAAGGACCTTTCAATAAATTAAGATGTGAGAACACTTTAATTAAAGCAAGAGAGAAGTTATTTGACAACTTAAATTATTCCGAGTCTAACTGCGAGATATAAACGAAATGTTGGATTTATGGCCAGTTCCTACATCTTTCGGATAAACGTCGCTAACCAAAGACAAACCATTTTCTATAAGCGCTATTACTAACTGTCTACGGTCACATTTATCTAAAATATTATTCCAATAATATTATGTTATTATTTCTTTCACCTGCAAAAGGCTTCTTGTAAAGTGATTAAGAAATAGATATAATTTAGTGTAAATAAAAAATTGTAAAAAAAAGCGTAAATAATTTTCTTCTATATCTATATATTAAGATAAGATTAAGTTTATTTTGTTTTTTTGCAAGTTTATAAAATTATATTTGAAAGTCAGTTTTGAGTGCTCTTCAGTAGTGGTCAGTGATAGACTATGAGGGTAGTTAGATATTTATACGTCATTGCAGTTGCGATGGTAGGAGTTATTGGTATATACTTATATGATGTGGTAAGCTATTGTAAAGTATGTGGTATTTGTAGAAACCCTACATGTTAAAACTACAAAATTGTCATAAATTTCGTTAAAAAAATATTCAGTGAGTAGAAAATATTAAATAAAACAATAATAAAGCCAACGAACACATAAGGAAGTTCAAGTTCATAACTTATTTTAATTTAAAAAGTTATGAAACTGCAGATTATTTTCATTTCCAATTAGCCAGATACAAATTACTGATGTAAGATTGTAAGACACCGTACAATTAAGCCGGACGTTTTGATAATTACCACCTTCTACACTTTCCCAGTGGCGAAGGGCGCCTGGGAATTTCATAGAATGACCGAGTCATTGTAATACAATGACCAATTCGCGATATAAGGGCCGGGTACATTGCACTCATGCTAGATAATAAACTATATATTGTTTTAATCTAAACTTGAACCTGGTAGACGTATCGTCTTAACTATTTTTAAAAAAGAACAATACTTTTGTCCTCTTACACACAACTTAGGTTCCTTCAAGTAAGGAGCGTACTATTTCATAACAGGCCGGCAACGCACTCGCATTGAAAGTGTCCATGTGCAGCGATATCACTTAACATCAGGTGAGCCTCCTGCCCGTTTGTCCCCTTTTCTATAAAAAAAATGTTTTTTATTTATTTACTTATTTTTGCCATAAGCAATTGAAAACAAACAACACAAAACATTCTTATGCTAAAAATATAACGACGGTAATTAAAAGTTCCAAATTCACAAATCGTTACACTGTATGCTACTTATTATAAATAGTGTCTGTATGTACTATGAATTCTTGTGTTTACATTTTCGTGCCATTATTGTTTTAGTTTTATTTTTAGTTCTGTCGTACTTCAAAAAACATCCCATCCGTGAAACAATTAAGAACACTTCTATATAGTATTGTCTTTCATTAACATAACTTTTACATATTTAAAGAAAACACCGGATTGAAGTTATGTATTAATAATAAACTTATAATTATTTTACATTTCACAGCTGTAGAAAAAGTTGTATTATCAGATCCGGTAAAAAAGTGTTTTCTTTAAACACTTCTATAATCATAACTTGAATATATTTTTTTAGATATCTTCTATTTGTGATAAGTCTTGTTTCCGTATTGATAAATTAATAAAAGTAATACAAATAATTCCTATTATGGTTTAATAAGTATTCTAGACTCGCTTAACGAAGAAAAACAGAAAACTAGAAAAAGCGTTTTTATTATTTTAATTTATAACGTTTTTTGAGCTGGTCTATCAGCTTTATTTACTCTTTGAATGCATCGTGGGAAACTGTATCAAAGATTGAACTGTATAAGAATTATAGCAAACAATAATTGTATCGTAGTGATTAATGTTCTATTGAAAAAGCTTACTCCACACGAAGACTATATATTTAATTGTTCCTATCCATAGTTACTTAAATTTTAAAGTTGCCATGAGGTAAAAAGGCTAAATCAATTCTGTTTGCATAATAAATACTTAAAATAAATAAAATTAGCCCCGTATCGTACCTTCTTAACCTAAACAATTACCATATCGGAATCAATATGTCTTAAATTGGATGAACAGCTCTCGAGAGAAGAGAACAGAACTCGCGTCACACGGATGTAAGACATATTCTTAGAAGAAAACTCAAGCAAAAGCTCTAGACCGGACAGGAAAATAAGAATCATGGCCCGGAACAAATCTCAAGGTATAGTGGTCGCCGTAGCTAACGAAAGTGATGTTAAAATGAAAAGCACTTATTTTGACATATTGTCACAGTTTGATAGTACTGTTGACAATAAGTTAATTGTTACAAATACTCCAGTCAAATTACGAAATAAATAAACATGAGCGAACACAGTTTGGGGATTTTGAGGATCGATAGGGGGGTGTATTCTGAGCATAAATTCCAATTTGAGGGGTTGTACTGAGGTCAGCTCAAGGTCATTTCGATGGAAACGCGTTTAATTCGATATCTCGAGAATGGTTAGTGTTAGGCGAAAAATTGTAGAGACCTTTTCTTTTCCTAACTAAATTTACTAACTTTTTTATTAGAAAATTTTTTTTATAACATTAATATTTTTCAAGTTATTACTCCCGCAAGGCAGAAATTTTACTTTTTTTTCAATTTTTCGTCGTTTTCTCCCCAACCATTTAATTTTATTAAATTTTACCGATCGTGAAAGTGTAGATCTTTTAATTATGAACAATTTTGTTCTTAAACTTTTTTCCGTAATGCCAATACCTTCGGAGTTATAGATTACTTTACCGAGCGAAATCCGCGCCACTGTCGCAATATAAAAAGGTCAATCGATTAAACTATTTAAAAATTAGGTATGTATTTAATTTAGGTAAATTTAAGTAAATTAACAATTAAAACTGTTTCACACATTTATTTATAGAAAAATAGGTTATAAAATTCGGAATATTAAGCACCCGAGGTCGATGGAAGTGATTCGTGAATATTCGTGGTCCTGACGGTATCGGGGCATACGTCGTCCTAAATTATCCGGAGCTGGTTTCAATGACATCGCTATCGGCTAATAATTACTGATTAATTATCATTATTAATCATATATTAAGATTAATAATTTACTGAGATCGATTGCGTGCAAATGCAAAACCAAATGCGGCAAAGCGTGCGAATGCAGAAAGGCCGGCCTCTTTTGCTCAGTGATTTGCACCAATTGCCAAGAGAACTATTGTTCGAATGTCGCGAACGT
This sequence comes from Pieris napi, assembly GCF_905475465.1. Lineage (NCBI taxonomy): Eukaryota > Metazoa > Arthropoda > Insecta > Lepidoptera > Pieridae > Pieris > Pieris napi. The sequence continues at coordinate 12,757,520 of NC_062242.1, forward strand.
TATCGACGATGATGATCTTGACGCAATGGACGAGGAAGACGTATGCCCCGATACCGTCAGGACCACGAATATTTACGAATCACTTCCATCGACCTCGGGTGCTTAATATTCCGAATTTTATAACCTATTTTTCTATCAATAAATGTGTGAAACAGTTTTAATTTTTAATTTACTTCTTACCCAAATTAACCCAAGAATTAACCCAAGGATTTAGCCATATTAAATACCTAATTTTTAAATAGCTTAATCGATTGACCTTTTTACATTGCGACAGTGGCGCGGATTTCGCTCGGTAAAGTAATCTATAACTCCGAAGGTATTGGCATTACGGAAAAAAGTTTAAGAACAAAATTGTTCATAATTAAAAGATCTACACTTCCATGATCGGTAAAATTTAATAAAATTAAATGGTTGGGGAGAAAACGACGAAAAATTGAAAAAAAAGTAAAATTTCTGCCTTGCGGGAGTAATAACTTGAAAAATATTAATGTTATAAAAAAAAGTTTCTAATAAAAAAGTTAGTAAATTTAGTTAGGAAAAGAAAAGGTCTCTACAATTTTTCGCCTAACACTAACCATTCTCGAGATATCGAATTAAACGCGTTTCCATCGAAATGACCTTAAGCTGACCTCAGTACAACCCCTCAAATTGGAATTTATGCTCAGAATACACCCCCCTATCGATCCTCAAAATCCCCAAACTGTGTTCGCTCATGTTTATTTAACCCGTTTTTAGCCATAATTTGACTGGACTAAATATTCAGTCTACAAATGGATTTGTTCATTTTATTATTGTCCTATAATAAGAAATCTTAAACAAGGTAAACATCCGAATACGAAACCGGCTTGTCTAAGACCCAAAAAGTCGACGGCGTGTCAATCACAGGAGGCTGATCACCTACTTGCCTATTGACAAATGATCATGATTCAGATACAGAAATCTGAGGCCCAAGCCTAAAAAGGTTGTAGCGCCACTGATTTAATTTATTTTCATATGATAAGTTTTTTTAAGTATAAGTATTTTTTCATCTTTCACGAAAAATATATAAAATGTAAAACTTTACAGTAATTTTATTTATTACACAGATATTTCTCAAAACTATTATAGGTATTTTTTGCCAAAATAAGGAACTTTTTATTACTTTAAATATGTAGGCGTTAACACAGAATGTATTTTAGTTACATGCTATCTTGTTATAGCTATAAATCATTCCTGCAATAAACACTTTATCTTTCAATCAACTGATAAAGGCTTCACCTATGTAAGATGTAGACACGTAAATTGCGTCAGCGCAGGGGCTGAAATATCTTAGTATTTTGTACGAAGGAGCTTTGCGTGCTCATTTGTGTGTTAAAACACCGCCATCTTCCAACTTAATGTAGCGTTATAATTTACATTTTCTCTTAAACTTCAATACCTATATAGGATTTCAATGAACGATCATGGCTTGCAGTCAAACCTGCTATTCATTGGACCAACGATATCATTAAACCAGTGATTAGACGCACTGAAGTGAAGGTCATTATTACTAAAATTTATAAATATTTTTTTTAGAACAGAGGGCAAACGGGCCGGAGGCTTATCTGACGTTGAGTGATACCGCCGCCTATGGAAACTCTTAATGCCAGAAGGCTCGCGAGTGCGTTGCCAGCCTTTTAAGAATTGATACGCTCTTTTCTTGCCTAAGTCGAATTGGTACGGAAATATTTCAGTGGGCAACTGGTTCCACATAGTGGTGGTGCGCGGTAAAACACAAAACAAATATTGTTAAATATAAGGTAGGTAATACAAATTCGAGGAACTTTAACATACTATATAAAATATAATGTTTAATCATTTTATGATTGCAATTGTTATTAATACATATTATTGCTATAGACTATCTACTTGGTGCATTAATAAGATTATTAGTCCATTAACTCGTAATTTAATTAATTAATAATAATTCACCGGAAGCACAATACACGATGTCGATGTTATACAGGAAGATATCTACAATATGATTGTGTGTGCATCATAAATATGTATACGTATATATTGCACTTAAAAAAGGATAAAAGCAGAAATATTAAAACTTTATTTCTGTTTTCCTATAGTATGTATATGTTATGATTTATCCTAGTCACTTGAGTCAATTTCACTAAGTCATATAAAATTTATATAACTATTTTTAAAACAATAATAAAAAAAAAATTGTTTTTAAAGTTTGGTCCCTGTGGCAGTGCCCCTTTAACGCAAGCAGCCGGCTGGGATGTCGTTGATCCCTTGGAGCATGGGACTGGCTTTGGTATAGGATGCTACTTGTGTGGACACCTCCCTCGGACAGGCAAAAAAGCTGGGGCGGCCGCAGAGCAAGCGGAAAATAATAAACGGCTCAAATGTAACAGTCTTTCGTCCAGCTTCGATTTTGTTCCCCTTGGAGTACTCTTGGGCCGTGGGGTTCAAGTGCACAAGCGCTAATTAAAGATTTAAGTTGGCACCTGGTATTACCGGTGACCCCAGAGCTGGTGCTTTTCTCGCTCAACCAATAAGTATCGCAATAAAGCGAGGAAATGCTGCCAGCGTTAAAGAAACATTGCCACAGGGACCAAACTTTTTAAATTTGTTTTAATTTTCTTTTTATGATTTTTTTATTATTTTAATTATTACTATTAGACCACAAGCCCATGAACAAAAAATACCTGTGAAATGACCCAACGTGAATTACGCTTAGAAGGCTGTTACTATATCTGAATATAGCTCTGAGCACTATGCCGTCATTTCTGAGCGGTACATGTGAGTACGTGAGTGAATGGACTTTCTCAGGTACAATTGGGGAATTTCGACTAATTATTATTAATGTTGAAGAAAATTGTAAATTCTGTATATTTGATTGTTATTTTTAAAACTGCTATATAAATACATATGTCTTCTATCTATTTATATATATATATAATGAAAATGGTCTTCGTTTGAGGCTCAATCACGCCTAAACCACTGATCGTATCGACATGAAACTACCACCATTCGATGCGAAATATTTTCCTAGATGGTTTATGGCTATTATATTTATATATTTATTTATTAAATTCCAACGTTCCTTCATTTTTTTATTGCTGTTTTACTTTTATGAAAATTTATCCATACGGACTTCACCGCGGAAACATTCGGGGAGGCTTCCTAGAACCTCTAAACGTCAACATCTGTTAAAAACTCGATTTTCGAAATATTTCAATTTTCTTAGCGGGAAGTTAAAAAGAAGAATAATAAAAATATGAAAAAAAATAAAATAATGGAACATAAAATTTTATTTTAATTCGTCCAGCAAAGAGGGCGCGAAACGGCTAGTATTTATATAACACATAAGGTCTCTCACGATAACGTTAGTAATTATGTATACCTATTTATGATACTTTTTTCTAATCTTTATTGATTGAAATCAATCAAGTCGTTTAAGGCTGTTTATACAGAAAATGGTCGATAAAGCGAGGTGTCGCCGTCAACTCGTAAATCAATCAAGCCTGTCATTGTTTAATACTTCCTTATAAGGTTTTATGATTTGCTTATCGCGTTCCTACTTAAGCTAGGAGCTGGCGCTACTCCTAAAATGGCATTATTTTTTTTAATACTGAGACATCATGGAACTTAAGACTAATAAGTAATTTAAGTCTAACATAATTCACTAAAAAGGATATTTAACATAAGAAAGATTCCAATAACACAACTTACAGTCTCTATTAAGGGGAAGACACTTTGCTCTTGTGTACTATTTTTACACTAACACTTATACACTAATTCAAATGCTAAAATTGCATTATCGAATATTTTTTTAAATATCTAACTTTTTTGAGGCAAAGTAATATTTTGCTTAAAAATTAACAAGTTTTATTTTCGCTGTATCTATTTCATGATCAATTGGTAAATCTATAAGGGAAGTAGGTGATCAGCCTCCTGTGCCTGACACACGCCGTCGACTTTTTGGGCTTTTTTTTTCTTCATTTCGTTCGAGCGAATGTTAAATGCGCACATAGAAAGAAAGTCCATTGGTGCACAGCTGGAGATCGAATCTACGACTTCAGGTATAAAAATTCAAACGCTAAAGTCACTAGGCCAACGACTACTGCTCACAACTGTAGTCGTTGGAATTTACAAATTATCTGTTTGGGCTGATACTGCTTAACCGAATTTAGGGAAATTTATGTAGGTAAAACTGTTTAGAATCTAAGGATCCTCAAACGACGCCAAAGCGCTGAATTGTGGTTTCTTATTTCTATATTGTGAAAAACCAAGGATTATAATATCTATTGTAAATTTTTAAAGACACTCTCTCACTTTTAGCTTATTTATGAGCGTCGTGGTCAGCAAGCAACATCTGGAGCGTACATTCTCTTTCCACCGGTTTCTTTCCAGTGCCTGTCTTATAATAGCAGTGGATGTTCACCGAGGAACCGATCAAGTAAAAGACTCATCGTCCTCAAAACTATACTGTTAAAGACACAAAACTGACTTAATGCATCGTAAACTGTTGCCTATTTGAATAAGTATACTAATATAAGAATAAATGTTTGACGTATTAAATAAACTAATTATTTAATTATACTGTCTAGATTTCGGAGGTCAAAGGAGCAAAGGATCTGAGAAACTCAAATGTCAGAAGCTCTTGATCTATAAAACAATAATGGCACATATTACGAGTTTCCTTACAAATAACTCATTTAACACTACAATGTAGATTGTAGGTCCACGTTACCTTTTTAACCGATGAAAATTTATTTATACAAGGGGTGTTCAATAAAAAGTGTATGAGTAAATATATAATTTTTTGACGTCACCTTTCAGATTTATATATTTTGTACATCTTTTTTCTAAAGCGTACATTTTCTTTTAATAAAAACTCCTGCCGTCATCATTTTCAAATTAATGACCCCGGATGTTCCTTAAACCACGGAAATAGGAACCATCTAACTCAGATCTGGTGAATATAGTGAAGGATTTTCCATGAATTCGAAGTCTGCTTCTTAAATGGCCATCGTAACTCTGGTGCCGCGTTATTTTGGGGAAACCAAATAACTTTCCGAGTTTCCCGCGCCTTTCCTTGTGTCTTTCTTCACGCAACTTTATTATTTGTCCCACGTACAAAGTCCCCGTCGAGGTGGCTCCATGACTAAAGTATTCGATAAGTACCACGCTTGGCTTTCCGAAAATAAAACAGCCACGATTCTTGAAAGGATTTTGGGCACCCACGCTACCCCTTTTTTATACCGAAATGGTTGTGTATAATGGACAATCCTATAGACATCTTTCTTTCTTCTTCTGTAAATTAAAAAGAAACACGACGATCGCCTAATACAATGTTTTCAACATTTTAACCATAGAATACGGAGGAGCTCCGTATTCTAGGTTCATCCTTTAACGTTGCTGTTAACTCTAGTTTTACCAGCTCAGTAGTAAAAATTTTCAAACAGACATATTTTATTTACGCGCGACCTTAACTTTTTTAAATTAGTAGTATATTGTATTCTGCTTATTTTAATTTTAACTATTCATAAGTAGTTACTGTCTACGATGGCATGGAAACAGGATAGCGTATTTTAAAAGATATTTAGCGTACAGACCGCCACTTCGTTTTATACAGGAATAACGAAAGTATGAATGAATCAATTTCATATTTTTCTATCTAAATTCATATTATTATATTTTGACTGCAGCTTCCCTTACACTTTCATTCATGCTTTAACTTTGAAAATTACGGATTTTAGAGTCATTAAAAAGATATCCTACATATTATTTATAGTAAGTCTTTATACGAGCAGTATTGGCTCAGTGGTGTCAACGTGCGACTCTTATCTCAGTCATCCCCGGAGTCGTAGGTTGGATCTCCGGCTGTGCACCAATGAAGTTTATATGTGCGGATTTAACACTCATTCATACGGTAAAGTAAAGTAGGCTGATCACCTACTTTCCTATTAAAAGTGATCACGGAACACATACAGAAATCTGAGACGAATACGAAACGTATAGTATTTCTAAAATCCTTTAAAACCAAATTAAATCATCAACAAAACTAATATTACTATAACAAATTACTAATATTAATATACAAAACTTAGACATAGTAGAAATAAACTGTAGCGCCGCCAACATAGCAGACAAAGACCGAAGGCGACCTCTCTTTTTGTTTAATGGAATTATTCAAATCTCTCATAAAAAAACAGTGAAGTTATGTAAAAAATAATTTCTCATACATAAAAGCTCGTAGATGGAACATTAAAATGTAAATAGTGTGAGGTATAGTGTGGCGGCGTGTAGTGTGCTGTTTCAAGTGTTATTTACCTGCAGGATACCCGCGTCCTTTGTGAGATAAGTGCTTACAATAGGGCTGTCAAAAAAAATGCCAATTGTTGTAATGGAATAAAATGTTTGTATTATGAAAACTCTCGCGACCAGAGAGGTCGACCCAGAGTGACAAAATGGTGGCGCGGTGTGCTAAGTCAACAGCATCTTCAGTCCAATGAGACTAGACACATCTGTACATACCTCTTACAGAAAGTGGCGTACTAATTGATAATTTATACGTAACGTAACGTACGTATCAGATCAGTCCCGTATCACCTCGACGTCCGTCTTTCCACAACTGAGCATTTTTTAAGGCAGTTTTTGCAGGCCACCACCACTATGTGGAATCAGCTGCCCATTGAAGTATTTCCAAAAAAATAGACTTAAGGTCCTTCAAGAAAATAGCATACCAATTCTTAAAAGGTCGGCAACTCACTCGCGAGCCAGAGTTGAGAGTATCCGTGGGCGGCGGTACCACTAAACCTCACGTGAGCCTGATGTCACATAAAAGTCCTCACGAATTTTCCTAAGAGACGCCATGATCTGAAAATACTAGCGAAGTGGAGTTTTTTCGCCGGCCGGCTTAATACTTATTTTATACCACCTACCTTAGAGCAAAACGCCCTAAACGCATCAATGCATCGAACCTTAGCTATCTCCATATTAAAACTTGACCCAAAATCGATCTCATTTGGCATATAATGATTTGCCTATAAAGAAAATAGATTAATTTAGATATCAAAAATCTAAGGCTAAAGGGTACATTTTTTAAATTATTTTAAAAATAAAACCTAAAAGAACGTCACAATACTTAGTTTAAATATATTTACTTGTATTGTAAAGCGATTGAGAATACACTAAAATATGACACTACGTCGGTCCGAAGAAATACAATTATTCCTTCGGCAGCCCTACATCGCAGTATAAAGCGCAATTCCGGAACTCAACCCGCGACCCCGCTTCCTTCCACCTAAGTAGAGTCTTGTAATTTTTGTAATTCTTCCGCTTGCTTCCGTCTACGACATTACGGCGAGGCTATTTAACAACCACTTTTGTATTGAGTAAGGACTATAGAAAGTGGCACTAACAAAAAACAAATGTTCATTAAATATTATCTTAGGCGTTAAATAAATAAATCGTTTAATTGCAACATTACATTTAGGTCGATTAATTATAAAAATCCGCACAATCACCCATATAAAAATAGGCATGCAAATGTCATATTAATTTTCATAATGTCATAATAATAAGTTAAGTTATTTATAATTGTTGTCAAACTTATGGTCTAAATACTCTCCTAGGCTATAAAGGCATCATGCCTTTAAAAATTTAATCACCTTACCCTTGAAAGCATTACACGGCAGTGATCTGTAACTTCTAGGGAGGTGATTTAATAGGTTGACAGCCATTGCGTAATCATTTTTTGAATACCTGGTGCAACATGCAGGCACCCACAGCCGTGTTGGATCCCGCGGCATATACGTGCAAGTTTCTTTAAATATTTTGAACGATTTTGGTTTAGATAGAACCTTGAGTAAAGAAATGTTTAATTTAACTTTTAATCTAATAGTGTATGTCAAAAAACGACAATAAAGCCTCATATTAGGGAACATTGTGTCTGTTCAATATATGACATAGTTGATTTAAATATATATCAAGACGTATCATATATATCAAGTATGTCGTTAGATCTGTAACTAATTGTAACTGATAGCCCACTACCTTCAACGTTAATTGATTTATCTCAATGGAACTTAGGCGACTATAGGCGATATTAGAATAGAATTCTCTCTACTGAACAATATCGAATGTACCAAGTATTTTAAAAATGCCAGTTTCAATAATGTGAATGTTTTTTTACATAAATTGAAATGATTTTTGTTTGGGAAACTTTTTGTACTAAAGGGAAAGATATACTTAGTTTATTATTTTTCTAACTAACCATAATTTGAAGGGCTATTTAAAATTTACATTTAAAAATAGTCAAAGTAATATCATAGGTAGCCTTCTTGTCTATCCATGGTTCCGAGTTTTTGAAATTTTGAGATTTGTTTTTACCCTCTTAATTTTAAATTCGTTTTATCGATAAAAATTATAAATATTGTTTATCTCATATCTATTTGTCTATATCATTATCTGATATGTCCAGCATAGTTTCTGTTAAATTAATTTATTACCTTAAATCCATGTTATTATGTTCAACATTAGTACACGACTTCCGAGGTAATAAAGGTCTTATCCAAATCGGAAAATGTTCCACCATTTCCCTGTTCGCGATTTTATTCCAGCTTCCCTGGTTTCTGGTGAGCGTCCTCTCTTCTTTTTTCCCACTGGGCAATTTCTATTTTTAACGTGTAAGTGACACATTAAACAAATTTTAGTCCATAATTAACATAAGCATTGCGCTATATAATATTTCTACCACAAAATCCAATTAAGATGACCTTGATATTTAATCAAAACTAACACTAATATCTAATCGGAAAAGTTCTCACGTTTTTTGTCTGTCTGCTCGTGCTATGTGACATTCTAACCGGTTACAATTAAACAGATTAGGTTCTCTTTGCGCTTTAATTAGTTACAAAAAAGTGGGCGTCACCACGTCGGCGAATTAAAAGAAAAAATTTGCTAATGTTAAAACCACACGCACGCCTTGATATTTTAGTAAACATCGCGAGGTTAGCATCAAATCATCAGGGTTAGCAGAAAAGTAGTAAAGAGAACTGCAAAGAAAACTACTTGGTACAGGCAAGTAATTTGAGTGTCTTTCACTGGTATTGTATTCTTTGCTTATCTTTTTTGGTTAACAGAAAATGAAACAAGTTCCGCTGCTATAATAACGCGCCTGCTAAGGGTAAGATTCAGAGTCGAATCTTAACGCTAAGTATGAATTCCGTGTATAAGAAATGTTTTGGATTTTGACATACGACATACCGTAAGTAACAAAAGCTTCTACGTAGTATTAAAATAGCCTCTATGTAAATAGCTTTTATAATACGCTTTAGTGTTGAGTTCCAGCATGTTCTCATTAGAATGTAACTTAATCGTCCTCGTCTAGGTTCTGCTAACTTTATCTAGTTGCCAACATAATCTTTTGTCTCATGTACAGGCTGATATTCACTTGTTTATGTAAACTAATCCATTATTTTTTCTAGAACAGGGGGCAAACGGGCAGTAGACTTATCTGATGTTAAGTGAAACCGTCACCCGTGAGCAAGCCCTTTTAGGAACTGGTATGCTTATTTCTTAAAGGACTCTTAAGTCGAATTGGTTCGGAAATACATGGTCAAATTCACAATAGATATATCATTATAGGCGAAAAGATGCATTAACGAAGTTAAGCTTCAACGAAGGCTTTATATTTGCAAGCGTAACCAAAAGCACGTTTAATTAATAATTCAAATTTGGACGTGAAATTCAAATCGCATAAATTCTTTCCATAAATTAACCATTGTCATTAATTAATTGTCTCGATCGAGCCATAAAATATAGTTATCTGGTTTTGGCAGTCAAAGATATTACTATCGAGATGTTCATTCAGTGAATAATAAATTTTAAATTTATTCATTCATTCATAATAGCCTCGATTTAACCAGTCTTTTGAGTCGTGGGTTAGTGGTAACGGAGAAACGTGGACGAAAAATATTAATTTTTATGGATATATGGCATAGAACTCGGAGCTTCTGAGTTTGTATTCCGAAATGGAATCAATCCGTTGCAAAAATGTGCTCGCCTCATGCCCCTTCATAGGTGTTACTATAACTATAGGGTACCCAGAAGAATTCATCGAAATTAAACTAAAAATATACAATTTATTAACTTCTAATGTCAAGAAACAAACATTATATTATTAGTTTCATGACTAGTATAAAAACAGTTTCCGTTCAAATAAAACAAGTCCAAGGTGTACAATTATGGCTGTCTCACACAAGGATCGTTTTTTATGTTCGGTTTAATAACTGGTTTCTTTTAAACGTAATATATTTTACTGCTGTGTGTACAAATTTATGAAGACTTTTTAATTGTTACACGGCATTTCAGGAATATATTACAAAGTACATTCAAGGGAATCGGTAGGAGAACACCAGTCATGGGGACCACCATGCTTTTTTGGTGGTAATGCCATTAAATTGTAGCTTATTTAGAACGTTGGTACTTTCAACACAGCGCCATCAAATAATAAACAAATATTTTGCAATAACGTAATATTGCGGCTATAAATTGAGATGTAAGCTATCCTATCTTTTAAGTTGGATCAAACTACACACGGTGTGCAAATTTGATTGATATCGGTTCGGTAGTTTAGGAGTCCATCGCGGACAAACAACGTGACACGTAATTTATATATATTAAGATAATAGTATCAATCGCTTATACTGGGAATAAATAACAACATTTAAAGCCTATATTCTAGGTTTTATAAAGTAAAATAATATAATGAAAAAATTAAAATATCTTACATATATTATATCAAGTGATATAAATTAAACATCGTCGATCAGACGGCAAAGTCAACATTACAAAAGAGTTTATATAAAATACAATATAGACAAGAGTTTGTATAGGAAAATATCTTATGTTTTTCTTACATATATATATATATTTTAGTTATTATACTTTAAGGTTATTTATTGCTTTTATTGTTTATTTTTTGTGTTGTTCCTTCTGTTATAATAATAAATATTCTTTATTTATCTAGATTTATATCTAGCTGTATTAAATATTACACCAAAGCTTAACTTTTCAATACTTATCTCAAACTTATATTTTAAATATCTTTAAAAATACCGTTAAAAATAAATATCTTTTTATTTATTTTTAACGGTGCTGATTATATGTTTGTCATACAGCATACTCGATCGCTGCTCTCTGATTCACTTTAATGACTTTCAATCAATGTCAATAGAAAAAGATGACCCGGTAGGCCGAGGCTGCGTTGGTGGAATGGATATATTAAGGGCCTTGAAGTCTTCGGTGTTCGAAATGAGATGTAAGAAGCTTGCCAAAGGTTGCGTTGGAAAAATATACTTATGGAGGCTAAGGCACATGAAGGTCCTATCAAGTCATTAATGAACCAAAACGCCGCAGTTTGACGACTCATCTGAAATGCTTTTATATAAAAGATCAAGAACCGCCAGTGGCTAAACAGGTTGTTCCGTCCAGTCGCGTGCCCGAACACATACGAACATTGCCGACTCTAGCCGAAGTTCATTATTTACTGTTTAATATAGCAGTCTCGGAATAGCTTAAACAGAACTTTCTATCTAAAACTGTTGAAATATGTATCAAATAGTTCATGGGGGTAGTTTATTGTATACGTTTAAACAACTCAAACAATTTTTATTCAGCTAAAAGGGTAACATTTTACAGTAAAAACTAGTAGAGAAATAAAAAGTACAAAATAAGATAAATTTTGTTTATAAACAATAACTAATGTTTTTAAATGTGTTATTGTAAAGATCAAATTGGTGCCGTTCAATAATTTTCAAAAGGCGGGAACCCCACTCGTTGTCGTCGTATATTTTAATTAAATACCGTATTTACTATGGAGAGTGTTCAGAGTTGTTCGGACTAATACCTGCAGCTGAATTTCATCACCGGTCGTCAAGGCAGGATACAAAATACCATCCGTATCACCTCGACGTCCGTCGTTCCACAACTGAGCGTTTCTTAAGGCAGTTTTTGCCGCCCACCACCGGCTGCCCACTATATTTAGTATTTCCAAACCAATTCGACTTAGGGTCCTTTAAGAAAAGAGCGTACCAATTCCTAAAAGGCTGGCAACGCACTTGCGAGCCTACTGTCAATGTGGGCGGCGGTGATACCACCTCCTATTAAAAAAAAATATAGCTTAGTTTGCTCCTGACATAAAAATAGGAATAGCCTCCATACGATACCGCGTCGTAAAGATAGTCACAAAATAAAATCAGTAGTTTTCTTAGTCTTTATCAGAATTAAAATCAATGTAGTTTTGTTTTAACCGTGGGAGCGTAGCGGTACACAACATTGCTTGGCTAAAAGCCACCTTACCTCCTTATCATTACGTTCAATATTGTATAACGGATATCGAAGGCTTAAAATTATTGCATCCGCTTATAGGAATCAAGTTTTGCATCGTGTTTTGTTTATTATTAAAGTATAGGTCGGAGCTTAAGTGCAGTCAATGAAATGCAAGGTAATTATACAGCTAGCTTCCGTCCACGGTTTTCTCTAGCCCATAGACAATACAGAGTAAGCATAGGCTATACCTCTTTCTTTCTCTTGATGAAGTTATATGCATATTAGTGTCTATGTACGCAATTAATACAGCGGTAAATCAAAACATGTGAGGAAGCCGCTGTCTTATAAAGCTGATGAGAAATGCAGTGGCGGATTTACCAGCAGGCTGAGTTGACTGGAGCCTAGGGCGGAAGATTTTTGGCATTTGGGAACTGAATTTTTTTTGCTACTTGATAGAAATCAAAAAGATTTCTGCAAGACGGTTTAGTGTTTTATACATAGAACTGCAACAAAATTTGGCGATTACTTTAAACTCTCATTTGTATTTGTACATTCAGAGTAGCAAACTTCCATATTCTAGAGTAAAACAGCTAGTGTACCACTCAACCCCTAATCGATGTCTGCGCCTGCAGCTCATACTTTGTATGAGTGAAAGGACCGAAATTGCAGATAAAGTATTTCCCTTCTTCTCTCTTCCCCCTATCAACCCCATGTCAGTCCTACTACTGGTTGGAGGCTGTGAACTGGAGGGTTTGTGTATAATTTTGCCCTCAAAAATCTAACCTAAAATTATGTTACGTGCAATTTCAACGAAATTGTTGGATTGTAGAGGCAAGGGCTAACTTCACAGCCTATACCTTGAAAATTTGTAAATCTGCCACTGGAGAAATATGACCGCCCTATATCCTATTTGACGAGACTATTGTAGATAATATGCCAAAAATTAAATCAACGTAGAAATAATATATTATGTATTTTCTGACGTTCATGAAAGATATTTTGATTTGATTTAACAAATAAAAATTTGTTTATCATACAGATATTAAAATAACCTTTTCACGTGTCTTTCGAGAAGTTATTAAAGATAAACAAAATATCTACGAATATCATAATTTCTAAGAATAACAGACCACCCAAATTGTTTATTATTAATGACGTCTGCGTATCATCTACATACACCTGTTTTTTATTACTTATAAAACATCCCTTTACGTGTGAAATTAAACATAGATTTTTTTGTAACGTTTTTAATTTTATAATGATTAAAGAAGTTAAATGGGGCAGTGTTGGCCTAGTGGCATCAGCGTGTGACTCTCATCCCTGAGGTCGTAGGTTCGACCTCCAGCTGTGCACCAATGGACTTTCTTTCTACGTGCGCATTTAACATTCGCTCGGACGGTGAAGGAAATCATCGTGAGGAAACCGACACGTCTTAGGCACAAAAAGTCGATGGCGTGTGTCAGGCACTGGGGGCTGATCACCTACTTGGCTATTAGACTTAAAATCATGAAACCGATTCAGAAACCTGAGGCCCAGACCTAAAGAGGTTGTAGCGCCACTGATTTATTTATTTTAAAGAAGTTAAATTATCTGATAGATTTATAATTTTGAATTCGTGTTAGTAGTAGATCTGTTTCTTATAAACTACGATTTCTAATAACACTTTATATATTTCATTTAGTAAGACGGTTCGCAGGTTGCAAAATGCTAAATTATATTGTTACATGCGCTTAGGCGTTAGTAATGAATAAAAATGAAGGCTTATCTCAATATCCGCGCCGTTACGACATAACTGTTTATAGCGAGTAGGCTGCACGTGGGTGACACAGACAAGTTCACCTAATTATTACTATATTCATATTAGACAAGCAATACAGGTGATTTTTTTTAATGGACATCTAAAAGTAACTATATGAAGAATGATAACACAATTCTAAAACTATAGAGCCAGAAATCGATGAAAGATTTTATTATTACTTCATTCGCTATGGAGCTTGAGGAAATGTTATGGGTTCCACAATTTTATAATGCCTAATTAATATGCTAAAAGATGAAACACATACCTGCTGATTAGCTGCTGATAGTTTTGACAAGATTATCTTGGTTATCTTCTGATAAAGTTAAACTAAAGTTTGATAGCAATTATAAATAACTCAACTTATTATTATGACATTATTTTATAGTTCTTATTGTATGACATTAAGAAAATTAATATGAAATTTGCATGCCTACTTTTATATGGCTGATTGTGCAGATTTTATAATTAATCGATCTAAATGTACCCTTGTGTTTTCAAACCAATTCGAAAAGGGTCTTCAAGAAAAAGCGTACCCATTCTTTAAAAGGCCGGCAACAAAACACGTACATCAGATGAGCCTCCTGACCGCTTGCACCCTATTACATGAAAAATAACCTGCATGTAATACGAATTTAACCAATTCTAAATTCTCAAACGATATTTCGTTGAGAAGTATTGTACACAGGATAGTACATGGCAGACATTACTTTATCCGCTGACGTTAAATTTAATCAGAAAATGAAACATATCAAGTAACCCAGTTCGGCCGCAGTCAACAAAAAGACCTCGAAATGCCTGAACATAATATCTTCATTAATTCCTAGGTAAGAACTGTTGCGAAATTACGTTAGCTAACAAAAAAATATCATATCATAATCGGTTCATTTAGAAGCTACGATCACGTTACACGTCAAACTTATAACATCCCTTTTTGCATCGGGTCTAATGCGGTGAGAATAAAATATGTTTGTCACTAACTGTTAATATAGAACCTTAAAAGTTTTTTTATTTTAATTATAAAATAATTCACGTAGGTAAAAAGGTCAAAATTGCATCAACAAAAAGCCAATATTGCATAATCAAGATGAAAGCTAAGTGTGGGAAGTTTAAAATTAGCCACTGTCTGCAGTTTCCTTTTGGCCAAAACTGGGCTCGTGACATACTTTTGAACACCTACAATACTTTGTTTGTTCCAACACACAAATGGAAGCGTTCTGTGTTTAACTAGTTTCAATCTTAAAAGTATTTAATATCCTATGATAGGCTCAGATTTTGAAGTTAAAGGATAAACGTGAGAACTGACCACTGCTGAAGAGCACTCGAAACATAGAGCCATGTAACTAATGTAATTAGTTCTCGGCTCGCATAGAGCGCGCCTACAATATTAGTGTTACTTAGTTAACTAGGTTTTATTAGCACTTTTAGAACTAAAATCTAAACACAAGCTGGTTGTGGTTCAGGCTTTATTCAAATAAATACTGTCAGTACTAATATAAATATAATACTCAGTTTGAGTGTTTTCATAACTCACCAAAATAACAAGAACAATATCGCAAATCCTATGTTGTATTTATGAAGAAAATAATTTTTACCAATTCTTAAAAGGCCAGCGAGCATGCGAGCATTCTGGCAATGTGAGTGTCCATGGGCGGCGGTATCACTTAACATCAGGTGAGCCTCCTGCCCATTTGCCTCTTATTACATAATACAAAAAAAAGCAATTGCTACAACCTTTTTAGGTCTGGGCCTCAGAATTCTGTATCTGTTTCATGATCATTTGGTAATCTAATAGGCAAGTAGGTTATCAGCCTTCTTTGCCTGACGCACGCCGTTGACTTTTTGGGTCTAAGGCAAGCCGGTTCCCTCAGATGTTTTCCTCCACCGTTCGAGCGAATGTTAAATGCGCACATAGAAAGAAAGTCCATTGGTGCACAGCCGGGGATCGAAACTACTCAGCGATGAGAGTCACGCGCTGAAGACACTAGGCCAACACTGCTCACACTACCCCCACTACATAAAACATTTGTGATTGTGACAGAAAAAAGGTGTGAAGTTATTCGCTTCACTTATGCCTTGTACTCCAAAAGTGATTAAATGACCAGTGACCCAGCGCCTACGCATGTAAACAATGAATCGTACGACAGCTTACTTTTAAGAAAAATTGATAAATCATTATTTCAATATGTTTACGAAATTCTATACAAATTTGCGGGTTCTTAAAGAAATTTTTTTACAATAATAAATGCCAAGATTGATAACGAAATATATTTTTAGATTAGTTTCATTGACTGCATTGGATCTCAGCTACGGCATGCTGAAGGATTAGAATCAACTAAGCCACTAACACAGCTTTCATCTGTATTGCTTTATTTCGGTTTATGATACTTGTTTATTTAATAGATAAGAATAATTCTAAATAAAATAGCACATCTTTGTGCAAAATAATACAACAAAATTTCAATTTCCTGAATAGATTTAGTACGTTTTATACGAAGAAACCTAAAAATAATAAAAAATGTTAAATCTAAATATATTTTATATAAATTCTGAAATAAGGCTTTCTAGAGGTCGTTTTTTGGGGATATGTATCTGTGACAAACCCGTATAATTTAAAAGGGATAAGGTGTCCCATGTAACAAGATCAGAAGCAACTAACCCTATAATGCTATAATAAAAGGTTAGTGGAAAACCGAAATTAAATTTCATGGAAACTTAACCGAAATGGGACGATCACCCCACATTGTTCTAAGTGTACATTGATCTTGGAAAACACGATGTTCCTATTAAACAATTGTTTAACTCTCTCTGTATAGGGCAGACAAATGTTGGCATCTTTTATACGAATTAAAAGTATTGATTGTAATAAAGTTTTCAAAAAGCATGTTTGAATTGTTGGATCTACTTATCTAAGAATCTCAGTAGATACGGTTGAGTTTTTGTTGTTTGTAAATATATTTAATTGAGTGGATTCATTAATATTATCAGTGTACCCAACATTATTTGTCTTAGGGTTTGTCATCTGTAGAAAATAAAGAAGAAAAGTCAAGGATTGGTTGCATGACGATCACTTAGAGACGGATGGTGGAAATTAGAAACATGACGGGACTTACAGTTGGCCTAGTATCTACTTAAAGTCTTGAGCAACCCAAGTGTTCTTTAAGAATTTGGCTTCTTTGAACCTAGGGGATATGTGCGATGGTAATGGCCAAGGTTGTTTGCGATACCAAGGGCCAGAACCAGACTGTTGCACAGATCCCCGTTATCAAAGACGTTGTGCTAAGTGAATGCTGTCTCCGACACTATCGACATCTTTGTCGACATGTTCAGAGTAAGTTCACAGTAGCGATGTCGTGTATTTCGACATTATTGTATCGGCTTAGTACTATAAGGCTAGTGTATGTATTTTTGTGAATAAATAAAAAATAAATGACTGATTAGTTCCGGTGTCGTTAAATGTGTCTAAGATTCAAGAACTAGACTAACCAAATATAAGAAAAGGACTTTTTAATTAAATTGTTTTCTAATCTGCCCTAATTTTAAAGTTATTTTATGGTACATCTATCACTTTATATTTGTGTAGTTTTGTAGCTGTGAGAGCTCCGTGGTCGACATTCGGTTTGCGGTTCTAAAGCTAGACTTATATCAAAACTGCTATTTAATGACTACTCTTTGTAATTTATTATATTCATACCTTTGAATAGAAATTAAACATTAACGAACGATTGCATTGATTTCAAGTGAGAGTCAAATTAAATTTACGAAATATTGACACAAAATAATTCAAAACAGTTTTAGACAAAACGATTTTAAGTAGGTCACAGGACTATTGACAGACAAACAAGACAAAATACAGTCGTTCCATACACTTCCGTTTAAAGTAGTTTAGATATAAGTTTTTAGTTACTATACATTATATTATTAGTTTTTTTATATATAAATTATAATAATATTCTCTTGTGGTGCGGGACCTTATTTTATACATATATTTTGTACCAAAATATAATATAGATACATGTTATTGAAATACACCGTAAATCGGTTTGGGGGTCACCATTGACAGGCAGTTCCGTGTCTCCAGAGTAGTAGGGAGAGCCAATTGGGCGGCGTATATGCTCTACCCACTCCTCACCGGGAACCTACGTCTCCGCAGCAAGCTCGCTAGGAGTACAACCTTACCTGGCGGGGCTTGACCACGGCTACGCGCTGCGTGTCTGTTCTGTCTGCTCGTGCGCTGCAGCCCTCATCAAGGTCCGCCCCCGTAACGCCCTGTATTGGTATATTATCTTCTCCCGCATGGGGATAAAAGAATAATTAAATTACCAATCAATTTTAATTAAGCGATAACCGTTATAACCTTCTTCCTCCTCGGAAATCATAATATCTATTGTCGATATCTAATAAAAATTCGTTATCTTAAAGTTCAATTCAAATCTTAAAGTTTATCGAGGAACTTAGTTTTGTAATATTTAAGATCCTCCTTAGTCGTTAGGGTTCATGTGTTCCTTTTTTGTACATTCACAAAGTCACAATGCAACTTAAACATATGGAAACTATATACAATACATGTAAAATATTTGACTGAATAGTTAGCAGAATGACAAAAGGAAGATTACAGCATTGGAAACGACAAAGATAAATGTCATTAAGGCTTTTGTATAAGAACGGATGTATAAAGATTATACTGTTTGTATCAAACGATGTCATATATATATATAAAACTTAGACAAATATATAGTCTTTAAAATTTTCTTAACTTACATAGTAATAATAATAATAATTTAAATTGAATAAATAGAAAATTAAAACAAATTTGAAAAGTTTGGTCCCTGTGGCAGCATTTTCTCGCTGTATTGCGATAATTATTTGCTAAGCGAGGAAAGCTCCAGATCTGGGGTCACCGGTACTATCTTCCAGGCGCCGACTTACATCTTTAATAAGCGTTTGTGCACAAAAATATTATATTTTATTTACATTTTTATCGCGCTGATAAGGTTTATTATGAAAGTCCCTAAAGCCACTAACAGAAACTAGATGTCAATAAATTAACGTACAAACCAACTATTTATACACGTAGACTACGTGCAAATTTTCACAATGGAACAATGGGAGCATAATGAGAAAGTTTTGTATGTATATCTGCGTCGCTTGCAGTGTCGAAACGGCGGAACTTTAGTTATTATAAACTTTGTGCAAGATAAACGTCTGTTCCTTGTAAAGATAGGAAAACTTCTGTTGTTTAATACTAGACGAATTAATTCCAATTGATTTGAAATAAATTTATTGTAGCTTCACTTATAGGAGCGAAATTACGTGTAAAAACTATATCGTGCGTAAATGTTTACGCAAATCGAAACGCAACTTGATTGGTGCAATAACGAGAATGAATATGGTAAAAAAGGAGGTTTGTATAAAAAACCCTGTGACAGTAATTAACATATACATATTAACTTTTCACTTATAATACCACAAGAGCTTCAAAATTATCGGGTATTTCCCGATAGGTTCGTTGCAAACAATTAATATAGTCGTCATGACGACTATATTTGTTTGCAGGGAACCTTGAGGGAAATGCCCGATAATTTTGAAGCTCGTGTGGTATTCGGGGGATTATTTTTCCGACCCAAATGTCGGCCAATAGAATTGCACCATGAGACGAAATGTACAGTTAACAAATAAGAATTTCATAATGAATAAAACAACTACTTAATACTTTTCTTGAAGCAACGACCAGAGAAAATTTTCACAAAAAATTATCAGTATAATACCATGTAGGTTGTACCACGTGACGTCGAATGGTGCAATTCTATTGGCCGATATTTGGGTCGGAAAAATAATCATTTATATTTATATTTTAATAAAGTATTCTATTAAAAATATTCGTGAAAAGAAATTATAAAATTAGAACGTCTAGGAAACCCTCTTTTAATAAAATTATAAACTCAGCTAGGTCAAGTATTAATACAGTTATGAGATCTCGTCATAATATTAAAGTATGTCTTTACCCAAATTTGTTGAGAGCCTCCTTGAGGCGGTCAAAATTATGAGATTTAAGTTCGGTATTTCGTTTTATTACTTCATAAAATGTCATTTACTTTGTGAAGTTGCAATTTAATTTAAATATTCTTTTACGCACAAGGAATTATGATATTTTTAAAACGTAACGAGTTTCAGGTCAGTAACATCTTTGAATTCACTTCGATGACACGAAAATTTTCATCTTCGCTTTACAAAATAAATTTAATTTATTTATTGTAGCCGGATCGGTTTCCAGTAGAGGTTTTTCCCAAGGTGATGCAAGTGACATTTTTCTAGAGAAAATTCGTAAATAACAACGCACACATTGTCTTCGAATGTTCTGTGTGTTTGTGGGCTACGAAAGTATAGTTAATTGGGCTAACACATTTCTTAAAGTGTGTGACCAAAATGGATTTTGTCAGCTTACGTTTAGTAGATTAGTTATTTACACAATGGTTATTCAAGTTTGATATAAAGAATAAGTTGACACAGTCTGACAGGGTACAATATCATGTTCATGAATATCCAAAAAGAACTACGGTCATTCTTTAAATTTTTGAATTGACATACTTCGACGTTGTGGTTTATGACATTTTCCTTTGAAGAATTGTAATGTAGAGGGAGGGTAGAACTTGCTGAGTTTCTTGCCCGTTCTTCTCAGAACAAGGCCTCCTGCTAGTTTTGCGAACGGATGGCAAGCAGCATGCATCTAAACTGAATAAACATAATTTGATTATAATAGATAATTGGCCATCATTGTTTCAAGTCTGTTTGTCACTTAATTAATTAGTGAGATAAATTGTTATATTATATTTTTTTTACTTACATAATTGGGTACTACCAATGTCTGAATGGGCGTTATAACAAATGTGAAGATTATATCTAAATGTTACACAGTAACTATGATACATTGTATACAGTTGTTGGTAATGTCGTTAATCCTTGAACATTTCGGTAAAATTTTATTGCCAACACCGTGATGAAGCCACAAGTTCCACAGAAAAGTTGGTGGCGCTTCACATATTACGAGTCTTCAGTTACAATGTGTAGGGTGTAATAATATTTCATACTCCTCGGTTGCGATCGACTGCGTCACGCGAGCGTTGACAACTTAATTGATGTCACGTGACACAGCGCGGGAATGGTCTGCTACAGATCATTGCTTAAAAGCGTTTATATATATTACTGTAGTCTTTGAATCCATGCTTAAACATAAGTAACAATAATGATTGTAGGCTTTTTTTATTTGATTTGAATTTTGATCAAAAGCATATATTATATATTTATATGTCGAAGCACAGAGCTCGTAAATTAACAACGCCAAAGTCTTATAAGTTTATAACCTTTAATACTAGATTGTAGATCTAGTAATATCACACAGACTGTTTGATAGTCTGTAGTAATGGTACTTTCATAGTCATTATTATTAATTTCATTAGTGTCAGCTGCCATCGACATTATTATTTAATAATATCAAAGTCAAATTAGTTCAAAATCTTTAATACTCGTGTTTTATTTGATTTATCAATGTTGCTACATCTATAAATTAACGACTATTCAATTGTTAATAATAATAATGACTCCACAGTCACTATTATTAAAAGTAATTTATCATAACTTTAAACCGTTGAAACTTAAATATAATTAATATTATAATAATCTGTGACACTCGTCCCTATGACTGCCGTTTGACTCTGTAGTCGATTCTCGGATTAGGGTAAAAAACTGCCTTCACCGGGAAACTTTTACTTCGCACTTCGCTCCCGCCAATTAGCTACTGTCCCTGTACCCTTCAGGTAATTGACCACCCCCCGACGGCCAAGTTGAGGTCCGAATCCCGCAGGAGACGCCCTTGCGATAGTCGCGGGATGAGCCCATTTTCACTGAGCTACGCTCGCTAAAACAGCCTGAGCTGAGCTGACAAGGCCCGTCAGGCCAACAGCGATATTCCATTTTTAAAAAATGAGGCGCACATTACGATTGAGCGGTCGAACCAAAACTACTTTAAAAAGTAGTCTCTAATATAGAAATGACAACAATCAAATTTAAAAAAAAAAATTATTAAACAGGGTATAAGACAGATTGCTGTGTCTGATTTATTGTTAGATTGTCTATATAGGTATGTTAATAATGTTACCTTTACGCCTTTGGCGTATAGGTATATATATTATATATACACCCCGTCTTTCCCAAGACTAGAATAGAAAGATATCCGCATGGGTGTCAAGCCGGAGTTCGAAGTTAAGGATGTAGTATCACACATCTTCGTCATTGAGGTTTCACTACTCTAATTCCACGTATATTTAATAAAAAATACTCAAATAAGACTTTTTATTACATTAAATTATTACGGCTCATAAAAACTGAGCCAAGGGATTTATGAGGGTCTTTATTACACATTCTCTATTTATTTAAATTGCCTATTATATTAGAAAAGGTAGAATCGTCGACGTTGTCTAGTTGATCATTTGGTTCGATTCCTAGGAAATCAATAACTCCTGGATGGAATTCACATAACAATAAAATCCTTTTTTTTTCAGATACTCATTCTTCGATCCATCGATCTTTGACACACCTGTAGTTTTGTATGCTGCGGTTTAGTGAGCGCCCAAGTTTGAGATCCATATGTTAGTACAGGTAGTACACAAGTATTGAAAAGCTTCTAAAGCTTCACGAAATGATGTTTGCATTTCGTACAAGTGTTTGCTTAGAAACAAAACAGACACTTAATGGAGATGTTAGCAAACATATTTAATAAGATATTTAAACCAGACCGAAATGCATACAAGTATAATCAATAAATGTAAAAACATGACGTCATAATTATAACAAAAGAGTGCAAAAGCGTACGGCCTCCATCAGCTATTGGAATCAGGCCAGAATTCAATTAAACACTCAACGCGAGCGTGACAATTTCCGTGGAACATTAGCGTGACAAAATCAGAAAACTGTATCGCCAGGGATTTTTTAAAAACAACACCTATTATATTTTCATTTATATTCGATATAAAAACCAATTGTTTTAAGGGCAGGAGTTATAAAAATACTAATTGCCGGCTTAGTACGTGTTTACATTGTAGATTTATAAGATTTTAAATAAACAGCTTGATAAAATGTAGATATAGCACGAATAAATATATTTCACCGTTTCCATACAAAAGTATTTGTTATCGATTACTACATATTTTTTGCTAATCGTTTTTCAAAAAGCCAGTCATCAATTGCACCGCTGACAGCGTGACAATTGCAGTGTGACGATACGTGACAATATGTATGAATTCTGTTATAAATGGTTGTTGTTTTTCTTGAATTTTCTATTTCAGAGTTTCAACTGCGTTATACTTATACATCAACATGTCCCCATTCTGTGATATATATATTACATTTAAAGGTTTGTAAAAGGCTTCTAAATAATATGTTGGTCTTACGAGGTTATAATAATATTTTGTCTACTACAACATCTAATATTAACAAAGTAGGAAATACTCGTAATAAAAATGTTTAACTACTTGTCATCTATAAATCAAACTTTAATTTGTCACGTCCGTAGCTCACGTGACACGTATTGTCACGCGTCGAATGACAGACTAATTGTTGTCACTTCATTTCACTGATTTATTCATGGATTTATTACAGCGCGGGCCATTCAAATAGTGTTGTGGATGTAATAATGTTGAAGTTTATGGTACTTAATCACTTGAATTGCATCTCTCCTTGTTTTGATAACATGTTCTATTGTCAAAACTGTGTTGGTTAGATTTTGCGTGTAATTTATCTGCCATGTTAGTATTTTGGTTAAGGGATAAACATTGTAATTCTATATTTATATATGTAGTATTTATTTATTTGTTTTAATTTCGTTCAGCTAACATAAATTATATAAGTATATTTAACTTTATCTCATTTAGTAACACGTGATTTACGATAATTGTTAACTGTAACATAAATTAAACGCTTTTTAATGAGATATAACCAATAACCATCTTTTAAATAAAATTACTATCAATTTTTGCAGTCAATCACATAGTATTATTGCTTGCTATTACTATTACTGAGTCAGAATCCATAAAGGATAGATTTTTCAATCAAATTGAATCGCAGAACAATATCAGATTTTGATATCGTTTGCCGAATCACTAATATATAAAAGATATTCGATTTAAGCCATCTCAAGCATTTCACATGTGAGAGAGAAATAGCTTTGGCTTATGAAAAAATGTCAATGTCTTACATATTGTATTATTTTTATTACTAAAGTTGTCATTTTGCTCATGTCATGTGTCAGGTGAAATGAATCATGATATAGCTAATCCGTGACCTTTTTGCCCATTTTAACCAATGATGACATTTTAAGAGATAAGACCTTTTCCTATGAAAGATTTGTACGAACATTTTAAATGATTTGGTATTTTTTTTATTTGATATGATTAAAGTAATAGCTCAAATTATGTAAACAATTTGGCCATTTGGTTGGCAGTTGGTTTATCCCTTTACTGTAGAAGTCTACCGGACGAGAGGCAATGAAGTCAGCGAAAGCATTTCGTAGTTTCGGGTGTTGAATTTTTTCGCAAATAAAAACATTCTCAATTAAAAAAAAATTAGAAATCTATTTGGGCCAGTTCCAGTGACTACGGTGTGTGACGGAGAGCTTTCAGCTGTTCTTGTCGCTTTGCGATGGTCCGTCTTGTCGTCCGAAGCTCGCGTATTGTCGTGGAGAAGCAATGAGGAAGAACGATTGACCAGTCTTGGTTGATGAATTGCGAGCTTCTTTATCATTGTTTGCAAGTCTTGGCAATAGTGGACTTATCAGTTATCTATAGCGCCAAAAACTACCACAATTTCACAAAGACACAAAACTATCTAAAAACAAATGACTGAATTTAATATTAAATTAACTTTTTAATAAAATTTATTTGAATTGCGAAATTGTCAATCCATACATAATTAAATCTGTAAATGTTGGTTATAGAATCTCCAATTACATATGTACCAGGCTGGTACAAGACCTATTGTTTTGGAATACAGTTCTGCATTTTTACTATTTGACCGACTTATAATAAGCAATTTTACATCTCTTATATTAATATAGAATTTCTAAAATTATGTTGGCAAAAACTATATCAATTAATTTTAATCTGTCATATAGTTTTTAGTATTTTTAATTGTTTTCGTATTAATTAAAAATTTTAAGTTAAGTGAAACATTTTTTTAACATGATACCTATGCCAAAATTTATTTTGCCAGTTCCAAGAATATACAAAAAAATACCTAATTCTTTTGTTTTTTAGACTTTGAATTATGCCTGGAATCTAATTTTTTTTGTGACAGTCATAATTGATCATGTAAATAAATCTTGTTTGTGGTGTGATTAAAATAAACTAGATACTGCAGCTAAATGTCACGCAAGAGAAAGCAGCGGAATTTAAATCAAAATTAAGTCGAGAGGACAGCCGGTATCAATTAGGTGCGACAATTTGACGTGACACCACGTGACACGTCACAGAGCGAGCCAATCGATGATTTGCACTTCATGCTATAAATGCAGTTAAAATAAATTGGCATTTGCTCAGCGATGGAAATGCATGAACTCACATACATCACTCTTATACCTACTTTGAAATATGCTATTTTGTTTGACTATATTTCAATCTACCATAACCTTCATTAGAATTAATAGTAGTCGAGCCCAAAAGATAACTTCTTCTATTAATAAATCATAAAATTTTATGTATAGGACAAAGTCTTTTATTAAACCATTCTTTTTCTTCAGTCACGCTCTTTTTCGAAGGTCGTGTTAGTGGCTTCGCACCACTTCCTCCACTCTCCCCTGTCTTCGGCAAGCCTCTGCAGCTGGGTGATGGTAAGACCTGTAAGAGTGTTTACTTGATTGGTCCAGCGAGTAGGGGATCGCCGTCAAAGTCTGGTGCCCTCGTCGTTGCCAGTCACGATAAGTTTTTCTAAATTATCTGTAACTCTGCGTGTTTCATGTTCAAAAGTCAGGAACCAATGTTTGGTAACAAATTGTCGACAGACGATTTTTTGTCTTTAATCGTCTTAGTATTGACAAGTTTGTTGCTTTAGCTGTTAAACAAGCGATTAACAAGTATTTTTATATTTCAATAAATTAAAACAAAAGCTTGAAGAATATAATATACAACCAATTGAAACGATCTATTTATCTTCTTCTTTTTCGTAGTCATTACTGAAGGTTGTACCGACGATGGCAAAATGTCGTGAAACGCATCACATCTGCCCCTACTTCCTAGCGATCACGACCGCTCTGTCAAGAGTGCACCGAATAGGAAGAAGACTGAAGGTTGTGCCTTTCTTGCGCTAAACTATAACAGCTAACCGAAATTTTGTGCCGTTGTTATATACGGTATATCGATCGAGCATATCTAGAAAATTACAATAATGAAATTGCTAAAGCATGCAAATACAGGGGTCTGGGCTCTGAATATTATTTTGTCCCATTTGGTGTCGAGACCCTTGGTCTGTGGGGTCAGCTACCTTAATCTAGCCATTCAAAGGGGAACGCTGCCAGTATCTTCGGAACATTGCCTATTTTTAAGGTTAGTAATTGTTTTTTGTTATAGATTAGATTGTTATTGAACTTATATAAAATAACAGAATGAATAAATACGGTATTGAATACCTTTTCACAAGAAGCTGGAATTATATTACATTATCAATAAATTATTCATTTTATAAGCTCGATAGTTTTATAGTATACAATAAAGTCCAATAGATCATTAAGTTACATTGGTATCTTTTGTATTTACATGTGAAGGCATTATTTGTGTGAAAGTTACTAAGTCATCTTGCTACAGTATTTAGAGCAAGTTTGGATGAAGTTCATGTGAGGAACATAAGGGCATCCTTTTAATCCAGAAAGCGTTTACGCAAACTGCATGTCCTATCCAGCTAATCTCCACCGCCTAAGGCTTTACTTACAAAGTTTCAATACAGGGATGGACTTCATTATTTTTCCTTCATTACGTACAAGACTGTACTAACACACATACATAGGTTTAAAGAAAAGAAAAGAAAATCTTCGGAAAGAAAGAGTTCTCAATGTGAACAGTAGTTTAACATTCAAGTGTGAAATGGTTTTGTAAAATATAATTTATATCACATTATCCTTTTGAATTGTCACGTTGGTCAAAAGATAATCGTCTTTAGCTGACAATAGCTATAGTTTTTGTGTAAAGCCTAACCTTCTCATTCAAGACAAAGCTTAAAAGGCCGAGGTAAGTGATACCGCCGCCTATAGGCAATGTGAGTGTCTATCGGGGAGTGTGGGGGTCAAGGTCGTAAGATGCGATGACTCCATACCCACTAAAACCACCAGGGCCCACTGTTCGCTATGGGAGGTGGGAGGCCGGCCTACAGCTAGGCCTTTTCACCGCGCGCCCCTGTTAAACCTTAACTAACCTAACCCATCAATGAAAGATGGGACAGATACTTTTTTAAGATTATGATTATGATTTTGCAGACATAAATATTTTGATCCTATTATGAGGCATTAGCTAATAGGAAAATGGTGATAGGGCTCCAATTTCCAAATCCCAAGTTGGCTCCGGCCCTGTTCACATCCTTGCGTTTGACTTACCAAGTTGAGGGCACGCGACAAACAAAACTTGTATAACTTTAATTAATTACTCGGAGAATACACTTGAGAGTTTGGATACAGTGTTTACATGAACTTTGATCGGGGCTTTTGACAATATACATTATCACCTTATGGCCGAAGTTCAATCAGGTATAATGATAATTTATTATATATTTCACATTCAAAAATTCATTCAGTTTGTTTGTTATTTGATGGAATTAATTATGTCTTGGATTCAGTTCGAAAGAACAGTAAGAATAATGTTTGGAAATATTAAAAGTATCTCTGAGCATGGATTACCTTGTAATGTAAATGTAATGGAAATGTATCTGCGCATCTCCTACCCCCGAATGTTGCAGAGGTATGTGGGACTCGACTCACACCAGAATCTCTGCTTTTTAAAAACTGGGTGAGCGATACCCATAAAAACAAACTCGGGTAATTCGTACAAACCGCGTTAAAGATGCCCCTCGGGGCTTTGTAAATTTCAATGACGTATT
Organism: Pieris napi; assembly: GCF_905475465.1. Lineage (NCBI taxonomy): Eukaryota > Metazoa > Arthropoda > Insecta > Lepidoptera > Pieridae > Pieris > Pieris napi. Next base: position 12,785,760 of record NC_062242.1, read on the forward strand.
GATTACAATACCAATGATGAGTAATACTATACTACAGTTTATACATCGCGCCCAGTAAATCAGTACTGATTGTATTTTATTTACAGATTAAAACAGCCTAAAATGCTAGATTCATCTGATTAAGCGGTCTGCCATCGACAGGAAGCATTCGTGTTTTTATTAGCGTCGAACAGGTTACGCGCGTTTATGCGGGATTGGTGTAAGCGATGAGCTATTGGAGACAAATCCACTTATTTTCTTAAATATTACTATACTTTTCTCATTTTTGTTCAATTGTCTCAGTAAAAACTACTACGTGATTAATGGGTCTCTCTGCATCTTCTACCGCATTTACCATGGAGAGAGTTCAGAGGAGTTGTCCGGACTAATACCTGCAGCTGAGTTTCATTATCGGATGTCAAGGGAGAATACAAAAAACCATCCGTATCACCTCGACGTGCATCGTTTCACAACTGAGCGTTTCTTAAGGCAGTTTTTGCCACGCACTACCACTATGTTGAACCAGCTGCCCTCTGTGGTATTTCCGAAACAATTCGGCTTAGTGTCCTTCAAGAAAAGAGCCTACCAATTCTTAAAAGGCCGGCAGCGCACTTGCGAGTTTTCTGGCAATGTGAGTATCCATGAGCAGTATCACTTAACATCAGGTGAGCCTCCTATTACATACAAAAATAGTTAGTCGGCCAAATTAAATAGCAATAAAGTGACTTAGATCATAAAATTAGAAGTATATATGTGTAGTATAGGCATCGTAAGCTCAAGGAAAAACTTAAAAATCCTTATAATTATATGTTTCTAAAGGTTTCAATTGTGTTGATAAAAGCAGTATGGAAAATATTTATTGCCACTTATAATTCCAATACGTATACATATTCTATAAAACAGTAAAACCTTTTTGTCGGAAGTAAAAAAAGGAAGGCTATTTTAAATAACTCCGTAATAATAAAGATTAATAGAAATAGTTTCTTCAGTCCGGACAAAGTTTGAAATGCTATATTTTAAACCATCGTTCAGTTTGCTCTATTCGCTTGATATAATGTGAAGAGCGTATAACTTGTAATGGATATCAATGAAAACCAGTTCGGAGTCGAGTACAAAATTGTGAATGAAAGGAAATGAGCGGGAGCTTTATCGGAACACTTTTACACCGCGTCGTTTATTATGAGTAAATTTAAGGTTATACTAACTTCAGAATACTTGATCGATCTGTTTTTATATTGCTTTTGATTTCATATTGAGACCAGTGTTGGTCTAGTGGTTTCAGCAACTCTCATTTTGATTTTGATTTGATTCCCGGCTAAGCATATGACTATGTGCGCATTTAACATTTGCTCGAACGGTGAAGGAAAACATCGTGAGGAAACCGGCTTGCCTTAGACCCAAAATGTCGGCGGCGTGTGTGAGGCAAAGGAGGCTACTTGCCTATTAGATTGACAAATGATCATGAAACAAATACAGAAATCTGAAGCCCAGACCTAAAAAGGTTGTAACTCCACTGGTTTTTAATTGATATTCATAGACATAGTTCTTATGGTGTAATAATGTACAGGTTTTATTTCACAATCACAAAAAAAATATGTCTTCCAATTATGTCTTTATATGGCGTGAGGTGAAGTTATCGTAGATATAAAAACATTAATTGAATTAAATTTATATTTTGTTAGAATTTAAGCTGTACCTTAAAAATAAACATTTGATTGTTGTAAATACTAAATAAATAATAAGTTATTCTCTTCATTCAAATTATAGAATCTCGCGATTACTTTAACGCAAAGACGATACGGTGTAAACGCGTCCACCGTGAGATTCATTCATAAGACTGAAGAGAAATGGACGTATAATTTTATATAATGAGTTTTTTAATCTTATACACTAACAAATTGGCCAACCGGTTCGTATGATACACGAACCCGGTGTGACAGGTTCTTGTGGCTTAGTTTACATACGGAATTACGAATGATATGATATTTATGTGATTTTAATCTAAGCCCTACTTTGGATAGCAGTTTTTGAGATCAACCTCACGCTAACTTCGTTTCGTTAAATACTAATTAACAATTTAATTGCTGTTCTTAATTGCAATAGAAATGTTTTTTATTTAAAAACCTAGCCATAATCCATTTAATTATTATTAGTTGATTGCTCTTTTCGTGAAAATATAACATAATATATTTCAGTTGAGTTGAGTTCATATATTCTTAAAAATAATTATACTATTGAAGGCAAATTAAAATAGCCTAAGTACGACTGTTATAGCCATTTTAAAAAGACAGAAATTTCATCGTCTATTCGCATGCCTAGTTAAAAGTGCGACACCTAGAAAATAGAATAAGAAAACACGAATGATATCAATCGATTCTTGCTTATTGTATGTTCTTCATAACAAATGTAGATGGCGTCATTAAAAGTAAATATATTTGTCAGAGACCATGTAATAAGAGAATGATATCATTTGTTTTATTAGAATGGAAACCCCACACAATATCATTGACATCTTACAGGTTGTAAATTGTCAGTGTGTCAAATCCAACTTGTCAATAGTGCGTTGAATCGATCGTTGAGGTGCTCTCTGATCGGCGCCTGCACCCGACTTATTTAAACTAAAATATAAATGTCGGACGACGATAGTAACAACTATCTGATTAATATTAATCGCTTCGAATCAGCGACATTTCTTTGTCATTTGTTTACAAAGAATATCATACGTATCTATAATCAAGAACTCAATGTTTTTATTTGCTATAATTAAAATGTATTACTTTTAACACAATCACCACATTAGAAAAATTCTTAAAATAACTTTAAAAATGAAACAATCAAGATAAAACAGGCAAAACAGAGTCCATTGTGTGTTTGAACACCTCCGTAATGAAACTCGAATGAATTTTATTTTTATAGTCAGCGAGTGGTATAAAAATATCATAAAAACACACGATAGTACCACCCAGGGCGGTCGTTTGGGCTAAATTCACTTGTTTGCTGCATGAACTGTGCGTTTAATAACAAATAACTAAACGTATTTTGTTTAGAATATGATGTCTATAAAAATATTCAAATACGATTCGTACTTGGTTATATTGTCCTAACAGTCAGTAATTTTATTAAAGCATCTACTGTTGCTTGTCTGAAATACATACAAAGTAGATCCTGCCTTACATCCGTCCTAGATCAGGGCCGGGTAACAAAACATAACAGCATTTTCTCTTTGTATTATATTATTAGTTTTGATTTTTGTAGATTATTAAAATATTTTAATTATAATTTGTAATGATCTCGTCATACTTGAATGTTATTTAATGTTATAGAAATTTAGTTTTGGAGTAGCTGTAGTTTTATTACTACTCTACTAGAGGATATTTAAAAAATACGTTATTTTATAATTAGCACGTCGTACCTAATGCTGATTATTTTATAGAGCAGTGATTCCCAACCGCTTTTGTGACAACCTTAGCCTTTCTAAACTTCTTATGCCCCCCGAATCTAACATCGTTTTATTAAAAAAAATTGAACTGTTTACTTAAGAAACTCAAATGATAGGTTTTAGGAAGAAATTATTAACGAAACACAGTAAGTAAATTTTAGTGTTTGTCAACAATCAAATTGCCCCCCTGTGGGGCGGAGGCCCCAGTTGGGAAACACTGTTATTTAGTATCTTAACTCTTAAACCAACACGCATGATAAATACTCGCCATTTACAGAATATAATAGAAGTCTCAAATTTCATATCTTGGGTTAAGTTGATAAACGCAGCAATGATTTTCAGTTGAAAAAAAACTGGAAAATTTTCAAGTGAAAACAAGCGAGGCAGAAAAAGTTCTTTTTACGGTAGAATTCCATTTACTAATTGGATTTAAATCGTATGATAGTTTTTTTCAATGGGCCGGAATCAGTTTCATATTTTGGGGCTCATATTTGGGCCTAGCATAATTAATGTTTCCAATTTTCCATTTTTAGTTGAAATGAGAATCACAACAATCTAACTCATCAAAATCAGAGTAATTCACCATAAACTAAGAAATTAATTATTAATAAAAGTCAAAGTCAAAAATCATAATATAGGTAACACAATGTACACTTATGTACGTGAAAAAAATAATTAATTAAGTTGATTAACATACTATATACGATATATAACGGTATAACGATATAAATATTAGTATAGAATTAAATTTAACTTTTAAATGTTTTCTTTTTAAAGTTTAAATATTCGTGTAAAAGATAATGTTTGTTTAGTTATAGCATATTATAATTGTATCATAGCTTAGAAATATTGGCTTGTAACACAGTGCGTAAAACACATTTCCCACGAGGTTTAGTATGAAAAACCATAGAAGGCCACTAACTTACTTGTAAATGCAGAAGTGATCTGTGTAGTGTGTACTCAGCAATGCGTCACCAAGTAACATACTTCGTAGAATATATGAATATGTACAACGCAAGACTTAACTAATATTTACTCAACTCAAAAATATTTGCTTGCAGTGCCTCGAGTACCCTAAGTGCGACCCTGTCCTGGATGCAGCAACGAAAATTCGCTTTTATGAAATTAAAAAGTGTTCACGCGCACAGCTACGCGTGAACATCCCTAGCATGAGGGCGATTGTCTGTGGACAGCGTCCCATCCCTGAGAAGCCCTGCGGGGAGCGGGCGGGCGCGAGGGGAGGGACCGAGCGGCAGCGTACGCGCCGGACGCGTCACTAGCCACCACCGCACGCTACTGAGCACACGCACTCTTACCTCGTTAATTTGTACCATTACGTTATCCAACTTAGTTTAAATGTTTTAAAGAACCTAACATGTAAAATAGTTTTTGTTTAAATAAATCACAAACAAAATTGGCGACCGTGACAGGACAAGGTGGATCCAGGAGGACGGACGCGGCCATCACCAGACATACAAGATCGCCAGTTAAGTAGTGCCATCCTATCCATTCTTTTTCCAAAATACTTTCCTCCTTCGATTTGTATCGAAGCGAGCTCAATATCTGCGTGATTCGCTTACAATAGCATTTCAGTGTGCGCATGGGCTCTTGCCTACCGAGTTTGGTCCTTTATCCCTACTCGTGCATGATTGCCACATGCGTGACACTTTATTATTTTCCAGCAAATTATTTCGTAAGTTCATTATCGTAGTGTTTCCATCACTGCTAGCTTGCAATAATTTGTATGGCATAAAATCTTTTCTTTGGCTACGCCATCTTTGGTATTTGATTTGGTACATTGCGCAATAGCACGTTATGTGTGAAATAATTTTCCTAATGCTAAAAGCGCGAGCTTCCTAAAATCATCATTAGCATTGCAAAAATCGGGATTATTAATTAAGGTGGGTGTGGCTAGTCATCATTTTCTCACATGTATTTACTTAATCCATTAAAATACATGCAATCGTTAAACATAAGCCCTTAAAATTGCCAAAAAACTTAAAATTAATGTCTAATAAACCATTCACTCATAATATTTTATTTTTTCATGCCTCAATTCTTATGCTAAAATCTCTAGTGTGTCATAGATCGCCATTATTCCAACAAGTGTTTCTTCGTACGTTATTCACGTGAAACCCCCGGTGAATTCCAGGATTGATCATCTTCCTGCCCAGTGGACATTACAGCCTGCCTATCACGTGGCTGCCCTGGGCACATCGTGCCTTCCCGGGTCGTACCGAGCTCGACGTGCTGAGCTGCCACGTGCAATATCGCGAGGACTTGACCACCGTGTCAACTGGTTTGGTGCACAGATTACTTTCTCTAATTGATTGTTTGCCCTTTTTTTGAATCGTGCTTATCACAAACGTACCCCATTCTCTTACATACCTAAGTTCGTACCTAGGTACTTAATTTAAATTCAAATCATGTCTAAAGCGGATGCTGCTGATAAGTTTGAAGGCGAAGGCTCTTCTAGCGATTCAATCGAGTTTCATAGGCTAATTAATCTGCGCCGGTCAATGAAGGGACGCTTAACTAAATTCGAAAATCACATAACACCTTTAAAATCTGTGAAACCAGGTGATCTAAGTAGTATACAGGTCAAGGAACTAATCAATCGCCTAAACAAGGTACAGTCTATGTTCTCTGAGTTCGATGAGGTAGAAAATAGGTTAGAAGCTTTGAATGATGATTCTGATGAACGTGATGATATCGAGGATAGGTTTTTTTCGTTGATATCTCTTGCTCAGGAGTTAATAGAGTCATGTTCCAAGTCTGATTCCAAACAGAGACCGAGTAGTGCTCTTTCACACCGGTCTGGTGGCAGTTGTGACCACTATGCAATCAAACTACCTACTATCAAGCTGCCTACCTTTGACGGGAACTACCTTAAGTGGCTTGAATTTAGAGACACATTCGAGTCCATGATCAATCAAAACGATTCAATTTCAGAAATAAATAAATTTCATTATTTGAGATCATCTTTAGAGGGAGGTGCAACTGTAGTCATAAAGTCAATTGAGTTCACTTCCAAAAATTATAGCTTGGCATGGAATCTCTTGTGTGAACGTTACGATAACAAAAATATTTTAATCAATAACCACATAAAAGCGTTATTTAGCATGGATCCTTTATTCCGTGAATCTCACAAGGCTATTAGATATTTAATAGACACTTTCTTAAAGAACTTAAGAGCTCTCGAGAACTTAGATCAACCAACTGACAAATGGGACGTTCTCATTTGTTTCATTATTTGCTCAAAATTAGATTCAGTCACCTGCAGGAAGTGGGAAGAGCATAAAAATACCTTGCCCAACTTACCGTCATTAGCAGACATGATTCTATTTCTTCGAAACCGTGCTGACATTCTTGAGACGATGTCTGCCAATAGCACTGAACGATCTAAACCTGAACCTAAAGTAGTAAGGAGTAGTGATAATAAGAGCGCATTCCTACCACGAAGCTCGAAAAGTTTCGTGTCGTCATCAAGCTCTAAACGCAAAAACATTCATAATTGTCCAATATGTAAGCATCAGCATAGTATAGTACATTGCAACGTCTTTAAAGATTTACCTCTTAAAGTTCGGTTAGACGAAGTCGTAAAATTAAACCTTTGCTCGAACTGTCTCAGGAGGGGTCACGTTGTGGAAGACTGTCGCCTTCAAAGTATTTGTAGGGAGTGCGGAAAACGACATAACACGCTCTTGCACTCAGTCAGTGAACCAGCCGTCAAACCGGCAGCCGTTGAATCCACATTAACTTCAACAAATTCTGTGTCACTGTCCGCACAGTCTTCTAATCAGCAGGTTCTTCTATGCACTGCATTGGTCAGGGTCACTGATCCACAGAGTAAAAATACTCACCTTGCTCGAGCTCTGCTTGATGCAGGAAGTCAGTCATGCTTCATATCTGAAACTCTGAAACATAAAATGGGTATAATCAGTAATAATACAGATTCTTTATGTATATCTGGCATTAATAACATAAAAGTTCCTATAACTGACAGCTGCGAGCTAGCCATAAGCTCACTTCACCAGCACTTTAATGTCAGTCTTAAAATGTATGTAGTACCTCAAATAACTGGCTACTTACCAAATGCTCCCGTCAATGTTCACGAACTTAACTTACCAGTTAATATTCAGTTGGCAGATCCTAAATTCTATGTTCCTTCTGACGTTGACATACTGTTGGGGGCTGGAGTCTTCTTCGACGCGATCTCTCCAAAGCAGATCAAATTAGGACAACATAAGCCCATTCTTCAAGAGTCAAAATTCGGTTGGCTAGTGGCAGGTCCTCTTCATAGTTACTCTCATAAACAAAGTAATGTCATTCATTGCAATTTCACCAAGGAAATTAGCGACAACTTAACGAAGTTCTGGAATCTTGAGGAGCTTCCACTTTCAGAACTCACTATGTCACCTGAGGATGAATTTTGCGAACATCATTTTCAGGAAACAACGAAACGTCTAGTTAACGGGCGGTTTTGTGTAAAAATGCCTTTTCGGGAATCACCAGAGCAAGCGCTTGGTAATTCATACATGATGGCCGAAAAGCGCTTCTTAAATCTTGAGAAAAAACTTGATAAAAACTCTGATCATAAAGACAAATACACTCAATTCATAAAGGAATATGAAAGGCTTGGTCATTTATCTAAAGTAGACAGACCATCATTTGGGTACTTCCTACCACATCATTGTGTAATTAGAGAAACCAGCGAAACAACAAAACTTCGTGTAGTTTTTGATGGATCCGCTAAAACTTCTTCAAAGAAATCACTTAATGACATTCAATATACAGGCCCTGTAGTACAGGATGAACTGTTTAATATCTTGATTAGATTTCGTCAACATAGGTTCGTCCTTACAGGTGACATAATGAATTTCTATCGACAATTTTCTATAGATCCATCTCAAAGGCATTTACAGCTGATCATCTGGCGAGACAACAAGGTTCAGCCCCTTGAAATTGCGGAATTACAAACTGTAACCTATGGCACAAATTCTGCCCCATTCCTAAGTACTAGATGTCTCAAACAGCTTGCTTTAGAATGCAATGATCCTATTGTCTCAGAAGTTATTCAAAAGGATTTTTATATTGATGACATGTTGACCGGGTCATCTTCCGAGCATGAATTGCATCATATCTATAGAAAGGTCATAGAAGTTCTTAACTCGGCATGTTTGCCTATCCATAAATTCCGAACTAACTGTCCTCAGATATTTCAACACAACACTGAAACTCAAGGCCTTGATCTTTGTAAAGAGTCTAGTGTATTGGGTGTCCTGTGGGCCCCGGACACTGACACATTACGCTTCACCCTAAATGTTGATTGTACTCAACAAAAGGTCACCAAAAGAGTAATTTTATCAAATACGTGTAAAATCTTTGACCCGCTGGGGTTAATCAGTCCCTGCACTATTGCTTTAAAAATTTTGCTACAAAGGTTGTGGCTCCTCAAGCTTGATTGGGACGATCCAGTCCCCACTGAAATAAATAATGTGTGGCAACAGATGATAGGTAGCCTTAACTCTTTACTTACAGTTAATGTTCCCAGATTCGCGCTATGCGCTTCACCCATTTCCACAGAGCTTCACTGCTTTGTAGACGCATCCCAGAATGCCTACGCTGCCTGTCTCTACCTACGTTCAGTGGACCCCAAAGGCATAATATCCACTGCATTACTCTGTGCAAAGACACGTGTTTCCCCGATAAAGCCATTAACAATACCGCGTCTTGAGCTATGCGCGGCCTTACTCGGAGCTCGCCTCACAGCTAAGGTGACGAGTGCTCTTCGGTGCGATATTGATTGTACCTATTATTGGTCTGATTCCACCATAACATTAGCGTGGATAAATTCACAACCTCAGCTTTTGAAGGCATTCGTGTGCAATCGAGTAAACGAAATTCGTGAGCTCTCAGCTCAATCTCTATCATCGTGGAGATACGTACCCACAGCTATCAACCCCGCCGACATGGCGTCGCGAGGTCTAGAACCTAGTAATTTATCAAAGTCTGATTTGTGGTGGCGCGGACCCTCCTTCCTTCTAAGTCAGGAAACGGAGTGGCCACAAGCTCCTAAATCTAAAATAAATTTATCAGAATTGAAAAACAATATTCAAGTTCATAATGCATTAAACACATCTACCTTTGTTGACTTTACTAGGTATTCAAACCCCATTCGGTTAATAAGAATATATGCCTACGTATTAAGATTTATAAGTAATTGTAAAAATAAAAATAAAAATGTTAGTCCCTTGTGCAGTAAGGAACTCAACGATTCACTCGAGCTACTGGTTAAAAATTCTCAGTATGAATCATACTCATTAATAATAAATACCTTGAATAAAGGAAATAAACTCAAACCTAAATGTTCAATTTTGCAGTTAGCTCCGTTCATTGACCAGAGTGGAATATTGCGAGTAGGTGGTCGTCTTGATAATGCGACACTTTCTTTTGAACAAAAACATCCGGCTCTGCTAGATAGTAAACATCACTTTACGAAAATACTCATGAGACACGAACATGCTCGTCTCTTTCACGCCGGCCCTCAGCTGCTCCTTAGTTCATTTAGAAAACAATACTGGCCTATAGGCGGTAGAAATTTAGCACGCAGTACAGTTCGAAAATGTATTGTTTGTACAAGATACAAGGCCAAGCTAATGGAGCCATTCATGGGAAACCTTCCTTCAAATAGGGTTTCACAATTTTATCCCTTTCAAACTTGTGGTGTTGATTTCGCGGGACCGTTCATGATTTCCAATAAAATCGGACGTGGTAATAAAATCTCAAAATGTTACCTATGTTTATTCATTTGTTTTTCTGTTAAAGCAGTCCATTTGGAAACGGTCAGCGATCTCAGCACTCAAGCGTTTATTTCAAGCCTAAAACGATTTATCGCTAGAAGAGGCAAGCCTGATAACATTTGCTGTGATAACGGTAAAAACTTCGTGGGGGCCAACAATGAATTAGGTAGGGTAATGCGGTCAAGCCTTCGTGATCTTAAAGATTATTCCGCAAATGAGGGCATTAAATTCACCTTCAACCCACCTTATTCACCTTCACTCGGAGGTCTATGGGAGGCCGGCATAAAAAGCGCAAAGCATCACTTAAAGCGCATAGCGGGGAATACAGCATTAACTTTCGAGGAGTTGAGCACGCTTTTTACGCAAATCGAAGCGATCCTCAACTCCCGACCCCTTACTCCTTTAACATCTGACCCAAACGACCTTTCTCCTCTCACCCCAGGGCACTTCATCATCGGACGGCCGCTGACGTCACTGCCATCACCTCCGGCATCCGACTTGAAGACACGCATCCGCTGTCGATACCGAATGATCGAGGGACTGCGCCAACACTTCTGGGCACGGTGGAGAAACGAATACCTACTAGAACTCCAACAGCGGTACAAAGGACGCCATCATGAGCGAAATCTTCAAGAAGGAGACCTCGTCGTCTTCAAGGAAGATGGTCTCCCTCCTCTCAAATGGAGAATCGGACGAGCCGTGCGTCTTTACATGGGCTCTGACAACGTCTGCAGGGTGGCCGACTTCATGACGTTCCGAGGAATTGAACGACGAGCCGTAAACAAGGTCTGCCTACTACCACTTGAGAATGACATCATCACAGAAGAGGAGAACAAGGATCTTGAAAGTTGATCTTTCAAGGCCGCCGAAGATGTTCACGCGCACAGCTACGCGTGAACATCCCTAGCATGAGGGCGATTGTCTGTGGACAGCGTCCCATCCCTGAGAAGCCCTGCGGGGAGCGGGCGGGCGCGAGGGGAGGGACCGAGCGGCAGCGTACGCGCCGGACGCGTCACTAGCCACCACCGCACGCTACTGAGCACACGCACTCTTACCTCGTTAATTTGTACCATTACGTTATCCAACTTAGTTTAAATGTTTTAAAGAACCTAACATGTAAAATAGTTTTTGTTTAAATAAATCACAAACAAAAAGGGCTAAACAAACGGTAAAACGATGAAACTTTTCGAAACTTTTTTAAAAACTACCGCCAGTTTATCATTTAATTCTGGGGAATTTTTATCATTTAAAATTGAGCCTGCAATTGACTTTAACCTTGTGAGTTTAAGTAACGGATATCAAATATTGCAGTCGTCACTTATACGATTCGTAATTTTTTAAGTGAAACTTCTGTAGGCACATGATGGTAATTTTTTACGGATGAAACGCAATAATAATGATATTGATGATTGAGACCGATTGAGAGAAAGTGAGAAGGGGGAATTACCTTATAGAAATGCTATTTTTAAAATTAAAATTTCGTATTGATAATTTATGAATTATTCGTATTTTATATTTTATGCAAAATAATTTATTTAAATGTCAAATGAGGAATTGTAATTTAAAATGCCACGTGTATTTGTTATCGAAGAAATAAATTTATAAAATTAAATTTATTTCTTCGAATTAAAAAAAATAAATTTATTCGTATTAATTTTTGACACTTTAACGACAATTAAATCATTAAATTCCTAACATATCTTTCTTTTTCCTTCCCTCTAAGTCTCGAAAATCTAAAGTTTTAGATTTGTATAATTTAAAATTGAGCCTGCAATTGACTTTAACCTTGTGAGTTTAAGTAACGGATATCAAATATTGCAGTCGTCACTTACGGCCAAAATTAATAATGTATCCTCAATCTATGATTATAACCAATCTTGGACTGATTCATATCTAAAGACCGATCTCCAATCTGCATGCCAATAAACATTTCTGCTATCCGATTGTTTATTTGACAAAAGATTGACAGCAATCTTTTGCGTGATCCTTGCCTCTCGACCGCGTTTCGTTCAATGCAATATGTTGTGTTCAAGCATACCAAAAGTTTGCTGTTTTTGGAACGAAATAAAATAAGTAAGACTAATAGGGTCTGTTTCACAATGTATGGATAAAGTAGCAAATAGCTATGCAACGTTTTGTTTGTTTTTTTGTTACGAACAAATAAAGTTACAAAATTCTATAGAAAAACATAGAACCTTAACCTTTTTGTTGGTCATTTAATATTACTTGTAACGAAACGGGCTGTCATTTTCATATGGTATTTTTGTTTGTTAGGTTATTGAGTATTTTAGTACATATTATTACACATATAAATTTTCTCTGAGTAGTTTGTGTATCTTGTTTTTGTGATTCGAGGTTGGTTCTTTAACTTAAAAAAATGTCTACGCAAAAACGTGAAAGAAGCGTCAATTTCAGCCGGGAAGAAGTTGACCTTCTAACTTCGCTTGTTGCTGACCGCTGAAACATATCGTACAGGAGGTGGCCCTAGTGCTGCTACTCCTCTTACCCCGATCTCTATCGAGGAAAAAGTCAAAGACATGATATTGTTGTCTGTCGAAGGAAATGAAAGTCAATTGAAAGGAAGAGCTTCTAAATAAGAGAAAGCAATGGGCATTTGAAGAGGAAGAAAGAGAGCATAAAAGATAATTATGGGCCATAGAAAAAAATATATTGTTAAATAAATTAGAAAAATAATAGATTTTGTGCCTGGAGCGAGGATGTATTGTATTAAAAATTTGTATTTTTATTTAAATAAAAGCATTGAATTTTTATTTAATTTATCTCAAAAATGTTGTAATTTATAAAATATTATAGTAATAAAGCAATATAATTACTTATAAGATTACTTCGCACACTTGCATTTCCCACGTTGTCAATTGCGCTTTGATCAATATCATCAGCTTGTTCATCTACTTGTTGCAGTAGTTCAAAATGTTCATCTCGCATATCAATAGCAATATTGTGCAACACTGCACATGCCACTATCACGGCTTGTACACGAGATACTTGAAGCAAAACCTTTTTTGACAAACCGATTTTGGGGAACCGATTTTTTCCAAACACCATATTATGTCCTTTCCACCACATTTCTGCTTCGTATTTGAGATTCGTTATAAAGATGTTCTGCTGGAGTCTTGAGGTTTTGAAGTGGATTTAGTAGGTTTTTTTTTTACAAAAGTTGATGAAAAGATGAAACCTGCAAGAAGTCATATATGATAGACATCACTTTGTGTAAAAGTGTCTCCAAAGCTTCTTTTGTTAAATGTGAATCTACAAGTCTTTCAAATCTTTGAAAGGCCTCAAAATACACATTTCTAAAACACACAGGAAATGTATTAGCCAAACCAGTTCACCTTTAGAAATCCATCCCATTATTCCGAGTGCGCCTACTTTTGTAGCCAACACTACAACTCCTTTCCATACATTACTTAGCCATTTGAAAAATAGTATACCAATTGTTAAAAGAATCCCTCGAGGAGCTCGATTAACTGTTGCTACACATTTGTCAAAATTAATCCAGAAATGTTATGTAAGCAATTGTACTCAAGACTGGCAGAACTTATTTTTATTTTCATACAGTACTCTACACATAATAAAAACTGATGAACCGAGTTTATCCCTGACACAAAAGATAAAGAATAACTGTGCTGTAAGTTCCTCACGTTCTCCCGCACCTCTAAATAAACATGATGCCCCTTTTAATCGTAAAAAACTCATCGAGAGCGAAATTTGTGACGGAGATCTTAAAGGTGCCGCTCGTCTTTTGTTCTCCAATGACGTGCTATCGCCAGATACCCCTGACACCCTTGAGGCATTACGGACAAAACATCCCCCAGCTCCAGTAAACCCATATTTTCTCGACCTACCAACAGCAGGGCAAGCATGCTTTCAAATTCGAAACAAAGATGTAACTGATGCAATTTTATCTTTTAAACCAGGTTCGGCAGCAGGATTGGATGGAATCTCACCCCAACATTTGAAAGATTTAACATCGCATTCTGTGGGTGATGCAGGCGAGCAACTTATTAACTCGATCACAAAATTAATAAATTTTATGTATTCCGGGGATGTCAATACAGAAATTGTTCCCATTCTTTTCGGCGCGAACCTCATTGCCCTCACTAAAAAGGACGGAGGGGTGAGACCAATTGCTGTTGGATCAACACTAAGACGTCTGGCTTCCAAAATTGCTGTTCGACATATTTTACCAAAATTAAATTCAGAATTTGAACCTGTACAGTTAGGCTTCGGTGTGAAAGGAGGGTGTGAGGCAGCCGTCCATGCCCTACGCTCTTTCCTAAGTCACGGACAGCCAGACGTGTTGCTCAAAATTGATGTGAAAAATGCATTTAATTCGGTACATAGGGATACCCTGCTGACTGAAATAAAACAACATATACCGGAAATATACAATTATCTTCTTCTCAGTTACGCTGATCCAACTAAATTGTTATATCGTTCTAATGAACTTTCCTCGGAAGTAGGTTGTCAACAGGGTGATCCCCTTGGGCCTGCAATTTTTAGTTTGGCTATAAATCCGATAATCAAAAATCTAAATTCTAATTACAATGTTTGGTATTTGGACGATGGAACCCTAGGAGGTGATGTGGATACTGTGTTTTCGGACCTTCTTTTAATCAAAAATAAATTTGAAGCCATTGGTTTGGAGCTTAATTTTAACAAATGCGAAGTTTTCATAAATAACTGCGACTTAAATTTAAATGATGTAAAAAAAAAATTTCAAATTTTGGCTCCAAATATTAAAATAGTTAACAGGAATTCCCTTTACCTTTTAGGTTCTCCAATTTTTAATGAATCTATTTCTGATTATATTCATACTTCAATTACTAAATTTCAAAATTCTGCTGACCGTCTCCTTGAAATTAGTCCACATTATGCACTTTGCATCTTAAAATTCTGTCTTTTCCTCCCAAAATTTACATATGTGCTCCGTTGCTGCTCCTTTTGGAATCACCCAGATCTTTTAACACCATTAGACGACTTAATCAAAATTAGCTTAGAATCAATTCTTAATATGCAGCTGAACCAGCAATCTTGGACCCAAGCTTCCCTACCCATCCGTTATGGTGGTTTAGGGATTCGCAAAATTTCCAGTGTCGCTTTGCCAGCCTTTCTATCTTCTGTCCATTGTTCAGCAAATCTCATAAGTAAAATTTTAAGGGCTTCCCCTTCAAACTTTGAGATTGCTGGCTTGGAAGAAGCTAGAAACGTTTTCTTGATTGCATGCCCAGGTCAAAATTTTCCATTATCTCTAAATTCACAGAGGAGCTGGGATGACATACACTGCAAACTGACTTTTGACGATCTTTTGAGTTGTAGTACAGGTTCGGCGCGTGCTAGGCTTTTGGCCGTGGGTACGCATGAGGCCGGCTACTGGCTTCACGCTTACCCATCGTCAAATACAGGAACTTTTCTTGAGCCTGACACGCTTCGAATCGCAACCTGTCTACGGCTTGGGGTTCCGGTCTGCGCTCCTCATATATGTCCCTGTGGCAGTGATGTCGACAAGTTAGGACATCACGGCCTGTCATGCCAAAAAAGTGCAGGCCGCTTCTCGAGACATGCCGCACTTAACGATATCATACGCCGTTCCCTTGCCACCGTCAACGTGCCAAGTCTACTTGAGCCGAGTGGTATTGCAAGGGACGATGGCAAGAGACCGGACGGTATGAGTTTGATTCCATGGAAGATGGGTCGGGTACTGGTATGGGATGCAACCTGTTCAGACACGCTGGCCCCTTCCCATCTACATGGAACCAACTACAGAGCTGGTGCGGCTTGTGAAGCGGCTGAAAAAAATAAAGCATGCAAATACAGGGGTCTGGGCTCAGAATATGATTTTGTCCCATTCGGTGTCGAGACCCTTGGTCCGTGGGGTCCTAGCGCTTTAAGGCTTTTTAAAGAAATTTCAAAAAGGTTAGTCGACATCACAGGAGACCGAAGATCTGGCAGGTACCTCGGACAAAGAATTAGTCTAGCAATTCAAAGGGGGAACGCTGCCAGTATCTTCGGAACCTTGCCTAAAGGGACTCCTTTTAATGATATATTTTAGTTTATGTTAAGTTTAGTTATTTATTTCAATGTATATTATTTTATTATTAGTTTTATGTGTCTATATCCATTTAAAATTAGTTTGCCAAAAAAATTTCACTTCTGACATGTGTACTTTGTACGCACGCACTTTTTTAAAATGGAAACGCAGTAGACATTTGACGGCCAGTCATTTCTATGGAAATGTAACAATCATAATAATCCTGTGGCGCTATAAGTAAGTGATCCATGTGACTGACACACGCCGTCTATATTTAAGCATAGACAAATGAACACTGAGAACTAGTACTTTGGTTATAGGAATATTCCGGGTCATGATAGAATTTTTAGAGCTTCTTTCCACAAGTATGTAAATCTTTAATCCTTGGTTTTCAGGAATAGCAAACGTTTTGAGTTCGACCTCGTTACCGGACATCCGTCAGAATAACCGAGATTTTCGCTTTATATACGACTGTAGGGGGACAAGGATTAAATTTTTAGAAAGATTTCGTTGAATTTGAAGTCACTAATCAATATGTTAGTTTAAAAAAAAAATAACCATTAAATGAAATAGCTCAGTGGGAAGAAAAAAGAGAGATTGCGCACCAGTAATCTGTAATATGGAATATGGAACGTGGAATAAATGGGATACCGGGGAAGGATCCAGTGGTCCAGTAAATAAGGTCGAGAATTGTATAAATCGTTAGCGGTCGCATCGTTAGCCGTAGATTGTAGATGTCGCTACATTACTCATTTAAAGTTTCTCAATAGTTACGATACTCTTTTTTCGAGACTAAATCCTATTTTGTTGGCTTGAGGTCTGCTCAATTTGCCCTATAGGCAATAAAGTTTGAACCTTTGTAAAGGTTCTGCCTGTCACTGTAGGCTTAATTCATACTAAATATTTTATTATAAATGCTAAAGAAACTCTGTCTATCTGACTGTTAAGCTTTCACACATAAATCACTGAACAGATTTTAATTTTATTTGGTATACGGTCCTTGGAAAAGTTTTTATCGCTAAAGAGGTTGAAGGTTTTTGGTGGGTGGAGTAGTAAATCGCATAGTTTGAATCGAAGTTATTTGTAACTTTACCTTACTGCGAGAAAGCTAGTCATATATTTTAGGCGTATTTGTAAACGAAGCTAAAATTCGTGTTATTTATTCTAGGATAGAAACACCAAAATTTCCAACTGTCCACAATTTGTGCAAATTGTGGTCACACAACAATCGCCGATAGCGTTAATTGCCGTGGTCGATAAGGCACAGACAGACTGAAAACTAGCTTTTTAATTTCATTTGAACCAACCCAAAACTAAATTCTATTTTAAGTATTGGCAGCTTTTAGATGCTTCTGCCGAGAACGTGTGTAAAAGTTATTAGGTTTTAGAAGGGGAGCTTTTTTAATATTATGAAGGGAGTATATTCAAAGTTGCATTAAAAATGAAACCTGGTAAATAAAGTTTAATATAAAAAAGATTCCAATTTGTAAACAACAAACATCAACAAAAGTCTTTTTGAAGATGACTAAAGAAGCTGTACCATTTTTTTTGCTCTATTTAGCAAAGTAAAGCTCGTAATTATTTCATAATCTGTATCTTATTTTATTCCGTTGTTAGAAACAATTTAATATTAATTTATATTTTAATTATATTTAAATTATAAATATCGTCTTGCTAAGCAACGCAAAAATACCTTCATGTCCATTCAATGATCATAACTCATTAAATCCGAAATTAATTCTCATCTCCACATTAAAAGCACAGTTTTTGTTAATGGCAATTTAAAGGCAATTAAACGACCCTTATCAAAGAAGGGTGTGATGACATCGGAATATCTGAAATCTGCTTTGGACCCTTTCATAATTGGGGATTGGTTACTTTTGACGTTTAAAATGCTATGAGATAGAATGTTTACTAAGTACAATTTTTTTTACAATAGCAATGTAAAATTATAATTAATTTATATAGTAGCTGCCTTTGTGACTGTTTGGTGTTTGTTATTTTAATGCACAATAGTACTTATCAAGAATATTATATAGTTTATACTTAACTAAAATATTAAAACAAAAGAACGATAGCAAACCGTACGGTTTTTGTACGTTCTTTTGTTAATGTAGTAGTAGTATTTTAATGTAAAAAATACCATCAGACATAGTAGTTTTTGTTTATAATTATTGCATGTCGAAGGAAGTAGTTTGTATTCTCCAAGTATTTTTTAAAACAAAATAATTAATTAAAAGTAACGAAGAATTTCTTGCCAGGTTTGAATTGAGTGGTTGTAAATGTGAGTAATGTATAATTTAATATTACGTTCATGTCTAGGTATAGGACAATATTTTTATATATTTTTAGTTTGTAAAAGAGTTTTTGTATATAATATCGAAGTAATAAATTTATGTTGGTTTTAGCTAGCTGTTGTGGTATCTGACAGAATGACCAGGGCTGTGGAACCCGTCTGCTCCTCAGCATCAAGCTGAGCCAGGGACAGTTACAACCACAACACACACACATAACACACTTAAAATGAACCTTATTCTTTAAAAAAATTGTTATTTTTCTTTCGATTACTATTATTTTGTGTGTGTATTATGTTATGTCTATGTTTTGAGGAGCAGTTTTGGCCTACTGGCTTTAGTGTGCGACTCTCATCCTTGAGGTCGTAGGTTCCCGGCTGTGTTTCTGTCTATGTGCGCAATAAACATTGGCTCGAACGGTAGGGAAAACATCGTGAGGAAACCGGGCTTGCTTTAGACAGGAGGCTGATGAAATGAAATCCGGAAATCTGAAGCCCAGACCTAAAAAGGTTGTAGCGCCACTGATTTCTTTTTTGAGGAATAAGTGTTACTAATATGTTTATCGTCTTGATTTCCCTCAGATAATAAGAGGAAACTTAGCGCTAAGTATCCGTATGTCAAACGACGTCTTGATCATACATATACTATACCTTAGGGCCTTTTGAAGTTGTAATCAAGCAAAAATGCTCTTTTTACGTGGTAATATTTAGGAAACGGTTTAATACACAAATCAGAGCGCGAGTGTATCACAGATAACATCGATTGTGTTTCGAATCTTCGGCAAATGGCGCGACTTAGGGCCAATCTTCTTTACTAATACTTTAGCGGGCAGTACCGATAGCAAAACATATTAACAGAAGAAATCATTGTATTAAACTTCTACTAATTAGATTCACAGGAGGTCAGTTGACACAAAAAACACCCACATAGGGTTTTATTAATAATTTTCGTTCTTTATGCATAACTTATTAAATAAATGTTTTAAATCAATATCGAAATGTAATGTAACATACGATCGTCACACGCAAACCGAAATATATAAAATTGTTTAAACAAAATGTTTGTCGTTCATCAAAAGTGAATTCTATGAATTTCGTACCATACCGCTATACGTAGAGTATTAAAAATCACTATCGTAAATCCAATATTTAAAATTGGTATCTTCACTACTAAAATCTACTATTATTTTTTATATTTAAAACTAACTGCCAAAAGAGAATTAAGTACAAAAATTTTATAATTAAATTTTTTTAATAATGCGATATGTCTACTGTCTACATAGTCTTGCAGGTGGTGCCTGGTGAGCAACCTAAGTAATCTCGAAGAACTCGTCTTCTTTGTACCTAGGGGATATGTGCGACAACGAAAGCCAAGGTTGTTTGCTATGCCAAGGGCCAGAACCAGTCTGTTGCACAGATCCCCGTTATCAAAGACGTTGCGCTTACTGAATGCTGTCTCCTATCGACATCTTTATATATTAGCAGAGTGAGTTGACAGTAGCGATATTGTATCGACATTATTGTATTGGCTTAGTACTGTAAGGTATACATTTACAGAAACAAAAATATCCTTTTTATTCCGGGCATAAATACTGTGACGTAACAGGTAAAGGTTAACCAGTTTTGCTATCCCTCCATCTTCGAATTATCCCGGCTCAAGATATTTAGCCCATTAAAGCTTCGGAAAGTGGGCTCAGGGCCTAACGGAGAAATTTCATCCCCGCCCCTTCAAAGGCCCCTAAAATACCCATCGAATGGATATTGTTTTATAAATTCTGTTTTCACTGTTATATTAAAGCTTTATTTACGACTAGCTGCATCTCGCGGTTCCACTCGCGTTAATTAAAAAAAGGGACTATATTCCTCACGGTATCAATGATATTTTTCTAAGTAGATATTCCCTAACACCGATCATACTCCTCCAACCCCACTGATCACTGTTTAGCTAATTTGATGAATATGACTGTTTTCTTCTGCTTGATTCTGTCAAAACAAAATTTGGTCCGGCTAAAAAGCACTGATGACTCGTTGGACTCTCACTCACTCCCTCCACTGGTTCCGCCAATTGCTGTCTTTCTGCAGCTGCAGCAGGTCCTCTTCCACTCTGTTGATCCAATGGTACCTAGGTCAACCAACTGGCATCCGACTGACGGCCGGTCTAGGCCCATGCGCTCAAGGTTGGAGGATATAAGTTATAGGGTAAAGAAAAATTATCTATGAAACCTAAATATAGAACGCTTTATTACCTATACTTTCAATATAATCCCTACATTGAGAACTAATGCGCTCCACAAATCAAATTAAAAATATAATATTACTCGATGAGAGGTGGATTAGCCGTCACTGTGCCTGCACTCAATCGAATTACCATAACACTGTTTGCAGTGCGACGTAATTTATATGGGCATTGTACATTGCGGGAATTGTACATAAATTCAAGATACGAACTAGGTATTTTTCTTAATTACTTGGACATCAAATATGTTAATATAACCATTATTGGGGTAGATTTGCAATTCATGCATTTCACAAAGTTGTTTTAAAGATTTACATAAAATCGTTTGCCACGTTGACTACGCAGTTATTTAAATTAATTATATAGGTTTTGTCTTGGAGCTGAATTATTTATACCCCGATCCATTAGGCTCCATTTATTAATCCTACAGGCGGATATTTTCAACTCACTAGAGTTAATTTCGGTAACGAACTGAACATTTAAGCAAATTGATCTCTGCAGCGAATAGATATATTAGTGAAGATATTTTTTGTTTCTATAATTTGAAATCACTCAGCAATGTACTAAATACAAGTCTTTGGGTGACGTAATTTGAATCAACTAAGTCTTAATCCTGGTTGGTTGAGACATCCCATACAAACTGATTGACTATTGACGATGCTCAATAGCAACTACTAGTAATTTATTCTAGGACATCGTGATGAACAAGAAAATATCTTGAAATGTAGTCTAATTGTTGTGGAGTCGAGTCGGAGGAAAATAAAAAAAAATATATAAACACGAAACTTTTCATTAAGTACTATTTATGGGGGTGGTTGAAAGTTTATATCTATTGACTTCATAGCTTTTTTAACAACCCCAAACAATTATTGTTTCTCCAGGATTTAACCACACTACACGCTTTGTAAGACGTTACAATATTTAACTTTAATACTCATTGCAAAATTTTCCTTTCTTTGTTATCCTACAGTTAACTAAGAGTCTTCTATACGTACCTACGGCTCGCTTATCTACTTCTTTATATGGTCCAGTTAATAGGCTATCTCGCTCTTACAACTTACTAATGTTAGTAAAAATATTGATATACAATCTTACAATAATCTTTCTACTAACCGTATACATAATTTTGTGTATCACGCTTAATGAGTGGGTTTCTATTTACTTTAGTTATTTTTTGTTATAGTCAGATTGTTTGTTCAATTTTTTCCTTGCTAGTTTGAAATTGGTATGTTCTAATATAATTGATGTATTTCCTTGTATATTTTAAGCATACATGTTGTTTTAGGGCTTATAAATATTATAATATAAATTTCTATACAAAGATTTGATAGAAATTATGTCTGAAAATACCTAGTTCCGAATCTTATGAATCGTAGGTCAAAATCGTTCGTACTAGTTTCAACAGTTAATCATCACAATCAAGGATACTACAAAAATGTATTTTTTAAACTTCATTAAAAGCTCTACTTATTTCTAAGGAAGCTTTATGGATCATCTGAATCTACCTATACTTCAAACTGAAGTTTGTTTGTGGCTCAATACTGTTACACTTAATAAATTAATTAAAACATACTTTAAAATTAAATTGATAGAATATATATTGACATATTTTTTTTAAATCTAACAGCGTAACAAAGTATGGTTTTCGTTGATTAGCTGAATGCCAATTTCTAAATTTCCTTAACAAAAAACAAGTGTCGTCCCAAAGTAAATTGGTCCTATTTTTCAAATGGCCCACTCCAGGTGTTACTTACGAAAGATTGAGTGTGTAATAATGTGTACAAATTACTCCTGCTGAATTAAGTGCCTTGTTTATAAGTGCGAGTTTATAAGGTTGGATACACACTGACGACTCTTTAACCATAAATTTATGGCACACCTGAGTAATCTCCAAGTCTGTACTGTAACAAAACAATTCTTGCAATCAGACAAATTACCATAAATAGTTTTAATAATAAATAAATAAATCGTTTATTTGTGAAGAAAGTGGTACATTCAGATTAAATAACTATAAAAGAAGGCATCAATTTTATATTAATTACGATTATGTCATAATAATGAGAATAGTTATATTTTAAAGATCGGTCCCATGGTTATTTTACTGTATACCAACCAGCTTATTAATAATATATCCCACAAAATACATTATACCTTGTAAAGCGATCACTTAACCAGTAAACTATACATGAATAAGGGGCTTTCAAATATCTTTAAAAAGGTATCATTGTTACTCAGCCTTACAAATCTCAAGAGACATGAAAAAAGTTGGCTTTTACTTCTTTATAAGCAAAAATGGTAAGACATATTATCTACCTAGACATACAGAAACCGTAGTTTTATCTACATAGTGCGCTTATTATGATAATATGTTAAAATGAAGTAATTTTTTTTACAAATATTGAGAAAATATATTCTAAGTAAACACATTAAATACTTAATTAAACAATAAATATAGTCCGTCAATTTGATGATTTAATTATACGAAACAAATGGTCCGCAACCTCTCAATAGGTTTGGACAATATTCATTCCTGCGTCTACTCCGTTGCATATAAGAGAGATCACTCCTCTGTCACCATTAAAAATGATTACTGCACCCGGAATCGAAACCAGAACATGCAGTCATGTGCGTAACCATTGGTTTTTAATAAAATGCAATTAACCAAAACATCAAGTCGTTCTTAAGGAAATAAATAAAGTATGTGCCCCAATAGAACATAATGCCGTTTCAATATCGGAAGCTATTTGCGGGTCATGATATATACGGGTAGATTGATAAATATAATTGGGCTTTGGACGGAACTGTTGTCGTAACAGGTGTTTTCCCGATTTTACATAAATTTTGGATAAACCAGATTATATTTCACTTCGTAATAATTAAAACAAACACTTCTCAGAGATTTCTCCCCAAAAGATGACACAAACTGCGTTCTCCAATAGAATGCACTTAACACAAACACAACTATCAATTCGGCGTAGTTTAATTAAAAACGGTTCAGTTCTGTTTGAGCTGGATCGCTAAGTGATTGCTCCACTACATGGCATTAAATTTTCATATCCAATCACTAACGGGGAATAGTGGGGGATACGGCACGAGCTGGGAGCGATTTTATGAAGGCTGCAAACTGGTGCACAGCAATTTTATAAGACATAAGTATGGAAGTTGCATGGATATGGTTAGCGCTGGGCCTTCTGAAGTTCTCATGTCATTTTCACACGCGTGTATTTTAACATGAGTGATGTTTGAGAGCACAAATAAAATTATATTTCCTATGCAATTAGAAGCTTAAAGCTAAGTTAAAACAACAAAAAAAAAGCATAAATGATGACTTTAAAAAGCAAACGTTTCGTTTTTCTTTATCGATTTAAAAATTAAATTAAAAATTCGTTTATTTGACGATTAACGGATTGTTTGATAATTGTTTAAAATTTTATAACAAACAGTTCCACAAAAACATAAGAAAATGTGACATCGGATTGAACCTATAAAGTTGTACGGCCCAAAATCACCTTCGCTTGTACCTTGGGACGCAGGTCATCGTCTCCGGTGAACTGAATGTAACCAGTTTAATTGACTTGTTCCGCTGAAAGAGCTTAATCACCTGATTTTCATTAAACACTTTGCTAAACATTCCAATATGAAATAGTTAATCGTATTATATACTGGCCCATTGACCTCCACGCTAGAATCTGTTTATGAAGTATTAGGATTCGTTTATAATTGTATTTAAAAAAATATCGTAACAATGATGTTCATTATTCAAACTTCATGAATAGAAAAGGTCTAGTCATGCATGAAACATTTTAATAACTTTGATTTAATAAAAAAATACTAAAATAACGTTTTATATTCGTATTCGTTCAATAAATTTGATAAAACGTACCTAAAATACAATTATAATTCACAAAGCTGACCTCGATATCAAATATTCAAAGTAACAATGATTCAATTCATTTGATAAAATATATATCAGTGTATATCTTACTCAAATAACTCTTTTTTTCATAAAATTCGTTATATTTCTGCTATGAACGAATTAGAAGTAGGCCATATTGATCTTGTCACTAAAACAGTCACATCAAATCCTCGTTGTATATGATTCATTTATGTGTTAACAACCCGGTAAAAATACTTCAGCCGTATCATAATCGGCTGGTAGAAAGGTACAGAGTTTGTTACAAAGTCAAAGTCAAATCATTTATTTCAATTAGACCACCTAAAATGGCACTTTTGAACGTCAAACAAAATACAAAGAAGATTCTAGTTGCCCCTTCCAAAAGGTAGTTTCGTGTGGAGAAGAATGGGCAAGAAACTCCACACTTACTCTTTTAAAATAGGTTTACAATATTTTGTTTACATTAGTTAAATAATTATATGTGAAGACAATGTACTCTTAGAATAAAACTATTTTACTAAAAAAGTTAGTATACATGTTCCTCACATATTTACAAATATCGTAACCGTAGAATATTATGAGTACATATGTAATAAAAATAATATAAAAAAACACAATAAAACAGTGTGTGAGATAAAATAAAATAATTACATTTTGTAGTTTTATAAATTAAACAGTTAAAGTTACCGTAGCTACATAGGGCCTGATACAGCCCATATCATAAGCACAAATTCGAGCGTCGAATATGAGCTAACCTGGCTGGAACTTGGTAGGAACAAAACTCAACTAGTTTCTGTCCCATTTTTTAGTAATTTTTTTAGTCCAAAAAATCCAATCAAATACAAAAGTTAAAAGGCCTGGGAATCAACAATTTTTGAATAACGCGCTACATTCCATTCTAATTTAAAATCCCTTTGCCATTCATGAAATTCAAATGAAGCTAACGTATGTCGCCTCTAAATCCGAGATTACCGCCCTCTAGCCTCAATGTCAAACACAGCTTTTATTTATTAAAGCATTTTCATTTATCTGTTTTGATAGTGCCAGTTGACTGGTTGGCACAAGTTATTTTTGTTTTATTTATGTTACCGTCAATACAAATATAGGTATATTTTTTTAAAAACATTAAGTGAATATGAACTTTAAAAATATGCAGCAATTTCAATTTTGAGCTTTTTCTCACATCACCACGCCGCAGTTGTCTAGATGTTCACCATTCACGTGATCACAGAATCATGATCCATCCAATAAACAACGATCCAAATTCCTTTGTTTCGAGTGGTATCATATTGTCTACAGGTATGTAAAAGAACACGCCGTAGTCTGAAACGAACGAGCCGAAAAATCAGCAGCGTTTTATCTTTCTTCCAGTTTGTTTAGTAATTAAATTTGAAGTGAGAAGTGATACAACTCATTTCTAAGGAGGATTTGCAAAAGTTTTACAAGCCTGTACAATTATTTAGTTGACCATATATCTTAAAATATAAAAATTACGTGTCACGTTGTTTGTCCGCTATGGACTCCTAAACTACCGAACCGATATCAATCAAATTTGCACACCGTGTGTAGTTTCATCCAACTTAAAAGATAGCATAGCTTACATCTCAATTTATACCCGCAATGTAATTTATTGCAAATTATTTTTTTATTATTCGACACAATTCTAACAGATGGCGCTGTGTTGAAAGTACCAATGTTTCACATTAGTTACAATTTAATGGCATAGCCACCAAAAAAGCATGGTGATCCCCATGACTGTTGTTTTCCTGCCGTTTTCTTTGAATAGAATACTATGTAATATAACAAAAACCTTAGCCACAGCAACGCTTGGCCGAGTCTGCTAGTACTAATATAAAATATAAAGAAGAGCAAATCGTCGGTCCCCTCAAGGCTTTATGATCTAGCACAAGACCAGTGCCACCAAAAGCACCTGAGTCTTCTCAGGTTACCTCAGTCCCTTGTTGTCTCTTCTCATATCGCAGCTTCCCTAAAGAAGATATCTTTTAACTTTACGCCTACTTTTGAAGATTTTTGTAAGAGACCACCCACAAGTCCAAATTTAAATTCAAGGATATGGAGACAAAAGAAATTTGCTTAATGTAAAAAAGGTTGTAATAGTGAATTGAGCGTTCAGCGTAATATCGGGGGTCTAATGAGACTTTCATGATATGGGCCTGATAGTGGACACGAATGTGTGGAGGTGGCTTTTTATTAGGAGAAAAATATATAAAACACCAAATTTCTTTCGATTTTCTATTTCAGTATCTTATTCTTTAAAACTTGGGACTACTGAATCCATTCTAATCATCTATATGCTAGTTGGAGTTATGGTATTGTGTTGTTTTATGTATATGGTAGGAGAGTGCTTGTGGTGTTTTACTACATCATTAAAGAATAGAAAGTTACGCATTTGGGCCGCCGCCGCTTCACCGCCTTCAGCTGATTATAATGGGGTTAGTAGAAGTTGGTAGAAAGAAAAATCCTGATAGCGTTAGGGGTGACCGAAGAAGAGTTGCTGCATCATTTACCGAAGACGCTTTGCGAGACTGATGGCCAACAACCAGTTTAGAACGAAAAGATTTTGAATGAATTTTCCATGTTAAGTTGACACGTTTTCACCGACCACGAGTGCACATTATTAAAACATTACTCGGGAAGAAAAATGTATTTTTGACTTCTCACTTATTCGCTTGAAAACATTCCTCCAAGTTTGTTCTTAATGACTGCTTAACATGGCGACACATTTATTGCTTTCACGAAAATTAAGTAATTATTTATAAAGATACAATTAAATAAAAAAATTATATTGTTGTATCAAATTTCAAAGTAAAGGAAAGTCTCTGAGTAAAACAGATACTAATAGGTTGTTGAATTAGAATTTTATCTATATTTATCTAAAACTAAAGTAGTAAAAATACGTTAAGATAAAAATAAAATGAACTATACAATTAGGCGCTTACAATTTTCAATTTTACACATGTATTATCTCGATATATATACTATATTAGTTATCTGTTCTAGATCAGAAGAACCACTGAAATATGTAGTAGTAGTGCTGCCGTGCTACGTGCCAGGTAATGACGTCAGCATCTAACCGGAAGCGAGTTAAAGCTCCGTTGTACACAATATCCGGCCAGCGGAAGCGATCAGTTTGTACCTGTCGGAAACTGTGACGTCACATGCCTTTGTGATTAAAACGTGAAATAATGAAGCTGGACAGATGTACCAATGTCTATTACTATTTTCTTTATTGACAAATATTCGGTTTATTTAAATGATGTTATCATTTAGAAAATCATAATTCGGCCATACAACGCACAGAGGCGATGAGAACTTGTAGAAACTGATGGTGGTTGGTAACGCACAAGACAAAAGATCACGTGGCTGTTCACCAACCAGATGTACTGAACAAGTGAAAGACTCATCTTCCTCCGTGAATAAGAGAGGCTGGACAGAAACCGGTGGAAAAAGATTGTCCGCTCCAAATGTTTCCTTTCTGGCCACGACGCCGAGACATGAGCTACCAACTGAAGAGAGATAACGCCTCATTCAAATGCTCTCTGGGCCTAAGAATTAGGCGTTTTTAATAGAAGACCCAAGTTTACAATAAGTAAAAAGTCGTGTTAAATTGGAGGTGAATAATACACCGCAAAGCCAACAATTGTTTGAAGCGCAGTAAATGAATAATTACAGAGATGTGGGGCGGCGAGGCGCTTCCGTGTGGCCCGGTAATGATATTTCCGTCCCAATGGATAGCGTTATGCAATGTTACTGTTTATCTTTTAAGCTATGGACTTCCAAAGTCAACAATTATTCAATTATCAGCACTTGGAATAACAGTGTGAAGTTTTTTAATCCATTTTATTTTTCTGTAGCCAATAATTTCATACATTTAGCTTTATTGGGGATTTAGTTTCATGCTAATTGGGAAAAGCTTCGTATAACGACAGAGGATAAACGCGCAATGCCAGACGGTTCGCAAGTGCGTTACCGGCCTTTAAAGCTAATAACACGTTTAACATGGACTTTAAACTGTTGCGATTTAAATAATCTATGTGACTTACTAATACATACAGATGTTTTGTATTCTAGCAAACAAAACATCAATCACAAACGTATGAATCTCTTAGATTCTCCAAACACATTAAAGTATTCACGATTCAATCTTCGCTCAGGCTTATAAATCAACAAACTGACTGTCAGTCGACTTGATAAGGGTCTTCTTTGTATACGATACTAGAAACTCTCACGGCATTTCGTTCCGTATATATTAGTATAATTTTAAACGTTTTTTTATTGATAATTGCATATAATATTGCAGACTCTTTAAAATAGCTATTTGTTTGATAAGATAACTATACCCAAAAACAGATAATACCATCTGGCCACCATGGACAGTAATCCAGGGTGCGAGAGAGTCATTTATTGTATACATTTGTGAATAAACATATAAGTGATCTTTATTTTATATAAATTCTGAGTTAGAGTTACTGCAGAATGCTTCTTTGTGAGTTAACTCACTATTAACCTTACAGGATATTGTTAGGCTGAAATGTCAAGGTGACTCGCCTTTTAATGCGGCCGCGCTTAAAGCACTTAGATATAAGTTAAATCATTATTATAAACATAGAAGTGTGGTTGGAGCTAATTATTTTAAAGAATTGTATTAAAATAAAATAACGTATGACCTTTCTATCTATTCATTCCGTTCGACTATTTCTTCATACACCTTTATACTAGTAAGTACGTGTCTACGACTTCCCTTACGTGAAGTATGTTTTTTTATGTATCGGGAGGCAAACGGGCTCATCTTATGTTAAGTGATACCGCCGCCCATAGACACATTGCCAGAGGGCTCGGAAGTGCGTTTGTGGGCAGCTGATTCTACATAGTGGTGGTGCACAAAAGCTCAGTTCTGGAACGAAGGACGTCGAGGTGATACGGGTGGAAATTCGTATTCTGCCTTGACATCCGATGACGATACTGTATCTGACGAACAACAACGTGAGACAGTCAATCATAACTATAATACATATATTCAGTTGATGTGATACGATACTCTATATTAATAGAGAGTGTGCGTCCGTTCGCTGCCATATTGACAAACTGTGACAACGGTTACACGGTTAAAGTGATACTTCAACAGAGTAATAAACTACAGAGAATATACTGGCCAAAGAGGGCTCGCAAAAGTAGGTTATGACCATCTTGAAAATTGATGTTCAATGCTTAAGTAAATATTTCTATCGTGCTTGACATTTCTGTGTGATATATTGATCCATTGACTACATCTATATGGAAATATCCAAGGAGAAGAAGGAGAAGAGGGCGCCCCTTAGAAAGGTGGATAAGAAATAGAAGTGAATGGAGGAAGTTAAGATATTAGGATAACAAGAAAATATTTATATAATAAATCTGAGCAGTATATTCTACTTTTGTAATGATTGGAAATTAAACGGGCTTTCATTATTATATTGATGATAATAGAAAACAAGCAGATAATTCCGTATCTACCCGATACAATTATTGTTTCTTTGTTGAACGTATCTAAGCCATTAAGAGATTCAAATCGTAGACCTGCTTTTGTTTTTTAAAATAAATAATTCCTTTATTTGCCTACAAAGTGGTACTACTTATAAGTAGCATATAATAGTGTACATATTATTATAGATGAAAAAATAAACCCATATCACAACTAGTTTGCAAATGTGAAATTATAATTAAAAGCAATTTTATTATTTATTATGCTACATTCATCGTAAATATCTCAAAACTTCGAGCCTTTTCCTTGAAAGCATTACGCGGTTCATGTTCTGTGCAAAAGGGTGATTAATTGTAAATCAAAAAAAGATTGTATTTAAGCATTAAGTTTGCAGTTTGCACTAATATTCTATTTCTGTTGCTAATTTTCCTGTAAGTATATTTAATATCTATTTATATTAGAGTGCAAAATATAAGACGATTATGCAAATCACAATTGAGTGGGTCTTAAGAAGCTTTTGGGTGTTTATTGATTATTACCATTGTTTCTATTTTGCTTCAGCTTTGAATTCATTAAGCTAATAAAATAAATTAAAGGATTTCATTCTCAGAAATCGTATGTTAATGTTTGAAAATTTAATCATGATTTTCCGAGAAAACAAAGGTTATTATTTCCTTTTAAGAGCGAGGCTTAGGTAATATGAAGAAAATACAAACAAATTAGCGAGATAAAGTCGTTTATTACAAGTTTATAATTTTTAATATAATTCAAGGTTTTTGTTGTTAATTATATGTAATGTTGACTGGTGTTAATTATTATTTCACTGACCATTGAAGTTTTTAGTGGTACACTTCAATTTTTTTATGTGTTTTTAATAACACGCGTTTTGAGTTAATACGGATTATAGAAATAGAAATGACAATAATTAAGCCTTTAAAAATGCAAATAAATAATGTATTTTTTGAATGTCATACCGGCAATCGAAACCCAGAAGGTGAAACGTTAAATACATCAACCAAATGCCTAATATATGTGTTTTCAATCTAACAGAACCTCCGTTGCTTACTTTAAAAAGTATTTTGAAAAACCAGTTGTTTATAATACTCTAAATAATATCTCTATTGTCCGTTGTTCTGTGCGTCACCCGATCCGCAATGTCACGTCCTATGTTGGATTAGCGAATATTATTCGTGACAAACATACACAATGTACTTTTACTTAAAATATTCCGAACAGCAAATGCGTATGGTGATAGACTATTTTAAACATACATATGCACTGGAAATTGTATTGGTACTATAGGAATTGGAAATTTGTGGGCTTTAGTCAATTCATATGCCAATACAATAAGCCAAGGCAAGATCGTTGCTATCACCGTCGCCGTCCAGGCCATTTTTAAGGCCATTATTATACAGAGAAGTGTAAGAGCACCTTGATGACTGGAAGCCTTCCACGATCTGCTTCACAAGACCCTTTCTTTTGCAAACTGTGTAATAGACTCCCGGTGGGGGTCTTCTCTGGGAGATACGTCCTCCAATTTTTTGTAGAAAGAGTTTACTCCTCCCTCAAATGGGAGTCCATGATCTGCGATGACTGCCCTATTTGGGTGATCCATAGGTTCGTTTCCCCCTATACTATAAAAAAATAGAATTCTAT
This sequence comes from Pieris napi, assembly GCF_905475465.1. Lineage (NCBI taxonomy): Eukaryota > Metazoa > Arthropoda > Insecta > Lepidoptera > Pieridae > Pieris > Pieris napi. Next base: position 12,817,595 of record NC_062242.1, read on the forward strand.
TATATACTAGCAGACCGGCCAAGCGTTGCTGTGGCTAAGGTTTTTGTTATATTACATAGTAGCAAACTATTCAAGGGAAACGGTAGGAGAACACCAGTCATGGGGACCACGATGCTTTTTTGGTGGTTATGCCATTAAATTGTAGGTTACGTGAAACGTTGGTACTTTCAACACAGCGCCATCTGTTGGAATTGTGACTATCAAATAATAAACAAATATTTTGCAATAAAATAATATTGCGGGTATAAATTGAGATGTAAGCTATCCTATCTTTTAAGTTAGATCAAACTACACTCGGTGTGCAAATTTAATTGATATCGGTTCGGTAGTTTAGGAGTCCATAGCGGACAAACAACGTGACACGTAATTTATATATATTAATTAAGATGTATACAAGCAATTTTAAAATGTATGTAGGTACTACCATGTATTCCATGTCTACGGAATAAGCAAACATGTATTGTTTCCTATGAGCAAAATAACACCAAATTGCCCGAAAATTTTAGCTTACCGATTAAAAAGCCCTTAAACTGGCAGGACAGTATACCTCGCTCATAGCGTCACTTAATAGCTTAGCTTTTAATCTTAACACGAAATTGGCTTACCACCGACACTTGATCTAGATGGCTTCGGCTCACTTCAATGGCCCCATTTAGTATAACATTGCACTAACTAAATGCGAAATTGAGCCCAATTCGGATGGATCAAATACTATTATATTGGGTAGCTTTTGTCCCAAAGCTGTGCTTTAAAAGGATTAGGGGATATTTAATGGCTGTTAAAAGGAAATTTTTGAGCTATGGAGTTTATGTTTCCTATTTAGGGCGCGTACAATAATTAAGTCAATGAAACACCATCGTAATTATTTTAATACTGTATATAGTGAAAATATATGTCATATCTTATACTGGCTACGCATGCCAGGACTATGATTATGTGAAATATTTACTATCGTAATGCCACCATGTTCTCTCTTGATCTCAACATCAACATACACTTATCTTCAGGCACACACAGCTCTATTTTTTAATGTGAATATTTGTTTTCACATTTGTTTTTTTAATGCTCTAACAGAAGCAGCCAGAGCCGTACAGCGGATACAACTTAATAACTTCTGTATTAAATTCGTATCTGACAGGGCGCCTGTGCTGATGGCGTTAAAAAACAATAAGTCGAACAACGAACTAATACTAGAGTGTCACCAGGCACTGATGGCAATAACCCTGACAAATAGAGTTACCCTACAGTGCATAAAAGGACATAGTGGATATCTCGGTAATGATGCTGCCAACGAGCTTGCGAGGAGATTCCGGAATGATGCGCTCCATCATTTGCCCTTCTCACAACTGCGAACCTGAAATCGCCAAAAATCAACCGTCGCAGCAGTAAGTTCTCTCCGTGAAGCCATAAAGTGCCCAGTAAACTTCTCTGCTTCTTCAGACCTTTACGTACGGACCAAATGAGCTTCTAAATGCGGAAATTGAATCCACGCTACTACTTTTACTACTACTACTATTGTAATGCGTCATAAACGAAGACACTGTCGTTAACTAGTCAAGTTTTTAAACGAACAATATATTCCCTGTTCCATAACAAATGTTTTGTCCATATATTCACCCTTTGATCAAGACAAATTTAAAATCACACAAAATATGAATTTTAACGAATGTAACCTGCCAATATGTCTTGTTAAGCCATTTCACTGTTGCACAAAGAGGTGTACTTCACTGGATTTTATCTACTTTGGTGAAGCACGCGATATTTCTTCAAGTGTTTTGTACTTTATAAGTCAATGGGGCTACGAGTGCTACGATGACTGTAGCAGTCTGAAGGTCGAAGCTACGAAGCATCTACGTTGTTGTGCGTGGAAGTATTGCTTAGTAAAAAGTCTCTATGCGTATTCTACAAAAAGAGCTATGTAGAATGTTCTGAAGACTTGTTTGGGTTGATCTCTTCTGCCTCGTTTCAAAACCGTACGAGCCGTATTAATTCAAAATTTCATCAGCGTCACCTTGATGGCTGAAAGTATTCCACGGTCCGCTTTACAAGACACTTTCATTTGTACCTAGCGAACTGAGGAATGGAATCCCGGTTGGGGTTTTCCTTGGAAGATACGACCTCCAATTGTTTAAAGGACTATAATCCTACCTCAAAAGCTTTTATCTTACCCACAAAAAATGGGTGTCTATGGGGTGTCGATGACTGCCCTTTTTAGGCGTCCCATAGGCTCGATTGCCCCTCTATTATATAAAAACCAAGTGTAAGAAAAAATGCAATGCCAGAAATCTATCTACGACCCACAGCTATGAATAGATTTTTATTTTTAACGATATAATACTTGCGACCTAAAGTTAACAATGAAATAGTGTTCCCTAGTTGTATATAATAGAACCGATCATATAACGTTAATAAAATATACAAAACAAAATTACAGTACAATAAAATATTAAATTAACTATTGACCAACATATCCAGTATTTAACAATCTTTGTAGTTGTCAAAAAATAGTTCACCTTGTTCGTTATTTTAAAAACAGATAACATTTTAAAATGCTTTTCATAATAAATCGAGACCACTGCATCAAAGAGTACAAATACTCTTTTTTGATCTGCATTTTATTTCGGATTTTACTATGAAAGCGATGTTGTGAAGGAAAGGTAGGAAAACGTAATATTAGTTATACTCGCGACTTTATCATAAATTCTTAAACTTGATCACCTCGATCATCGGCATAACTGTTGTATAGTTTTGAATAAACATATTTGTATGCATATGTGCTATGGAACAAACCAACACAATTATGCAAACAATGTCTACCGATTTCACTTGCGGTTAAAGAAAAATTACTTATTAAGAAGTCTTATAAACCGTAAAAATAACAATAAATAATAAAAATAACATCTATAAAAAAGTAATTGGATATAACAAGTTATTAAAAAATCGTGTGTGTACTTATGTACCGGTGTTAGAAGTTATACTTCTTTGGCGAAATAATTTTCTTCGAGTACTTTAGAGGGACGTTTCCCTCTTCGAGTTGCATTTTTCTTGTCCAATTTAATGGTCACTTCCAATAGAAACGATATAATATGTATTAATCATGATATTTTACAATAAACACTATGTTTTTTATCACATTGGAACGGGTTTTCATATAGAATCATTATTTTGGTTTAAATAAACACGCCTCTGAAAAACACTACGCCATGACAGACAATGCAACTTGTCGATAAAACAGAGCAAGCGGCCCAGACAGTTTTACCGCCGTTTGAACAGATACTCAGGGTGTCGGTTTTTTCTGACCGGGTGCGCGCGCCTCTTAAAAATTTACTCTCATCATTTTCCTAACGCGCCAAAAGAAGTATAACTTCAAAAGCATTGGAAAAGCACTGACCTATTTTTTATAACCTTGTACTGACATATTAAACTAACACTAACAAGTACAAAAGTACTTGAGTAACACTCGAAATTCTCGATAGTTACTCGAAACAACGTTATGCTCGGTCTCGAGCCGGCACTGGCTTGACCTTGTTATTTTTTTCTTCGTTTAGGGAGAATATGATGTTTATTTCTTAAGATATTCCTTATATTTTTCTAATTCAAAAGTTTGATGGACTCCGAAATGAGTAGGCATTCGAATTGCTAATAAAGTGATTTCATTTATATAAAATTTAATTTATTACAATATGTGGAAAATTATAATATAAATATAACATTTAGCGGCCGGATGTGATGACGTAGATCCCTTGGAGAATGGGACTGGCTTTGGTATGGGATGCTACTTGTGTAGACAACTCCCTCGGACAAGCAAAAAAGATGGGGCGCCCGCAGAGCAAAAAATAATAAACGGTTTTTCAGCCGCCTAGAAAAGTGTTTCCTCCAACTTCGATTTTGATCCGTTTGGAATAGAGACTCGTGGGCCGTGTGGTTCAAGTGCACAGGCGCTAATAAAAGAATAAGCTCAACGAATAAGTATCGCAATACAGTGAGGAAATGCTGCCAGCGTTAAAGGTACACTGCCACAGGGGCCAAACTTTATAAATTAGTTTTAATTATATACTGTATATTTGTTAAGTCAAAACAAAATTAAATTCATGCTAATGACTAGTTTGTTAGAAGTTGTCTTGGGTAAATTTAACTTCAATATTAATGTATTTATGATGATTGCTCTCAGTCGTTATCATATATTTTCTGTTTATCATTCTTTGGGGAAAATGATGGCCACTCTATCTCACTTTTGGCATCCATCAATTGAGTAATGCCGTCAAGTTGCCGTCACGTGAAAGAGTAGTTTTTCCGTTAAAAGTTGTTTTAGTTATTTTGTGAATATTTAGATATTCAGAAGTCGGTACTTTTTCAAGAAACTGAAGGAATAATAAAAGAGTAATTTCAGTATTAATAAAAACTCAAAGATTAAATGTGAAGTAAGAACATCCCTTTGTATGAAGAAGCAATGAAATTCCTTTTTTTATTGGTCAAAATCATTGGCAATTAAAAAATATTCGGTAAAAATTGTATGTTAAACAAAATGTACTGTGAAATCATAAAACTCGTCGAGATAAGTTTTTTAATTTACCAAAGTGGTAATCCGTCGCGACGTTATCAATCCGCTATGACAACTGACACCTCGAAATACAGATCTATTTGGAACAGTGGGAATTAATTTAAAGCGCTCATAATAAAATTATCTACATCCTTATTCGAGTTCGCTATTTTTTTTGTAAGTGATATAATATATTTATAAAAAAATATGTCGTGGAACAAGTGTACGAAATGTCTCGAAGGTTGTTTATCACAGATTTAGGTTGTTATAAATACAGGAACTGGTTGGTACGATGCTGCTTGGTTAAGCAGAACTTAACCAAGCAGAAACCTTTAAAAATTAGACTCTTACGATGAAATTAAATACAAACAAATTTTTTGTTGTGTGGAAGTTTTAAATGATAGTAGTTATTATTTCTCGAGGTGGCAAGTGGATTAATAGTGTTAGCTAACATAATGCTAGTTTTCAACGTACCTAGAATCTAGAACACGCAATTGACACATACTGTTCTAGTATAAAGGAAATCGTGACAAAAACTACTAAAATTAAAAGCAAGGTGAAAGCAGATCCCAGAAAGGGCCACTGGTTCATCTTACTAAGCGATTTATTCCATTGTCAACTGTTAGTAAACAATGCCTGTTGGAGGCTCGCGATTTTTAATTAATTCCGAGGCTTTCGCGTGATAAGCTCAACTCAAAATCCTTCTGTTTATCGAGAACACCGTAGTTAGTAATTTATGCGAGGTGTCTTGGGGCAAATTGTCAAGAAACCGTAAAGATATTACCATGTCAACATATTTTATAAAGGTATAGTAGATATTCTATGAGGTAAGAATTACGTTGAATATTGTATTGCTCCTTTTCCAACACGCCTACTGCTGATTACCTAAGATGTCGTGTAGAACAGGGTGTGTTGGTTGCAACTCCTTACAAACAATGTGTAAAACAAAAAACTTGGCGATTAAAAAGAGTGGCGGAGAGGTTATTGCCAGTTTTTTTCGTCCTTTCGTTCCCTTGATTTGAGAACTGGCAGTAAATGTAAAATTAAAAGCATTTAACATGAATTTCTTTATTGACGTTCATAACGCTGTACATTGTGTTAATAATGATTGATTTTGAATTTTGTTTTTTTTTTAATATTCTGAAAATATAATGCAGATGGCATATTTGTGCTTGTCACTTCAGCTGAATTTGTCATTATCGTGACAAATTTAAAGCCAAGTCTGCAAAATTAACGTGACTGTGATTTTATTAAACAAATGATCAATTACGGATTACGAAATAAATAAATTGTAGCGCTAAGTTGGGATGTGTCGGTGTTTTAACACCCCCGTGCCTGTGACAAGCACTTAACTTTGCCATCCTAGCTTGGCTTTGGTTTGCGTAGAGATGTTGGTTCCCTCAGCATCGTCTACCGCATACAGCATAGGGAGAGCGCTGAAGAAGCGCTGAAGTGTCCTCATCAGACGTCGAGGATGATAGCGAAATTCCATCCAGTCCTTGCAGGCACTCTTTGCCGCGCTCTTTTCCTCTTTGTGAAACCAGCTGCCAGTAGGTATATTTTCGAACCAATACGACTTAGGACCCTTCAAGGAAAAAAACGTACCCAAAGGACAGCAACACACACGTAAACCCCCCGGCGATACAGGCGACCCTGGCCGGTAGATAGCACTTTATTAAAGTGACCTACTTGCGTGTTTGCCTATTCCGTCAAAAGAAGATGACCCGTTAGGTTAATTACTTTATTACTTAATGGATAAATAAGATATTATATATATATATATACACAACAACATATAATATATATATATATATATATATATATCTTAATATATATAAATTACGTGTCACGTTGTTTGTCCGTATGGACTCCTAAACTACCGAACCGATTTCAATCAAATTTGCACACCGTGTGTAGTTTGATCCAACTTAAAAGATAGGATAGCTTACATCTCAATTCATACCCGCAATATTATTTTATTGCAAAATATTTGTTTATTGTTTGATAGTCACAATTCTAACAGATGGCGCTGTGTTGAAAGTACCAACGTTTCAAATAAGCTACAATTTAATGGCATTTCTATGAAGAGGATTATCAAAATATACGTTTAAGTGTTTTCGCCCTCTAATTACATTATGCTACGGTTACAAGTACTTTAATTAATTATATTTTCCTTTTTCAAGTCTTTCCAGATGGCTATTGTGGCTTTAACACATGTCTGAATCTAATAAGCGATAATAAATAAATATATATATATATATATACATATATATATATATATTATATCTTAATATATATAAATTACGTGTCACGTTGTTTGTCCGTATGGACTCCTAAACTACCGAACCGATTTCAATCAAATTTGCACACCGTGTGTAGTTTGATCCAACTTAAAAGATAGGATAGCTTACATCTCAATTCATACCCGCAATATTATTTTATTGCAAAATATTTGTTTATTGTTTGATAGTCACAATTCTAACAGATGGCGCTGTGTTGAAAGTACCAACGTTTCAAATAAGCTACAATTTAATGGCATTTCCACCAAAAAAGCATGGTGGTCATCATGACTGGTGTTCTCCTACCGTTTCCCTTGAATTAGATTCAGACATGTGTTAAAGCCACAATAGCCATCTGGAAAGACTTGAAAAAGAAAAATATAATTAATTAAAGTACTTGTAACCGTAGCATAATGTAATTAGAGGGCGAAAACACTTAAACGTATATTTTAATAATCCTCTTCATAGAATTTGTATGTTAATTTGAATGAAAAAATGAAATTTCCTCGAAAAGCGAACCTTTTATACTAAAAACATTTAATATAGAGATATTTCGTACCAATAAAAATTATAACACAATATTATTTGTAGGTTTTGAATTATCATTTTAAATAATAGAAAGCAAGAAGGAAAACTCTAAATATAATCCTGGTGAATTTTGGAAGTCGGCAACTGTAACAAAGACACAAATAGGTCGCTTTATTTTGGATTATGCCCTTTTTTACCGGACCCATTACAGGCACAATAGGCACCCTTGATGAGTATACCCTGATGATGAAGGTGTGGATGTGGCGCTTTTCCAAAATACCCTATTATAAATAACAAACATTATTCTATTCATGGTATTATTTATTTGAAACTGTTTAAATTAAATTCAATTTAGTTTTACATTTTTTAATAACTAAAAATATTTAATTGCAGCACGCAAATATACATTATTTACAATATTCTTAATCTATCTACTTATAATAATTAAAAATGGATGAGTAAAACTAAAACAAATTTAAAAGTTTAATCCCTGTGGCAGTGTACGTTTAACACTGGCAGCATTTCCTTCTTTATGATAATTATTCTTAGCGAGGAAACCACCAGCTCTGGGGTCACTTGTATTATCCACCAGGTGCCAACTTAAATCTTTATCTAGTACCTGTGCACTTCAACCCCACGGTCCAAGAGTGTCTATTCCAAAGGGTAACAATAAAGTTAGAGGAACGACTTCAATTTTAACTATTTATTTCTGCTTTAATTTTAGCTTTCGTCCTTGCCCGAGAGAGTTTTAACGGGGCTAACGGACACAAGTAGCATTCATACATATACCTATATATATCATATCAAAGCGTCCCATATTTTAATTAAAATAATTAGTAAAAAATGTATTTTGTAGATTTAATTTAACTACAAGAATTTTCATATGTTTGAAAGCAGTGATAATCTACGATTCGCAGTTATTACGATATGCATTTATACTTTGTTTTCCTTTCTATTTGTACTACTAAATAAAAAACTAGTCTTTATAAAATCATTAAATTACCATATCCGAATATTCCACAGTGTAGGTGCGCTCCATTCATTAAGTCGGTTAACGTTTAATTCTAGTCGGCGAAGTTAATGAGACGTCCTGATGCCACTTTTTAATTTTATGTCCCATTCACTTAATCTCATTTGTTTTAGACGTCAAATTCTGTACCTTGAAGCCTCTATCTGACCCGGTGTCTGTGCTACTTTTAAATTGAAGCATTATACATATTGTTATAATAAAGTCAGTTGTAAGGTCTAACCCCGTCATCAATAGTTTTTTTTTTGCTCTTTGAGAGCAAAATCACGTTACAAGGAGGAAAATCTATCGAGGATATATATACATGTGTGAAAATGAAATGAGAACTTAAGAAGGCGCAGCGCTAACCAGATCCATGCAACTTCCTCACAATCGAGTAGCCCGCAATATCGCAACTCGCGAGGGGACTCTTAGTATTAAAGAAGTCGCAAGCATCCGCGAATATACTATGTAATTACATAAAAATAGCAAATAAATTAATGGTTAATGAAAATGTCGAAAAGTTTCCACAGTTTTATTGTAAATCCAATCTATTAACAGGACCATTAAATTCTATCATGCTAATCTACTGCATTAGCGTAAATGCTATTTTCTACTCCAAAAACCAAAACATCGTCGAAGACAACCGTCAATTTATGAGATGTCAGTATGTTAGGGATCACAATTATTTAGAATAGCTATTGTACTTCAACGGTGTTAACAATACTGTGACAAATACGAACTCACGATAATTACAGCTTGCCCATAGACACCTCTAAGTCTACGGTACCCATTTCTCATCTAACGGTGATAATTAAAAATGCATTTGCATTAGATTTCCATTCGTGTTCAGGCGGACAAGGCCACTAAAAGGCGCATTAAGGCTGTAGAGCGAGGGCTGAATGGAGTTGTGTAATTGCATTCAATCGCACTAGGGCTATCAGAATGCTAATTTTGACAAAGGCACTAATCTCCGCCAAATCAATATATTCGGTATCAAAGGCTTAAGCTCAATTCTCATTTTAAGATAAATTTGATATATCGAGAGTATACGGGAATATTGAGAATTGGAAACACTTTTAGGTATCTAATAGTTATAGAGATAATATTGATGTTTGCAAAAGGTGACGTTTTACAGATTACTGGCTGTTTTTTTATATGACGTAAGTTACGTTCATAGTTATGAACCTGATTCTAAATTAGTATAAAAAATTTGACTGCAAGTAGTTTAGTAATGTTAGTATTTAGGCACTTCATTGATTTACATTACAATATATACGATTTGAACCAATGAAAACTTGTTACACAGTGTAAAAAATTAAAATTTTCGGACACATTACGAGATAATTCGTTATTTTTCTAAAATAAAGTTGTTCATTTATAACGTTATTTTAATTTAATTGAAAGCGTTTGGGTTTATTAATTTATGCGATAATAATTTAAAAAAAAGGTCTGGAATGTGAGGGTTTACTAAATGTATTATGTATAGTAATCCAAGTTTAAAAGTCCAAATTACACCCCGAACCACACAATCAGTAGTAGATCAGTTCATTAACGAACCTTTTTCGGGTCTAAAGGAAATTAATCTATATTATTATGACCTAAGAGCCAAAATTCTATGAAAAACTAAACGCCTGAAATCTAAATAGGAGCAAAATTTGTATTCGTGCTCCTATTAATTAAACGTATCATACTTTTAATTAAAAAAGGAAATAAAGCTGAATTAGTGATTTGCAGTACTTTTATTTAAAAGTATTAATTATTCCTTCTTTTCTTTGAACTTTATCATTGATTAGTTGTAGAAAGGCTTTATACAAAAATTATAAGAACGCTTAAGTAAAATAGCCAGGTTTTCCCAGTTTACTAGTGCGATAAATAGACTCAGCCGCGAAGAATTGAATTTAGATCCGAGACACTTATATAGCAGCTGCTGCTTACTTACTGTGCAAATTCATAGATTTAGATTAAATTTTTGAAGTCATACTTCAAGTTGGATGTTTTTTCGGCGCAGTAGGAGAGTTGTTGATTGAAGTTCAGGAGGAAAAATAAGATAAAGTAGGTAATGATGAAATATGTTATTATAACAGCGCTAAATAATATTTCGTTTTGGAGACAGGCTTAGTTTCTACAAGAGTTTATGCAAGAGTAAACAGCATCAAAAAGTAAATAACTGACTAATTATATAAATGACCTTGACCTGAAAGAGGTTTTTTTTATGTTCAGGAAGGAAATGGGCAGGAGGTTCACCTGATGTTAAGTGTGCCCATAGACACTCGCACTGTCAGAAGGGTCGCAAGTGCGTCGCCGGCCTGTTAAGAAGTGGTACGCTCTTTTCCTGAAGGACCCTTAGCCGAATTGGTACGGAAATACTTCAGTGGGGCAGCTGGTTCACAAAGTGGTGGTGATGGTGCGCGGCAAAAACTGCCTTCATAAACGCTCAGTTGTGAAACCACAGACGTCGAGGTGATACGGATGGTATTCTGCTTTGACGTCCGACGAAACTCAGCTGCATTCCAAAAAACTCGTCTGGAAATAGATTAATAAAGTTTTTTTAGTTACTAAGATAGCATAAACTCCGTAGCGATTCTAGTTTATTGGTTGAACGGACACGGTTATAAACTACTCTGAATGTACCAGGGTCGCATAACAAAACGGTAGTTCATAACAATAACTCGTCTTATCGTTAAGTCGCGAACTCCATCCAAGTTTGTCCCCGAGGTCTGTTCGGCTTACTTGACGAACTTTGGCTGGACTCGACAAGAATTTATAAGAAATTATTGTTCACGGAGCGTTAGGGAATTAATAAGTTTTCTCTTGTTAATAGTAATCATTGCGATGATAGTTTACCGAGTTTAAAAAAACCTTTGTATATGCCGTTGAAAGCTATCGCCTTTCTGTAATTCTGTTAAAACTTCCGTCGTGATATTTCAGGAAAAACCATTTGAAATCTTTTTAACAAAATAATTTTTATCTTACTTACCTAAGGGTCTGTTTCACAATGTATGGATAAAGTACCAAATAGCTATGCAACACATACATTATTTGGAAGATAAATTGTGCTATTTGACATTCATCGAACTCATAGCTTATGATGGACTTTATGTGACGAATAGCGCTATCTGACAGTCGTGAAACGCAACAATAGTGTTTATCCTACCAATAAGTAATAAATAGCTAATTTGGAACTTATGTAGAACTTATACGTACATTGTGAAACAGACCCTTATTAAATATGAGCAAATTGGCCTAGTGGCTTCAGCGTGCGACTGTCATCCCTGAGGTCGTAGGTTCGATCCCGACTGGATTTTCTTTCTATGTGCGCATTCATTCGCTAGAACGGTGAAGGAAAACATCGTGAGGAAACCGACTTACCTAGATCCAAAAAGTCGACGGCGTGCGTCAGGCACGAATCATGAAACAGATACAGAAATCTGAGGCCCAGACCTAAAAAGGTTGTAGCGCCACTGAGTTATTTTTATTTCCTTATTAAATATAGAGAATTGTTATTTACAAGTTGGAACTCTTTCAGATCACATGATCCTAGCACTCCATAAAAATAAAATATCCTTGAATTTTATTATTATGGAAATCGAGCTCAGTCATAAAATGTATGCGGGTGATGAGAATATAAAATATCTGCTTATAATAACATTATGAATGAGTATGTAACAACTAGTTGGTTCACGCATGTCTACGCGGAATTGGGACAAATTCCTATAAAGCCTCATTTAAAATTAAAGTATATATAAAAATATTTGGGATATTACTGTTGATATAAAAAATCAAACAAAGCTTTTAAAATTTATTTGAATAAAGAATGTAATTATTTTTTATTTTTTATTCTTCCTTTTTATCTCTTCGTTTAATAGAACCTTTATGATTTTTGTATTAAAAAGCTGTAAAATATATTTGGTGTAATAAAATCAATTCCAAGTCATAACCGCATTATGATATTTTGAACGTATCTCGAGAATGGCGGAGGTCGAAAGGTCGTAAATTACATCCAACTACACTTTAATCGTTCAAAAGTTGTGTCATAAAAAAGATGAATCATTTAGCCAAGCATAAATCAGTCTATATAGAAAACGTTCTGTATGTAATGGACATAATTATTTGTAATAATTTTACAATAAACGTTGTCTTTAATATACACCATGATACTATTAGCTCCAATCAATTCCCTAAAAAGTAAGGGTTTAATAAAATTTTTATGTAAAAGCAAATATATTTATTACTAAAAGCCTAGGATGGTTTACCACGGTGTTTTCTTCATTTTATAATATTATGTAATCATTAGCATTTTGTAGATATAAACTACGCCGTAGACCTGCTACGAAGCTAGAATACGTTTCACAAATTTCGTGATATATTTAAAGTAAAGTAAAGTAAAAAGTAAAAAATCATTTAATCACATAGGTAACATAATGTACACTTATGACATGTCAGTAAAGAAATACATATTAATGCTTCTAATTTTACATTTACTGCCAGTTCTCAAATCAAGGGCGTAGAACGAGAGAGAAGAACTGGCAATAAACTCTCCGCCACTCTTGTTATTCGCCACTAATCGCCAAAGTTTCTGCAAGAATTAATTGCACCAGATAACATCATTAAAAGTGAAAATTTATTAATATGGATGTATAATGTACTATTTCATATTTCATTTATATAAATAGCATTTAATTTACTTACTTGGAAATGACATTGTAAAATAATTTTCAGCAAGGATAGGCATAACAAACCTAACTTTAATATTCAATAAAGAAAAAAAACTCACACAACAATACGACTTTTATTTCCTATATACAATGTAATCATTATGTTCAAACATTGAGAATTTGCTTAGAAGACCCTAAAAGAGCAAATTCCTCCCGTTTGTCGGAACACGTAATATGAAGCGCGTATATCATGAGCCTCGCAAGACAGACGTGAATGAAGAATGATACACTATTTAGAACAGCCGACACGATACTTTACGATTTTAGATTAGCTTAGCTATTTTTCTAAGCTCGGCAATGTTAGTTGGCAATCATGGCAATATAAAAGCTCGTTTATTTATCTGAGCTCATGCCATTATACGAAAAAATATTTACATATAACATGTATATCGATTTGCGACTCGTGATTGGAACTTTTTATTCCGATATTATACTTTTTTATGTTACAGGAGGCTCATCTGATGTTGAGTGATACCGCCGCTCATGGCCACACATTGCCACTAGGTTCGCAAGTAGGCATGTACTAGGTAGGTATTGTGTGTTTCAGTTATTATTGAAAAAATATTCAACTTTAGTTATTATTAAAACTGTTCTATAACCCAATTATAACAAAGAACATTACAATTTACAGCTTAATAAATTTCTTAAATGTGTTTAATTTTAATCGTAACCGTCTATTGTAAAGGCATCTTCCCACATTATGGAGATTAAAATTGTTTTTTTCGCTGACAAGACGCTGATGGGCGTTGTTTTATAAAAAGCTACGGCGTTAGTAATACTTTTGTTATGTCTGTTTTTCCTTACAATACACAGTTTAGTGTTTTTATGTATTTTTACCTTAAAGGGTTGTCTTGGTTCCTTATATTATGAAAAAATATAATTTGTTTTGATTTTCTTTTTAATAATTTTTATTATTACTTTGTAGGTTAAGAAAATTGTAAATACTGTATACTTGATTGTAAATAAAAAATATATTTTGGAAGTGCTTTCTGATGACATTTTACTTGGGAGCAACGTTACCTCGTGAGGAAACCGACATATCTTAAGGTGGGAACTGACCAACGTTACGAGGTGTAATGTAACATGTAATGTAACATGTAATGTAATGTTACACAGCGAGAATTCGTGCAGTCAGTACGTCGTGTTACGGGGAAACACGACGTAACACTCCGTACTGACTGCACGAATACTCGCTGTGTAACATTACATTACATGTTACATTACACCTCGTAACGTTGGTCAGTTCCCACCTTTAGATCAATGACACATCGACATAGCGTGTCAGATTCAGAATTGGGACCACGAGGGGTCATCAAAAACTATATATAAAGTTACATAAATTATTAAAGCAAATGCAAATTGAGTCCAAGAAGCCGATAAGCGCAACATGATTTGATTTGATATTTTTGAAATACAATTCCTATTAATTACCTTAGCACTGTAAAGGTAAAAGCATCGTAAACTCTCTTTTCTGATATTATAATTAGCTTTATGAACATCCTGGTACTACTCAACAAGGGCTCTTGGACGTAGTTTCATTTATTTTTTACTTTTTATTTAATTATTGTTTTACCTACCTGTCGCAGCGTGATGTTCCATAGCCTACAGTTCTTCTCATAAAATTATTATCTTTTGGCTGCACCAATTTGAGTTTTTTTCTATTTATTCTATGATCTCTGATGTAGTTTAAGAATGAGAAAGAAGGAAACATTAAAAATTAAGTTTTATTTAGTACTTAAACTAAAAGCGAACAGTCCACTACATAGGGGTTCTAAGTAAAATGTCATATTATAGCGAAACTTTCACGGGGGCGGCTAGTTATTAATATAATAGTTTTTTTTATTTTAACCAATCGATTTAATTAAGTAATGTATTATAAAAATATGCCTTTTAATTGTTTAAATTTAGAATAATGGAAGTATAATCCCATACCACAGCCTAACATTTGATCAAAACTTTAATAATTTAGAAAATAACTAATAAACATGGATTTAATGCACATTGCTTTATTACTAAATAAACTGTTACAATCCAATCTATTTCATATCCAATATAAATGTTTACATAATAACAGATGTTTGAAGAGAGACCTGATGAAACGCGCTAGTACTATTAGTTTAGTTGAAAAAAATATTTTAAATATTAAATGTTGCATATTCGTCTGGTTTATTTAAATCACTTGTACACGTTATACCTTGTACACCTCTACAAAGTTACTTTGAATTGGTTCATTCACATTCTTTTTATGAATGTGTTTTAAAAGTACTAGAAGTTTTCAAGGGAATGAAAGACCTGTGCTTTAGAAGCTAAAATAAACACTGCCCTTGAACTTCTGTAACACCTGGAGGTTTGTTTGGCTGTTTTAATGCTGTGTGTGTTTTTTAAACCCAGACCCAAAAAGGGGGACGTTATGTTTGAAGTGTCTGTGGGTCTCTATGCTGTGACATCCTAGGACCTAGATCCTAGAGGAATAGATCGTGATCATTCTTAGCTATAATTAAAAGTCCTTATCAAAATTTTTAGTTAGCTGCAGAAATCTTACACTTAACAGCACTTTGCACTACAGTTACTTTATTTATACACATATGTTTGACCTAACATTTTAAAAACCTCTATAATATGCTAGTACTAATGAGCTTCTCTGATAATGGAAATGATCGAACGAAAATGTTTATTATTTTTAGGTACAAAATACATTCTCTAATATTTTGGTCTTCGTAATTGCTTAAAATAACAAAATAATAGACTTTCTACACTAGAATTGTCGTGAATTTTATTCCTTTGTAAAGTATTAAGTATTTTGTACGATCGTTTTATGTAATATTATAACAATCTTGTTTTGAGTGTAACTCGTGGTAGGCAAGGAGATAGTAACTATCGCCATTGACTAAGCTAATTCAAGCAGGCGCTCGAAAAATATATGTTTAATATTTCTGATGCATAATTTAAAATTAATAAGTTTACGAAGTGTGTTGTGGTTTTTCGATATTAACAGAAAATACTTTTCATTAATTAATATAATATATATAAACCAATAATTGAAAAACTATTTACTTCATTTTAATGTATCTTTTTCATAATTTAATGTACAATAAAGTATAGCTTGACCACACACTTGCCTGTTAACAAAAATATCTGTAAAACAGACACAAAAATGTATCTATTTCGTTATCCGCAGTACCAGTCTTTGGATACAAATATTTATTGACTTGTGTAACAAGGAGTCTTTATATAATAGGCAAATAGGTTTCTACACTTTTTCACACACACACTGGCAATTTCAAATAGGTATTCACTTATTATCAATTGGAGCTGAAGTATTTAAGAAGAGAGAAAAAATCACACCCAAGAGCTTAGGGTCGCAAAAAAGTTATTATGACGGTTTGAGGTACGTTTAGTATTCATTCACTGAATATCTCTTTAATAGGCAAGTGGTTAGTAGATGATAACTAGAATATATAAGATGTTTTTCCTAAAATTGAACCCAGACAGGCGTTGCTCAAAGTACTACAAGAATTAAGCCACGGGAAGATATACCGGAAAACGGGATCCCTGTTACAGAACCTAAGTGCAGAGTCGTGTTACTAGTGTAGCAATTAAGTGCGCTTGTTGCTACAATTAAAACTTACTTCTTTGGAATATATGTAACTTAATAATACATCCGTAGACCTACAGCTACGTATTATTGAAAAATCCAATACACCTCACCGCCATGGCGGAGGCTTCTGCTATTGAGAATGTCATTTGACAGATGAAATTATAATCGTAAAACGTTATGTAAAGTAAAACACTTGTTCCCTAGCGGAATTTCCTCCCATTTTCCCTCATTTTTGCAATTTTCCATCAAAGCCTTTGCGGGCAGCCATTGTGCCGTTTATAAAGATATTTCGTCCGTTCGTAAATTCCATGTATCGAGAGATGACAAAAGGCTGAGCTAACTAACTGCCGGCTTGTCGGCACCTTGCCGCTTTGTCAAAGAATGTGTACACGTTGCAAAAACATTTCAATTTCGAAACTATTCCTAAAGTCACTTGCTTTTGTGCACTGAGTTCTATTGTTGGGAGCATATTTAACTCTTTAAAGAAAAATAAAATCAAAGACAATACTATATTTAACTCTTTATTTACAATTACACCTTTGTAGCTCAGTCGGTCAGATATGTAGTTCATCTCATGTTTTAAAACTTTGATAGCCGGATAAAAAGTCGGAAATATTAAAAATAACACATTTGAACTTCACAGACATCATTTCCTTACTTGAAAAATTATAGATGCATATTATATTCTTTGTTAATTTTCACGGATTTTTTTTAAACAAATTTACCGGTGAATGTCAGCAGACCAAGCAACGAAAGTGCAAATGGATAGGCCATACATTGCGAAGAGATTCCAATTATATCCCCAAGCAGTGTGGACATCCCTGGCGTCATACAGTACAGCAGATGAAGCAAAGAGATCCGAAAAGACCGAACGCGGTCGTGACTCACTGTGGACGCCATCTGCCAACCAGTAAGGAAAGCGGAAGAGTTGACGTCCCAACCAAACTTGCTGTCGTACAGTTGCAGATGGGGAAAAGACAGCCGGAAAGACTTGGAGTGGGGTGAAATACGAGGCTCAAGACTGAACGGTGATTCTCCATAATCATTGTGGACGTCTCTGCCCCATCTAGGGGTTACAGGATCCACCACTCTGTACGAAATTTAATACTTTATGAAACTTACGAACTTTTGCCGAAAAATATACTGTTATGTCAAATATATTATAAAAAAACAACGGCAACGTGACTAAAAGTTACTAAAAAACCTTACTAGATATTATTATACTATTGATAAACTGTCCTAGTTTATTCTGAAACACTCTGTGCATATTTGTTTAGTCAAAAGAATACAAACGTACCCGAAACTAAAACAATTTTTTGTCAATAAACAATTGTTTCTAGATGTATTTGCGATCTGTACGCCTGGTACAATCAGGTTGACACACAAATATTTGTTCGTTAGCCGCCGCACTAGACTGTATCGGATGTAAGGCCTTTGTTCAAGAATTCACACACAATCTACTAACGGGTTATGACCTCCTGGTACCCGGCAGTGGCATGTACTACCTTTTTAGTTACACAGCTTTTCATTGCCGGGGGTAACTAACTAACTACTTAAAGAGAATTTAGAATCGATATTATTTTAAAGCAAATTACATTGCATCTTTTACTGCATTTACCATGAGAGATGATATAAGAAATATACCGATAACTTACCCGTTGGTGGAACAATGAAGATAAATGTTATTCAAGTTTGACGTCAAATGAAATAGCAAATAATAGGATTGTATCGATACAATGAGGATTATGGATAGCCGAAGATTTGCTGTGCCTTCACTAATTAATCTGATCCCCGGCCGCATATCACACCGTAATGTAACTACAACAATCTTCGTAAAAAGTTTATTCTTGCTCTGTAGTCTTCTTATTCTTCTTTTGCTCTCTTCATTTCTGTAGGTCGTGTTAGTAGCGCTGGACAACCTCCTCCACTCTCTACTGTCTTCGCCCAAGCTCTGCGCCTGGTTTATGGTAAGACCTGTAAGGGTATTTTTATCAGTCCAGCGAGTAGGCGATTGGCCTCGAGAAAAGTCAAAAGTCAAATTATAATAAATATTCATATAGGTAACAAATCAATGTACACTTATGAACGACAAAAAAGAAATATGGGTCATACACAAAACGAGTCAGAATTTTGTGAAAAAAAAAACATAGTCAGAACTTTTACGAAATCAGTCTTATTTATTACCTTATAATCATAGCATTTAAATGACAATATAAAACAAGATCGTTTTTCAGTTTTGACTGAAATATTAAACTTTTAATTTTTTTTGTGACCACTGAAGGGACATACTTCCACAGAATAGAACAAAAACAAAAACAATCGTTACGTTAGTCTTAAAAAGTTATTCATATAAACAATACAAAGTAAAAAAAGGATTTTAAAAGATATCATCATCACTCGAATCAAAAAATGAACGGCCTTTACATTTCTTTTGTGGTGCATTTGAGTCATCAGAGTCACTGTATTCTGGGAATGCACGGACTCTGGATTTTTTGGGTGTTACTTTTGGTGGCGTAATTGAGTTTTCCAAGTCACTTACATCAAGGGTTGGACAGAACCTGAATTTATTAGCAGTTACTGAGTCATCAGAGTGTGTATTAATTAAATTTGGCCTTTGTGGGGTTAATGGTTGACGGGTTGGGCTTGGTGATGATTCCAATGATGGTGTATTAAACAAGGGTTCAAGCAGAGTTGGGGTTGTCGGTCCAGTGGCTGTAGAGGCTGATGTAGTGTTATTAGTGGTTGCTGGACTGGGGGTTGAAGAAGATGTAAAATTCTGTAGAAGTTGTGTTTCTATAAAATTACACGAAATGCCCTCAACCTCTATTTGTCCAATTTCAAAATGGGTACATTCAATATGGGCTGCACATAATAAGCAGCTCAATCGTCTGCAACGTAAAATGTTAGGTGCTTTTGCACTCCATGCAACCTGATGAATCTTGAAGGTCCCTTTAAAAGGACGAAGTTTGACGTTTGCAATTTCTTGTATATTAGATACTTCATTATCAATACGAATAATTTCAATGCCTTTACAGTTACCTTTTAAACATGAAATAAAACTATCAATGTTCGATATATCTTGGCCATTTGTAACTGCATTATCGCATGTCCGTTTTATGCATCCACCTACCCCATCAGGAGCACCTTTGTCATGTCCTGCCTCGCTGAAATGCCAGTTAATGATTTCTGCTTTTGAAATTTTGCTAAGATAGTTTGCTATTAAATGAAACATTGTTTTATTACGATACTGGGTAGTAGGCCCATCACTGAGTACATGCAGCTGCTTCAAATCTGGTGTAAGTAACTTTATTCTTTGAATAACAGGTTTTAAATGTGCACAAATGAACACGGGATCGTGTCTTAAGTTTTCTGATACAGTGCAAAGACATGTGGTTTGTGTAAGGTTTGTTGGTGGCTGATTATTTGACGAGTAGTACACACATGTATGAAGTGAAAGTTGTGCTTTTAGATCCGCCAAAATGGGCTGATTGAATTTCTGATCCATATTTGCAGCAATAATTTTCTGAAAAATCAATATGAAGTAAGCCATCTGTTGGCGTTAAGTTTTGTTTGATTGATCGAATAACTCTGTGTTGGTTTTATTTGCAAGATGTTGAAAATATGTAGGTAATTTTGTCTTAAATATATTAACGAGTAATTGATGAGTAGTTTTAACGGCTTCTTTAATAGTTTTTTGGCATAGCTTTTCTTTTCCTTTAATGACTTCTAACACTTTTTAGTGATCCATCTTTGGTAAATAATTGTATCATTGCCATTGATCACATTAAAATTTACTGTATTCTCAGAGCATTGCAAACACGTCCTTTCCAGGCAAGAAACACTGAGAGTGTTGTTACAGCAGAAAGCCCTGGCAACATCAGTAGCGGTAGAATAACGTATTATCTTAGCTTGGCTTAAAGCACGAGCAATAAAATCATTATTTTACAAATTAAGAATACACTATCGTTACTTTCCAAATAAATATTGCTCTTTTCTGTGGACAATGTCTCTCGTGTGGACTTCTCAGTCCACAGAAAAGATGTCCACAGGAAGGACTTTTATTAAAAAAGTAAGCATTGCTCGATCAGTTTTGACGTTATACAAACAATTTAAAACATTTCGAAACCACTCCTAATAAGAAACGATGGCTGCATGCTAATCGGTAAATTCATTAATTACTTACTAATATACACCAGGAACAGGAAAGACTCACTGATCTTTGATGAAAACTCAGTAAAATTTATAAAAACTGTTGTAATAAACTACGAGCGCTCAGTCACTCAATCCAAACTGGCAAACGCCAGCCGTGTATTGTGGCCAGTACAAAAAAATAATTGTGAAATAGTATTTTGAGTTAGCTCGATAAAATCGATTGAATTTAAGGTCTACAGAAAAGACGTGATTTTGCATAACCAACTGTTTATTGCTAATTGTGTAGGTTTAGCTAGATATATATTTAATAACTTGGTAACATTTTAACATTCAGTATACATATTATCGATAATTAATATTTATTATGAGATAACACTTGTTAATTAAGAACAGCATTTGTCAAAATGTGCTTACCACGTTCACGAACAATCCACAGAAGGGGACATTTTAATACTTTTCTTTTTTTTTCAACAAATTAGTAACTAAATAATTCCATATTTAGCAAACGTAAATGAATTATTTAATTAATTATTTTGGTCGAATATCAAAATAACTATTATAAGTATTCAAATATTTGTGAATAATATATCAAAATATATATCAGCATAAAAAAAGTATTATTTTTAAACAATCCTCAACCTGAACTAGCCCATGAGTTTGACCCATATACATTAAATGCTTCTAATTTTACATTTATTGCCAGTTCTCAAATCAAGGGCGTAGAACGGAAAAAAATAACTGGCAATAAACGTCTATAGTGCTCAAACGAAGAGTCTATAGTGCATATAATACCCCTTACTTATAAGTAAATAAACAATTATTTCGTTTTCTTACTAAAAAGTTGTACAAATATACTTATTAGATTGCGTGAATATAGTAAAATTTGTCAGCAAGTTACTTTATTAATTACTATCAAAAGAAAAACGTCTTAACCTTCAAATTGTCTTCGGTGTTAAAGAGGGACGTAATAAAAAGGGGAAGGTGGGGTTAAACTCGGCCCAATTTCAGTGGTAACATCAAAGGATACAAATTATATACCATCCACGAAACGCTGCGTTTATTGCTGGAGTAATGAGCTGGCACAAAAAATGTGTGGAGCCTATTACACTTTCAATTCAATTTCAACGCTTTTCTCCTAAAACGTGAAAAAATACGATGTTTATACACAAAAAAATTGAGGTGTGTTCATAAGTTTCAAGTTGATTGTCATGGTATTTGATTTGTGCCTTGGTCGAATATCAAAATAACTATTATAAGTATTCAAATATTAGTAGAATAATGTCATGAAAAAGTATTAAAAAATGAAAGTATACATTGGTTGTCAAATATTTATGCATGCTTTCAGAAATTGCATTCGTAAACGAACATCAAACCGTTGGTACTCTACATTCACTCTGCTTAGTAAAGTAGTGAATTTAATATTTATTTTATATTCATTGTATTACTTTCATAAAATCATAAATTAACTTCAGCTAATCTGTTACACGACATTAATTAACTGTTAGGCACTTCACTTCCACTTTATTTCTAGATAAAAGTAAATCAATTGAGCATTTTTTGTCTGTCGACATTCATAAGTGTACCTACTTGGTAACCTATATGAATAGAGTTGGATTAAGTACTTTGAACCTGATTTTTGAAAGCGATTGCTATTAATTAACATTCAAAAATAATGATTCGTAAACAAATATCAATCTTCAACTATACCATTGGCCTTCTAAAGCTAAAATAAATAGAATTTTGAAGATATTAGTTCTAAGCACGACTCTATAGTATTCACTGCTCAGATTGCGCATATCTGTCATGACCGTCAGATATAGGGTAGTTTTTCATTATTCCTCTCTCGCTTCACGTCATTGCCAGAGGTAAATACATATACATTCATTTATTACAAAATATGTGTTATTAGTTTTTATAACTTAAAAAATAGGTGTTCTAAGTCTAATGGCAATTAGAAAGAGACGTCCTCATATAGAATACTGCTCCCATCTCTGGGCCGGTGCTCCCAAATACCTGCTTTTTCTTTTGACCAAATTCAGCGAAGAGCTTGTCAAATTGTAAATCTCCAACAGACATTGGGTCTCTATGCGTATTCTACAAAGTGTACAATGGAGAGTGTTCTGAATAGTTGTTTGGGTTGATTCCTCTTACCTCGTTTCATCACAGTACGAGCCGTATTAACCTCATCACCTTAATGGCTGGAAGACTTCCAGGGTCCGCTGTACAAGTCATTTTCTTTTGCGAACTGGCGAACTGTGGAGACGACTCAAAAAAAGTGTACTTTCTTCAAAAGCCTACTTAGATAAAACGTTTTGTGTCTAATCATTTAAAATAAGTACATCCTTACTCCGCAACATTGACCAGGCTTTTATCTAAAGTTTGTGAGTTTATGCCGAGAGACAAAACATTCTAAATCCGCATCGCATTAACCGAATAAACGGCACGCAAATTCGATACTCCCCAGCACCGCTAATACCCTGGTATTGAATTCGCTGGCTGAGTTGTTACAGACGCAATGGCACCAATAATTTCAATAGGTACACGATAATTATTGACATAATAAATGCAATTTTTTTTGTTGAATAGTGGGTCAAACGAACGCCCAAAAACCCATTTTAGTAGATACGTTGCCAGAGAGCGAAGTATTATTATACTCTTTCTTTTAACAATTGGAGGACGTATCTTCCAGGAATGTCGGGAAACCCCCCACTCACCGGGAGTCGATTCGACAGCTTGCAAAACAAAATGTCTTGTGAAGCGGACCGTGGAAGACTTCCAGCCATTAAGGTGATGCTGATGAAAATGTTTGTTAACTGTTTGAACGAACAGGCACCAGCGGATTTTGTCTCTGCTTAATGAACACTTGCTAAGAGGACGAACGAGCAGTGTTGGCCTAGTGGCTTCAACGTGCGACTCTCATACCTGAAGTCGTAGGTTCGAACTCCGGCGCGCACCCATAGACTTGTGCGCATTTAACATTCGCTGGAACGGTGAAGGAAAACTTAGTGAGGAAACCGGCTTTCCTTAGACCTGAAAGTCAAAGGTGTGTGTCATTCACAGGAGGCTGATCACTTACTTGCCTATTAGATTAACAAATGATAATGAAACAGATACAGAAGTCTGAAGCCCAGGCCTAAAAAGGTTGTAGCCCCACTGGTATTTTAAAAGGACTAACGAACGTTAAAAGAAGCTATTTATGTTTAATCTAACACTTTTATTCCACCAGTTCCATTAATCTAATCTTGCTGGTAAAACGCCTATTTCTTCTATAAATGTAAAAAAAAAATTTAATGTCCCAAAACTTCCTGGATCCTGACTTCGTGGGTCCTCGTTACTTCTTTGCCCTTTGTAAGCGGTGAACTTAGATTAATACTATGTAAACTACAAAGTAACACATCATCTAAATAATAGAATACCGCGGAAGATGCCTCAGAACGGTTTTAATCAGAATTACAGCGCACAGAACAAATCTAATTTCGGAAACGCCACGGAGTGACTTCAACAAAATGCGGTTTGCCGAGCAAACGGTTTAGTGATGCGCCATTACATCGGTATTAAAGAATCTGTTACTATCTTCAGGGATCGTTTTGATTAAAATCAAACCATCGTAAGATTCAAGGGTTGATGGGATCATTATGAATTGCCTCCTTTTCATAAAGCTATCTATCAACTTCATAGTTACACAAACGATCTAGTTTAGTTCTCTTGTTCTCAAGCTTATTTACCTGTATAAAAATTCTACAAATATATAATTTATGACTGAACCTAAAAGATGAAATAACATTATTTTTTATTATATTTTGAATGTTGAATACTTAAGATTTGTTTAGTACGAATTTACACTAACTTGGCTTTTTTTTTTAATAAAGAACAATAGGCAAACGGGCAGAAGCCTCACCTGATGTAAAGTGAATGATGATAGCCCATAGACACTCTCAATGCCACAGGTCTCGCCAAATTGCCGGCTTTTTACGAATTGGTACTTTTCGTGAAGGACCCTAAGTTGGTTCGGAAAACAGTGGTTTAAATAATTCATTAGTTGTTCAGTGCATAAATACAAACACTACACACAGTTAGATAACCATTACTTATTTGCAAAGTAAGATGAGAGTGATGAGGAAACGTTCTATAGGTAACGTTCAATTATGAATTAATATCAAGATTGCCGTGAAATGTTATCGAGCACAACACATCACTAGAGACAATGTAAAGAGACGGGCGCTTACACCCAAGCGTCGGCGAGGAATCTGACTTACGGCCTGGCCACGGGGATCGGCGGTGCGAACTGCGATGCGGGAGGCGAGGCGACCATTCGCGCGGGGCCGTTTGCAGGCCACGGACCAGTCACGTTTGCCGCCGCGACCAGTAAGGAAGTTCGACAGCGAAATGTCTCTATCGAAATCATCTCGATATTGCTTGGAAAGTAATAGCTTTTGGTGCAAGATCTAATATTTGGAGAAATTGTGGAGAATTCCACAAGAAGTATGAGAAATTCAGAATATATCCAGAATTATTTTTTTGAGTATACCAGAATGAGTATTGAAACCTTCAATTATATTCTTATGAATATTCAACCAGAATTGGAGAAAAAAGTTAAAGCAAATAGAATTTTAAGTGCCGCTGAAAAATTGTTTTTGAGATTAAGGTATATTAAATTAATGCTGTGGATGGCCAGACTTCCAAATAGCTGGTCTAGCCAGTATTTCAGTAACAAAAAACTCTGTATTCATTTTTCGCCGCGACCGCGACTAAACTTATTTATTCCCTTCTCTATTCGCCGCGACTGCCGCTCGACTCCGTGGCTTGCACCGTACTGATTCATGCATTTGTTTCGCTCGCCCGTCGCGACGTCAATCGCCCGCGCGATTCGCTCGGTACATTTCGCCGGTCGCATCGCTGGTCGCCGTTGCGCGTGGCTTGATTAGTACATTGCTATGAGTTTATTTCAGTCGCTAGACGCATCGCGGTTCGCACCGCGCGAATATTCGCGTCGGCGAATGTCCCGTGGCCAGGCTGTTATACAGTAGCTAATATAAGGCCGACACCCGGATTGGCTCGCTCCAATGAACAAAGGACCATATTGAGTTTCTGTAATCTATCGTTCTGGGATGTGGCCCGAGTATGAGTTGCCATGCGTAATATATTGTATATTATGTATTTGATGCTAATATTGTATATAGGCAATACTTACTCGTATATATTGAAATATCATTGGCTTAGGTTTATATTGTTGTTGTATGTGGTGGACAGTCACACAACATTTTATTCGATTAAAAACTAATAAATAGAATATTAAAACAAATTTAAAAAGTTTGGTCCCTATGGCAAAGTTTAATGCTGGCAGCATTTCCTCGCTGTATTGCGATACTTATTCGTTGAGGAAACCACCAGCACTGGGGTACTATCTACCAGATATATATATAAAGATTTTTTTAGTACATTATACTACCCATTTACTTAGTACATTACAAATACATCAGAAGATAAAGGAAGTTTTATCGTAAGGGTTACATATTTATTTTTTCTTTGAGAAAATCTTATGATATAAATTGAACATTTTGAAGTTTCACAAACCAACAAGGGTCATTATGCCTTTTTTCTAAAAACCCACCTATAAAATAAGTATGTTTATATAAAAAGCTACAAGTACCGATAAATGACCGTCCTTTAGAATACTATGCTAAACAAAGTGTTTAAGAAGTGGACTATTTATTGTTCAAGAATGTTTGTATAAACAAAGGCTAGAATAGTAGGAGTTGGGGGCATGTATTAAACTCCACAGTTTGTATGCCACGGCCGCTCTACAACAGCCTTATTCTGAAGTCAAAAACCTTTATGTATTAGAGAGGGAATTGTGAATAGGGTAAAGTCCTTTAGCAGCACTGGATGAGACTTGCCCTCGGCTTAATTAAGTAATAAATCGTAATAAATGTTTTATTACTATATAATAATAAAAATCATTAATATAAATCAAAATCAAATATATTTAACTAGCGTTAACAGTTAACATTATTACCAGTAGTTTAATAACTATTTTAACGTCTTTGATCTTATCTGATGCTTTCTTCGCTCAACGAATAAGTATCGCAATACAGCGGGGAAATGCTGCCAGCGTTGTAAGTAGGTACACTGCCACAGTGACAAATCTTGGTTTAGTAAATTTGTTTTAAATTTCTTCTTAGCAATTTTTTATTATTATTATTAGTATGTAGGTTAAGAATATTGTAAATACTGTATATTTGTGTGTTGAAAATAAATTTAGTAATTTAGTATTTACAACAATATTAAAATGTGTCGAGAATAAGACCGTCACAAAAAGGATTTGCGCGACTTTAACCTTATTACAGAGTTAAGAGACGGCTAGTTTGCTTTATTTTCGTATTATTTCAAAATCGCGTTAAACTGTTGCTAAAGTATTTGAGAGACGTGCTTATAATGTCTTTAAGATTTCTTCTCGAAAGATTCTTTCAACGTTTTTCTAAGCAACTATCTCAACAATCTTTTATTTATTCAGAGTCGAGACTTAGTTTTATATAAATATACTTACGAAAGTCGTTATATTTTATGTAATTTTAATTTCAAAACAATAAATCAGCCTTCATTAACAAACATTTATGCCCTTTAATGCGATCACTGTTTAAAATAATATTCAATTATTGTATTAAAGGTATGGAATCTCGAGGCAACATTCTTAATTCGAAATCTCGTGGGATTGAGAAATACAATCTCGCGTGATCTGGGCATTGTCGAGATCTCGGAATCCTAGATATTTAGAAGTGTTTTTGGAATAACTTCTTGAGAAGCTAAGAGTATCGAGAGTGCTATCTGATAAGCACCATCTTATTTCAGGCGCTATGTACCCAGCAGCTGAAAATGCCCTCTCAGACTCAACACTGGTTGGCACCAGCGTGAGTGAGCTATTATTATAAGCGAAGCGTAAAAAGCTACCTTTAACTACTCTCAGATTCTCTCTTGATGAGGTTTATTTTTATAATAATAGGGATTTTCAAATATACTAACGCTGCGGTTGCAAATACAAGACGCTCCGAGATACGCTTGTTCATCGAAGAAATTATTTTCTGATACTACCACCACTTAATCTCAACGTAATCTCGTTAATCCTACGAGATCTCGTCATGTTAAGCTTCGGGATTGATCTGGAAAAATGGTACGAGATCTCGCGGGCTCAGAATCTCGTGAGATCGAGATTGCATTCCTTAAAGTTGTAATTGTACAACACGACACATTCAAAAAATTCTCTAGACTTTATAAAATTTTCTTAGTATAATAGGCACAGCAGACAGCAGTGTTGCCTTAATGGCTTCAGTGTGCGTGTGTGTGTAAAAGCGACATGCCTTAGATCCTAAGCTGACGGCGTGTGTCAGGCACAGAAGTCTCATCATCATCTCCTCCTATTAGAAATAAAAGGTCACGAAACAGATATAGTAGTAAACAGTCTGTAAACCAGACCTAAAATAATGTAGCGCCACTTGTATTTTCTGTTCTAAGTTAATTATGTAATTCACCACCCATAGCTTCGAACCCAAAACCTTTTAAGTGAACTTGATATTTTTAATGTTAAAAAAAAACATTTTTAAACACAAATACAACAGATATAAAGAGATGTATTCATTTAAGGATCATGGACTTTACAGTATATATCAGATATATGTATATTTTATTCACTGGTAAGAAACAATCTAAAAGAGCTACCTGCTACAAGCTCTTCTCTTCAAGAACCTTCTAGATAATATTATTATAGATAAGCCAGCTGAAGCAAGTGTTTATTCGACATATGTTTTAGAGTCGCTACACTCAACACTCCTAGTAGTAATAAAAAAAATAACTTTTAGTTTTGTTCCAGCGTAATTTGTTTAAAATATCAATAGCAGATAGATTTCATATTGTTTTAAAACGATACATTCATGACGACACGGATATTTAAATTGCTGTTTGTTCGATATTATACAGATATAGTGGCACTAGATGAACCATCAGACAACTTCGTATTTTTTATTTATTTTACAAATATAAACCTAAAAATACCATATTGTTAATCTTTTAAATAATTATCTGTAATTAATATCTGTTTAAGTTAGTGTTATATGTTTTAAGTCAAATAACTTCAGGTATGCTAAAATGCATATAAGCGGATATAATCAAATTGATAAAAACATTTAACTATTGTTACACAGGACTTGTATTTGGTTGAAAAGTGGGACCAAACACATCCAGACGCTCTATTCCGCCCGTACAGTTATGCACGATCACGTATAACCTCTAAAGTGCTTAGTATCTCTACGAGAACTCTTTGTCGCGGTATTTTTATGCGATTTTATGTATAGCGCATGTATCGTACATACGTGTCTTATTAGGGGACTCGTATACATCTATTTTATAAAAGAACTATTCGTGTAACTTCAAGTGCTTATTGATGTGATATACAAGTACCAATTGCAAGAGATGTGGTGTTAGAGGAGAATGTAGCGAATACCATGAACTGCAAAAATAACCAATCAGTCCATTCTCAACCAACTAAAGATCACCAAAAGACAGTCGACTATTATTTACACGGGTGCTTAGCTACTTTGGCGATATTGCCAAGAGAGAACCGAATAGTCTCGACAAGTTGGTAGGAGGAGTGATGGCAGGTTAAGTCGGGGTCGATCGCCTACCCATTGGTCTAACCATATTAAGACTAATGTTCCAAACATCCCTAATACACTAAAACAAATTGAAAATAGAGTGCTGTGGAAGTGGCAAGTTGAAGACAGGGGGAGTAGAGGATGTCGTGCGGCGTCACTAACAAAATCTTCGGAAATGAAGAGAGTGAATTAAGAAGAATATCAAAATAAATTGTGTAAGTTCAAGTTATTTAATGAAATAATAATTATTATTGTTTTATGCTCATTTATCAATCTAATCGAAAAGTAAGTGATACGCCTTCTGTGCTTGACACACGCCGTGACTTTTTGGGTCTAAGGCAAGCTGATGTTTTCCTTCACACGAGCGAATGTTAAATGCGCACATAGATAGAAAGTCCATTGGTGCACAGCCAGGATCGAACCTACGACCTGAAGCCACTAGGTCAACACTACTCTGTGTACATAAATAGTTATTCTTAAATCGTAATCCACACACGATTTGATGTAGTGAGCTCCCATACATCTGAATGTGGTCACGTATTGATCCCCTCATTGCACATGAAATCGATTCTTTCAAAGGACTCGCTTAGATTTCAATGTGTTTTAGATTTATATGTAGGTAAGTGATTTATTTATTTATTTCGTATTCCTACACACAGCTAACATAACTTATATACAACAACAAAAAACAATTATACTAAACATATAGCCATAGCCAAAGATGGATGTATAATTCATATATTATTAAATTCAAATATATACAAAAGAAATATCAATAAAAATTATTAAATACGTAAATAATACCTAATTCGGCTGTGCTGTCTGATGGTGTGGAAGTGAGGGTATGTACATTGTACGTGTGGCTGTGTATGTAGGATGTGCTCATGATGCAGGTGATTTATTTCTCGTCTCTTTCGTTTCTTCTAAGCATATTCCGCCATAGCATATTGGTCGTTGTATGTTGTGATATAAACATTACATAGATTTATTAATTTTACAGCAAAAATACTTACATTCGTACAATACGTAACATATCTATGTTATGTATCCACTTCAAAAATCGCAGCCAAATTGATATGAGACAATTTTAAAAAGCCAATTTGAGCCCAATAGTAATGCCAAGAAGGTAATGATGTTTTTATATAGATTATGGTAGGTTTTTGTCCAGGTTAGTTAGTGAAGTTTGGGCCAATGCCAATACAATAATAGAGACAGGACTGACAGCCTTACGAAGCGTTAGACTCGGGGAAGTTTTTTTTATACATCAAAAGCTAAGTTAATTATGAACATTGCAAGCAAAGCTAAGTAGCCGACAAAGTTTCAGCCATTTTGGAGCCAACGGGCATCGCTAGAGACGATGGCAAGCGGCCGGATGGGATGACTTTGAATCCTCTGGAAGATGGGATGGGCTTTGGTATGGGATGCTACTTGTGTGGACACATTATCCCCGTCTCATCACGACAAGCACAAAAGCTGGGACGGCCGCAGAGCAGGCGGAAAATATTAAACGACTTAAATATTAGTCATTCCTCAACTATGATTTTGTTCCCTTTAGAGTAGAGGCTCTTTGGCCGTGGTGTTCAAGTGCACAGGCGCTAATTAAAGATTTAAGTTGGGGTGTGGTACTACCGGTGATCCCAGAGCTGGTGCTTTCCTCGCTCAACGAATGAGCAATACAGCGCCAGCGTTAAAGGTACGCTGCCACAGGGACCATTTTTATTTTTTTTTTATTTTCTATTTATACATTTTTAATTATTATTACTATACAGGTGAAGAATATTGTAAATACTGTATATTTTTGTGATGGGATTAAATCAATTTGTAGCTGATAGATATTATAAAATAAATGGTGATGCGATGATTATTTATGTATTACATTGTATATATACGGTGTCTCTATTTAGTTAAAATTTAACTATAAATAGTTGTAATAATAGAAGGAGTATCCCGTCTAAAGCTTTTGAGGCCTTCGTTGTATGGACTTGTGCCAATATTGAAAACAATGGGTAACGCTTTGCACTATAGATCTCAATTCTTGATATTATAACCTGATAAGTATTTAATGTTTAACCTACACAGTTTTCATTCCCTGTCTTCGGCAAGCCTCTGCGCCTGGGTGATGGTAAGACCTGTAAGGGCCTTTACTTGATCGGTCCAGCGAGGATCGGCCTCAAGATCTGCCCTCCACTCTGCCAGTCACAACGAGTTTTTCTAAACTTTATTATTGAAAATAACTAAATAGAAATTTAAAACAAATTTAAAAACTTTGGTTTGTTGTGATTAATGTCTGCAAATGAGTTTCATCATCGGCCGTCGAGGCAGAATACGAAATTCCACTCGCATCCCTTCGACTTCCATAGTTCTACAACTGAATGTTTTAAGGCACTTTTTACCACCACTGCAATACCAGGTACTCACTGAAGTATTTCCAAAGTAAGTTCCTTCAAAATAAGAGCGTACCAATTCTTAAAAGGCCAGAAACGCACTTGAGAGGCTTTTGGTAGTTGGCAGTGTTCTATAAACTTCATATTTATCATAATAGCAAATGTACATGTCTTCATAATTATGATGCTTTATATTTATTATTTGGTAATATTATCCAGACGTAATTCCTTAACCCGTGCAATTGGTTCAAATTTAGCTCAATTTATACGAAAAGTGAAGGCAGATAAGAGTTTAAATTTCATAATCCAATATTTCAATTAGGAAGAGATGAATGATTTATGTAACAATGAAATCGTGCACCCGATTCGTGATTGAACTGGACCAATTTGCTTCCGATACCGTTTTTACCGTGTTACTGCGAAGATGCATTGCAAAGTTTTTTGAGATGGGTCAATGACCTCTTGCTTTGAAAGCCTTAAATCATATTTCAATAATCGCAGACCGGGAGGACCTACTATCGAGTCCCGGAGATGCAATATTCCCAATCACAATATTATGTCAGTTATAAAATGGACGTGTCGCAACTGGCACTCTGGCACCGTGTTAGAACCTTTAATGGAGGAATCCAGCCTTAACTAACGAAATTCTACTTATCTAGTTATATATTAATAAATACTAAATAATAATAAAAATTGTATAAAGACGCGAATTGTGAAAGGAGTGTAACTCCTTGCCTACTTCCAGCTTCGCTAGACAGTATAATATGCGTTAATTTAAGCGGTTAAATAAGCATCTTTTTAACAGGCATGCCCTCCAATAGGCCACACCTCACCTAATATCAGATGGGTTTGTGGCTGTCTGTCCAGTTCTGTATAAGAAGAAAAAAGAATAATACAAAAAGAAATGTAAATCAAATCAAAGATTGGTAAGCTTTGTTTCCAAACCATGTCTTAAATTATTAACAGACTTCAACTTAAAATAGATCATGTCTAAGTAATAACTTAATAAAGTCACGGTAAGTAGCTTATACAATATACATGGTTCAACGATGCATAAAATGTTAAATCGTTGAGCCATTAATCTCTATTACAGATTGATAAGATATCTTACGTCAATGAAACTGCAATTTCAGATTATTTTTGGTCTGTATTTTATGAGAACAAGGCTTATTACTCTTGTAAGTGCATCTATTATATTTAAGGACTAAGGTTACGATTCTAGAAGATTCGAGACTCATCGAGAATTATGACTACTATATACCTTCGACGCAAAATTCATGATAACTCTGAAGATTTTTTTAAACAATGTTTTCGTCTAAAAAATATACACTTTCTCTGCATATTTTGCTGTTTTTAAAGTCTATCTGTACGCCTTTGTATACAAAGCAAACAATTTTATGTTACAAGGCATGGGAACTATTGTTTTCCCGCCAATTATTCAACACTGCCTCGATAACGCTAGTTTCCGATAATTAAGTGATTACAGGTTTTTGTACAGATAACTAAGGGTTATAATGTATGGTTAATCGTTACCAATGTAAGGGAATTTGTTAAAAGTAAAAGTGGCTTCTAAGAGAAAGCTCTGAATTTCCTGAATTTGTAGTCATTGAAAAAATGGCATTTTCGCGTATTTTAGCGCTATGTATTAGAAGGCATCACCTTACCTAACAGAAATGTTTACAATTTATAATTGAGCCCGAAAAGTACTTGTCTATGAAATTATAGCTTGATTAAACGATCGTTAGAATAAATTTATTCATTGTTTATATAATAAATACAAAAACAACAATAAATAGTCAGACCTATATACCTTGTTATACCTATATCACGATCTTAAACACGAAAGGCGTCCGGTCCGTCGTATGGATAAGGAAACAAATAGTATAGGAACAATGTGTGGTTAAAACAAGTTCTTTAAATAAAATCACAAATATTATACTAATAAATAAATACTAAATATACATAACAAATACTCACAAATTTATTGTGGGCGCAAAAATCTAAACAATTTCAAATGCATCTATTTTCTAAACTTACATCAAAACCACAGGAAGATTAAATAAAAAAGAAATTACTTAAATCTGGCCATCCATAATTTATAAAATAAAAATATAATATTCATATACAAATTTGTATTCAAATTAAATTGGTTTAAATATTCTAAAACTGATAAGTATTCAGCGATAAACCGAAGGGAAAAATATGAACTCATTATATATTACTTACTGTACATTTCTTCATTAAATATTTAAAAAAAAATGGTATTTTACTGATATACCAAAAACCAGAAAATCGTATAAAATTAAGATATGGACTAATGGTAGTGTACGGTATGCCGAACCAAAGTGTGATAGCTATTTCTAATTTAAATTAAATAGATCGATAATAACATGTTTTATTAGTGTCGCAAAAATACAATTAAATATTGATTTTACTAAAATATAACAATAAGCTATAATTATATTAGTCATAATTATGATTCGTATATTTAAATGAAAAAACAATACAATCTCAATACTATATTTTGTTTTATTCTATTAAGTACCTGATAATTTTCTACCATGTATGCGACAAACTTGCAAAATATACTTTCTATAGAGTCTGTATTAATAGCGCTTATTTTATCCCGCGCTGTCATTGTTAATTCCCGCGCATTTTGACAGTGACGTTTCAGCAATAATTGTGAGTTGGTGATTTGCTTTTAGTTGTGGACTATCGAAATAAATTTTAAAGGCTTGTGAAGA
Organism: Pieris napi; assembly: GCF_905475465.1. Lineage (NCBI taxonomy): Eukaryota > Metazoa > Arthropoda > Insecta > Lepidoptera > Pieridae > Pieris > Pieris napi. The sequence continues at coordinate 12,852,189 of NC_062242.1, forward strand.
AACAAAAAGTATTTTTTTTTAATAACTGGTAAGTGGACGAATTTAAGTTCCTGCAAGTTATATAGTATACCTAGTAAGTTTTTATATTCCTGGCAAGTGTTGACTTTACTTTTCGTTCATAAAATACAGACAAATAGACGAAATAGAACTTAACTACAATAGTAGTTTTTACAATAAATACAACAAAAAAAATTTTCGTTCAAAAACAAGTATTGTTAATTTTTAAGAGTTAATAAGCAACTCTTCACGAAATTTGGAAACAATCCATACAAATATCATTGAAATTTATTATACCTACTCTTTATGATAAAACCTACATGATTGTTAAGTAACAATCAAGTTTCGTTGTGTCTATATTGGAAACGCATTGTAATTAAATAAAGTATCAGAGAAAGTTTAACCCAAATTATTACGTGAATTCTTGAATTACCGCATAACGGTAATAACTTGCCTTTATTACATTATCGATATATTTCGACTAAAATATGAATGCATCTATTATCTATGTCTGTCTCTATAATCTATATCTATGTCTACATAATCTATTCCATTTAAAAAAAAGTTGGGCCACAAGTATTTAAGTAGTATCACTACTGGAAGTTGGGATCCACCAGGCGTCAGCCACCACGCGTCAGCGATCCAGAAATTTTCAGATCCAAAAGCAGTAGAACCTGGGGTCGTTGGTTTGCGCGGTACAAAAGCGGGATCGAAATCGCTATAGCTTTAGGGAGTTACAGAGTACCCGTACCTCACGGAATACAATATTAGCAACAAAATGTCAGTAATTCTAAACGAACCTAAGGAACATTTGTAAAGGATTTATTTATAAATTGTCATAAACGTATAATATTTAATCAATTCTACTAGTATATATTAATTGAGGTGAAGAAACGCGCTGAATAAAAAATAATTGGCCGTAAAATGTCATGGAAACCATTAAAAACACATTCTAGGTAACCGATACATTATTAAATCAGTGTCCTCTAACTTCTTTATCTATTTAATGATACAAATTATATATAACAGGTGTCACCTCGCATATTCCTAAATAAGATCCCTTGAGATTTTCAACTCAATTTCACAATAATAACTCATGCTTGACTGCATCGTATATTGTACGTTTATAATTTCCTTACGCTCGAATATCCAGATTCGTATTTCGGCTTGTTCGAATAACAAGTAAATTGCGAAATGAATAAAGACTCTTTGGATGTCCCTACGGATTCTTTGTAGTCATACAACAACAATTTTGCTGCCACAGATAACATTTTGAAGTTCTTTTTATGAATCATGGATATGTCAAATGTACATACAACCTTTTGAGTAATTAACACACATAGTTAAAATACAACAATCTGAATTCTATTATTATTGTATATAGCTAAACAAATAAAGTTTTTTTTAATTTTGAACAATACGGGTAATATTTAATTATCACCGACAGTTATGTACTGAATTCTAAATAATGCATCCAACCAGTAGCTACACACTTAATCATTTCTGTGTAGCCGAAATAATACCAGTTAATGACAGTTTACATAAAAAAAACAAAACAAAAACAACAAAAAACAATTATACTAAATATATACAAAAAGGTTCAAATTTTTAAGAAAGGAATACATTTTAAATACTTAATTCGGCTGTGTTGTGTGATGCTGTGAAAGCGACACAAGTCAAGGCTTAAATAGTGCTCGTTGTATGTCCGGGATACATAACTGAGTTTTTTGCACAATATGTACGATTACGAGTTTGGTAGGCAGGAACAAGGAAGGGCAATTTTTCTAGAAGTGAGCTGCAATTATTTTTATTTGAGACGATGTCAAGTTACTACTTGACATTGCTACTGCAGTAAATCGTATTTTGGTTTATTTATTAACTATCATTCTTGACCGTACCAAAAATAATAATTGATCTATTGCAGGGGATCGAAATTAGGATCTCTAGAGGGATGAGAATGCCAACCATCCACAATCAAAATAATCATAACTAGACAATTAATGGAAAATATTAAATACCACTAATTTATTTCCGTAAATACAATCAATGTCTTTTAAAAGTATGATAAAAAAACAATCACTATCAGGATTGCATCATTGTCGTGCGAACGCGGTCGGCGTCCGCCATCTTGCGGTTGTCATGGTAACGCCATTGTTTTCCGCCTGTGAAAGTACCGTTTTGTTAGGGATGATGGATTATTGAACTCTGATATCCCTTTTGATGTTTAGGATATTTTGTTTTCAAACGTTTGCAAATTATTTATTACCAACATTTTGTTTTTATTACCGTAGTTGAGGAACGCTTGGTATCGAATATTTCGCCTTTGTTCGGTCTCATAGAATATAATATTTAATATTGAATATCTTATTGCTTGATACTAACAATCTTGTTTATACCTACTAGAGATATTAAAAATACCATTTGATAAACTGTATTTTTGTCCGCAATATAGTAAAACTAAGGACTACCCATTCAATTTATTATTTACAATTCTCGTGTCACAATGTTCGTTCCTATACTTCTCGTAAATATTAAGGGTGGTCCAACGCCTATTTTTTTTAACAAATCTTTTTGTTTTTATGATACAGCATATAAAAATACAAACAACCCTTAATTGTCACCCCTCTACTATCAACCCCTATTTTTTATTATAGTAGATAGTTGTTTTTATTGAACTAAAAAAAAGTTTCCTAGAAATAATATTCATGGCAAAACGACGTCTGCCGCGTCAGCTAGTATTTTTATAAAATATTACAACGAAATATTATTTAAGAATACATTGTAATTATATAATGATCACAAACGAACATCATTAAAAGAGAATGGCTAATAAATATTAATTAGAATAAGTACCAGAAGTCAAAATCTAGGGCGTAGAACGCATGAGCTTAGGAACTCTTTGACACTCTCTTTTATACAGCCGGCGTTATTTAAAATTGCTTCTTCGTAGAGTGTAAAAATGTACTTTTCATTACAGAAAAATGATTAGCCTGTTCATCCTAATAGCGGTGGTAAAAAGTCAAGAAATACCAAACCGATCCCATCAGCTAGCTCCGACTCATTTTAATTACCATTCATACCCAGTAAGACAATACCTTGAAGAAATTAGCCCGGAGCCTACCAAGTAAGTAATTGAATATACTTTAATTAAAGTTTTTACTTTTGATCGAAATCAAATAGTACAGAAAAGATTCCGCTGTTTTGATGTTATCAAAAGCTTGCTTTTAGCGTAGAAAAAAACGACTAATCCAATCCAATTTTATTCAAAAGTACTGTCTTCAATCGCTCTAGGCATTCAAACAAAGGGGCGCAAACATATAAATTACTGTATTTGGTCTTTATCTCTTTGAACTTATTATGAAACCGAACATGCCATGTAATCCTCACAACCCACCACTGGCGTGGTGACCTGTAAATTCGTTTAAACAGTAACTAAGTTAGTGCTTAAAATAATTCAGTCAAAATTTGGAGCGTGGCTAGCACCCCTTAACCACAATAGCGAGTGTAAACACAGGTACCGTTAAACTGGTCGGTACGGTCATTTAGCTGAATAGTTAAATGTTTTGGCTGGACATCCAATACTCATATCGATTTCTCATTAGCCTTTGATGATCTAAAGTGCTGGATAGATTTGATGATTACACTTGATGAGCTACGAATTTATCAATGCATCATGTAGATACACTATCAAAATATAATATTCATTATTAAAAAGGGCACGCAGACGCTAAAAATGAGATGAAAGAAATGTGTTTAAGTGTAAAGTATATAAAATTAAAGGCTTTTTATTTACATATTGTAGATTAATAAAAAAATTTAACGGTCAGGTACCTTTCTATGTCCAAGTATATTAATAATGAAATATATAACAGAAACTTGACATTAAATAACATTTATTACTAACGAAACACACAAAATAATAATAATCAAAAAAGAAAAATAGCATAAATTATAGAAAGAAAAAAGGAATAAGGTACATTGTAAGTGTATGTATGTGTGTTGTGGTTGTAACTGGCCCTGGCTCAGCATTAAGCTGTGGAGTAGACGTGTTCCACAGTGCTGGTCATTCTGCCAGAGAACACAACAGTTAGTTTGCGCCTCAGAAGAAAAATAATGTAATAATAATAATAATAGTTAAAATTAACAGTGTAAGTAAAGAAGTCTTGGAAATTTGTGTGTTAAAGTATATACGTATAAGTAGTAAATAAAATAATAATATATAAATTGCTATACAAAAATGAGGGAGTTAAATGGGGCATTATACCTAATAACAGCTATTTTTTTAACGAGTTACTTTTAAATATGAATAATATACAAGAACATATATATATTGATTAGAATATTAATCGTTCTAGGAATTATTAGCATCCATGGAATGGCCCATTACTCCGAATCATCACGATTAGAGCTAAATTTAACAAATAGTTATATCAATTTCTGGTGTTCTCATTATTGACTAAAGTTTAAACTATTGGCTTTTATAAATGTTACTTCGCTGCTCATTTTAAATTTAACAGCTCCTTCACTAAGTGTAATTCTTAGCTTTTTAAGATTCAGACTCATAAGAGTTGAGAGAGATCTGTTGAGTTCTCCTTGTTCTTCTTTCGTATAGAGAAAGCCTTGGTGCTGAATAAAAAAAATATAGCTAATTGCGAAACGTAGCCGAAATTTAGCCGCGCTACAATCCTATATTGTGGCGTCAAGCAGGTGATTAGCCTTCTGCATCTGGCATCTTTTCATTACGAAAATGCGAAATGAATTTTGCATATAGAAAAATCAGAATCGAAAAATTGTCGACCTCAGGTTCGAGAGTGGCACGCTTTATTCTCTAGCTTTCTTTTTTAAAAAGTGTCGTGTCATGTATCGATTTTTTTCCAGGAAAGGGCCAGTCTTATTCCCCAACGATGCCCCACCACCCCCTAAGCCTCCGTTAGTGGTAACTTCTCGTCCCCTGGCAGAGTCCATAGCAAGGAGTGAACTGAACAATTCAATAGCCGATTCCTCTTACATAAACCCCGTGACCTATCGACCAAGTTTTGGAAGTTACAACAGCTTAGGATATACGGTAAGAATAAAATGTAAAATAATTAAAGTTACTAATATAAATTCCTTTAAAAATCTTATACATAATACTTATGTCTGTTAGTGAGGCCAACTTTTGAATGTCAGCGCTAGAAGTTTTTAAACTCATTTAACAGTATACGAACAATAAATAGTGATAATAGCCCAGACATTAGAAATAATAATAATAAAAAAGCAATGAATTCTCTTTTGTTTTCATTAAATAGACGTTATTTTTTTGCGTCGGGTCGGAACGTGTTCTTAAATATGTATACTATTGAGGTTCGCGCGTTAATACAAATATGCTTGAAATTTTTACAACGGAGCTGTTAAATAAAGAGTTGAGCAACATGAGGGGTTCATGTTCTTCCATATTCTACTGTATTCACTGTATTGGCCGATCGTCGTGTTACTGTTGGTTTTATAACAGAAGCAATGGATCTATAGGACTGTCCATAATATTATACACCACCATTTGGGTATAAATAAAAGTGGCAGCGCGCTAGATGCCCAGAATGCTTTCTGACGCGCAGAAACAAACAAGACTGAGAATTTCCCAAAGCTCAAAAACTTGGAAGAGAGCGTAATTCAGACTCCGAAGAAATTTATTGCTATTTCATCCACCGGTAAGAACATGGGATGTTTTTTTTCTGTGACAGCTAAGGATGGTAAAAATCTAATAATTTAATCATGGAGGCACTTTGACGGGGTCGTTGTACGTGGGAAAAATAATAAAGTTGCGTGAGGAAATACCCAAGGAAATGCGTGGCAAACTCGCTAAAGTTGTTTGGTTTCCGCTAAATAACTCCCCTGCGCACAAGGCCAGAGTTACGATGGCCATTCAAGAAGCTGACTTCGAATTCATGGAAAATCCTTCAGAGTCACCGGAGTCCTAGTGATTTTTACCGATTTCCTTGGTTGAAGGAACATCCGAGGTAATAAATTTGAAGAACATGACGCGATAGTCACCGCGCTACACGATTCTATAAGGGATCAGTTTTAGAATTGCGTCATACACAACTTATTATTGAACACAGTATATATACCAAGATTAATAAAAAAAAACGTGTGAGTACACGCGTTAGAAGTCATACTTCTTTGGCGTAACAAGATAAAAATCTTTTCAAAAATTGTATTTTTCACCTTATTCTACGTTTTTAGAAAAAACTACACTAACAATAAATTACTTTCATAATTTTTCCGTAACGTTTATACAATATTTTCACATATATGAAATATAATAAAACCTAAGATAAAGCGAACCCCTTAATCATAGTATAAAGGCCATTTTACGCAATACAATTTTCGCGTTTAGATTTTTTGGGCACATAACTTAAGAGGAAAGCGCTCCCTCTATTTGTTTTAATCAGAGGTAAAGAGAATTTTCTCAGTAAAAAATGTTGAGATGAAGCGGCAGTATCGAGAAAAACAAAACACCTGCCGTCACTCGCAGTACGGATGTAATCAATCAGTTATAAGGGGAGAAATAATATCAAGGGATTTCCGAGGTGAGGCCACTAAATCTAAAAGTGATATTCTAAATAGAATTGCGTAAATATGTATTAAAAAGGAGTGTTGGCCTGGTGGCCACAGCGTGCGACTCTCATCCCTGAAGTCGTAAGTTCGATCCCTGGCTGTGCACCAATAGACTTTCTTTCGATGTGCACATTTAACATTCGAATGAAAATATCGTGAGGAAACCGGCTTGCTTTAGACCCACAAAGTCGACGGCGTATGTCAGGCACGGGAGGCTGATCACCTGCTTGCCTATTAGATTGACTTAAATGATCACGAAACAGATACAGAAATCTGAGGCCTAGACATAAAAAGGTTGTAGCGCTACTTATTTTTTAAGCGTGTATTAAAGTATACTTGCGCCTCTGGCACTGCGACTCATTCTTGCCAAGCGTAGATTTGGCCTCCGAAAATTTATAATGTCCATATAACAAAAAAAATAGAGGAAATTATTATCAGGTTGTAGAAATATTATGCTTTGCATATTATGGTTGCGAAAATAGTAACTTAAATCTCTGGTATATAGCTTTTACTAAGTGTCACAATACCTCTATGTATATAATTCTACTATACGTGTGTAATGTGCATGCCACTGAACTCCTCTTAAACGACTGGACTGTTTTGAATGAATTTTTTTGTATGTGATGATTTAGATTCACAAATCAGCCCGGTAGATGGCGCTTCAGTTGGTATATACGTTATTTATATACAGCAAATAAACAGCTGGTATATATATATATAAATCTTCTGTGCATATGTTCGTAATTAAAATCCTAAACGGCTGGACAGATTTTGATGAATTTTTTGTGTGTTCAAGTGGAGTGGAGAATGATTTACATTATTAGATTTTTTTGTATGTAAGACGTGTGTACAGGACAACGTCTGTCGGATCCGCTAGTTTTTTTATAAAACTGACGTAAAAAAACTATAGTTTCGTGGCCTACGTAGTCGTCAATCAAAAGAGCAAGTCAGGATAGCCACAACACAGAATGACCCAGATCTCTTGTCGCTAAACAAATGCCATAAGATATTGTTACTTATGACCTTACGTGACTGTGTATTTTTTATTGTTTGATATTAATAGTTACAAAATAACATTTTATGGGCAGACTATTTTGTTTACTTGTATAGTATAGATGACAAACTAATATTTACTTTGAAATTAAATTAACCTAATTTTCAGAATCAACAACCAGCGGAGCAATATAACACAGGTGTATCGTCAGAGCAAGATTATAGTGAGGTAGGATTATTTCCTAATCAAATGAATCAGGATATTGATATTTATTTGCTAACAATCCTCTTCAACATTTTCAGGGTCAAAACTATGCCTTTTCCTACATAGTTAAGGACCAAAAAAACGGTGATGATTTCTCACACAAACAACAAAGCGTCGGATCCGCTACAAACGGCGAATACAGGGTTCGGCTGCCCGATGGAAGATTGCAAATCGTCTCTTATACGGCCGATGACAACGGCTATAAAGCTAATGTCAGATATGACGAACAGCCTGTTGATAACCCTATATACCAAAGCAATGTCAACTATGTTGACAACGTACATAATGAATTCCAAAAACCTACTTATAACGTAAACAATTTAGACAACTCCAATTACGATTTCAGTAAAGTTAATTATAGAGATGAGATTCCCGTTAAAGAAAATCAGTATGATTCCAAGGAATATTACGATTATTCCGCTGAGAATTATAAAAATTCTGAATTGTATAACCCGGTATCAACTGCGAGTCCCTATGTTCAAGAGAATTATCAAAGTACTGTAGCTCCATATCAACAAATCTCTCACACAACAGCAGCCCCATATCAACAGAGTTTGTACACTTCAACCGCTCCGTTTCAATATAATTCACAGCTATTCCAAGTGAATCCTACTCCCTCCTCGTCGACAACAGTTAGGCCAGCGTATGAGGAAATAAAACACTTATTTACAACCCCAAATTACAAAAATATAGAAATAAACAGCCCATCATCATATTCTGCAGACGATTTTGTTTTGATTGGTAACAAAAACTCTTATAACTATGATTTGGGACTAAATCAAGGTTTGGTGTCTTCTACTCCAGCTTCATATATTGCATCATCCTTGAGTAATTTAAATGACAGGATCAATTCAAAACCTGTATTATCTAACAGTTATATAGATAGAATAAATAAATATTTAAGCTTCAAATAGATTATAAAGTTATGTTTTTTCAATTTTGACAGTTCATTTTACTTGCGTTGGGCTGCGATAGTGTTTTTGTAAATATTATAAGAAAACAATGTTGTTTCGTTATTTATTTTGTATAAAATATTTGAATAAATTACTTAAAATTATTATTTTTTTAATTTCTCTGAAGTAATCATAATAAAACAGATTTTTAAATTTGTTTAAAAACTTTTTTTATGTAACAGGAGGCAAACGGGCAGGAGGTTCATCTGATGTTAAGTGCTACCGCCGCCCATGGACACTCACATTGCCAAAATCTCTCTCAAGTGCGTTGCCGGCTTTTTAACAATTGGCACGCTCTTTTCTTGAAGGACCGTAAGTCGAATTGGTTCGGAAATACTTCAGTGGACAGCTGGTTGCACATAGTGGTGGTGCGCGGCAAAAACTGCCTTAAGAAACGCTCAGTTGTGGGATTTCATATTCTGCCTTGTCGTCCGATGATGAAACTCAACTTACGGCAACAACGTCATACAATTTAATACTGAATATAAATTCTTAATTCTGTATCTTTCATCAACTTAGTAAACTAGTTCCAATGACATGACATATGCCCTCTGTATAGAATCTATCAATGAATCAATCTTAAACTATTTTAGGAATAGCATTTTAAATAAAAACCGCAAAACACGCTCTTTTAAACTTGGATCAAAAATAAGCCACTTATTTTCCAGCGTGTGTCTTACAAGATCAGTTTGGCTATAAATTATCTCGAAGCATTCTACCTTACAACTAGTAAGCTAATTAGGAAGCTGGTTGCAAATTTAAAGCACCTGCTTTGAGGCAAAATTCTCCTGAACTAAGCGCAGTCCGTCAAAACTGTTCCGTCTACATGTTACGTGAGATGGGAGCTGGAATGACTTTAAGAAGATATAACGCTGTAGTGTAGCGATGTTATAGCAAACTTGTTTACAATTGATCTCCTAAACATTCCCTAGATTTTAGTATTTTAAAAACATGTTACATTTGGTTTGAATTCGTTAATATTAATAAATTTATTTATTTCCAACATACATATTATACACAGTATTGACAGTCTTTCCTCCAACTTCGATTTTGTTCCCTTTTGAGTAGAGACACTTGAGCTGAGGGGTTCAAGTGCACAGGCGCTAATTAAAGATGTAAGTTGACGCCTGGTAGATTCTACCGGTGACCCCAGAGCTGGTGCTTTCCTCGCTCAACGAATATAAAGTATCGAAATACAGCGAGGAAATGCTGCCAGCGTCAAAGTTACACTGCCACAGGGTCCAAACTTCTTAAATTATTTTAATTTTCTTTTTATTAATTATTATTACTATGTAAGTTAAGAATATTCGTTAATTAGATTTCCTCAAAAATTAAATGTTTGGTGATTCTTAACTGCAAAGTATAATTTTGATGAAAATTATGCATTCCAACTGCGTATTCTAGTCTCATTTTAATACGCTGCGCATAAAAATTTATAAGCATAAAATTGAGTGCAAAAGTGAATTTTTAAAATATTTTCGTCACAGTATGTAGCCGGATCTCCTTTGGCAGCTCGCCAGCGGACTCAGCGCACGTGACTACCTCGTTCAAAGTGATGCCTCATATATCGATCATTTTAATTATACATTATTTGTTTTTACTGAATATTTACTCAAAATTGTTCCATGTGCCTCGTACGAACTCGAATTACCTGCATAATTCACCAATGTTTCGGGTTTTATCTAACTATAACACTAATTATGAGGAATTTGATATTTTCCACCTCACCAAGGAACATGTGAGAAAATATTTGAAGGGGCGGGAAGACTCGAATTTTGTTTAGGTTGTATTTGGTATTATTTTTTGTTTTAAATATTAAATTTCAGTTCTCTGTATATATTTTTTCTATTGATGCGCTTATTTGTTTCATTTTTCTTATATAATATTGTATATCTATGTAATCTGTTTTGGCTTTTTGTACTGTATAAGTGTTTGTTTTGTAATATTATGTATGTTAGCTGTAAGATTACTTATAATTAAATAAATAAAATAAATAAATAAATAAATGACTTATTATTTAAGCTTAACATTGGCAGGTGACAGAATTTTTTACGATATCACTAACATCACGCTCACGCTTCTGAACGTCATTTACAATAATACCCCATTATTCATTAAAGTAATCTTTCTAACACAACATAAATATATTTTAACACAAAGAGACCTATCGTCTCTTTAATATTATTTTCAATTTTCTCAACCTACATAGTAAAAATAATAATAATTACAAATTAATACATACAAAATTAAAACAAATTTTAAAGTTGGTTTGGTCCCTGTGCCAGTATACCTTTAGCGCTGGCAGCATTTCCCGCTGTATTGCGATACTTATTCGTTGAGGAAAGCACCAGCTCTGGGTCACCGGTACTATCTACCAGGCGCCAACTTAAATCTTTAATTAGCGCACTTGAACCCTACGGCCCAAGAGTCTTGACATTGATTTAGGTTTTATAAGAGGGTGAAGTTCCATTCATGTTTAATAACTTAAAGGCATGCAGCTTTCGTTTTATGTATGTATGTATATTATATATATGATATTCATCAGCAATCATTTTAAATACGACTTGACATACGTCAATTGTATTATTTCGCGCCTGAATAAATAATCACTGCAACAACAAAAAATAATTGGCATTACTTAATTGTATGTAGGTTTGCATAAATATAATCCTGTGAACATAAGCATAAAGTTTAAACTTATCGATACTATAACATCACTAGCGGAATCGTTGGGAATAATCGACAGTCCATAGACCGCAGCTTATCTCCGATAGCGTATACACTTGCAGTTTTATAGTCTACACTTTTTACTAAGTTACTAAATATATTTACGAGACCAACCCGCTTAACAGAGTTTTGCGCTACAGAAATAATATACTTATTGGTGAACTGATCCCAGCAGATCTGGTAAATTTATCCAGATATTATACTATGAAAGAAGAAATAATTTATATTAAGTCAGTACTCAGTATAAAGGTTGTGGCGTAATAAATGGACAATATGCATGTACCTGCAGGTAGACGATGTTGTGGTGGTTTAGAAAAATATGTTTTATGTTTTGAAAGTCTCTCGGTTTTCGAGATATTTAACATTTTCGTAAATTCAAAATTCCGTCTGTTTTTGGATAGTATTCAGCGCCATCGAATGTAAACTATTTATTTAAACAAAGATTTAACTCAAATTTCAAGTTTTGCTAATTTTTGTTCTTATTTATTTGTTATTATTTAACCACGTTTTTACCTATAATATAAAGAATAGAAAGTAAAAAAAATGCCTATTGCAATCAACAACTTCTTTTCTTAATTACAAAAGTGCTAAAATTTTCTTCATTCCTGAATAATGACATAAACGATGTAATGAATGACAGAAAATCTTTGTAGACCCTCTCTTGAGTCATCCCCAGTAAAATAGTACCAGTAGCACCGACTTTTGTTTTCAGCTATTAAACGATTCGGGTTAAATGATTGATTTTTAATGAAGTCTGAACCTGAAAGTTTTAACAACTTTATAACACTTTGATATGGTATTTTAAGTGAGAACTCTAAGTTTAAACTGAGTCAAATCAGTCAGATAAAACAATCTGGCTGACTAAGGCCTGTATAGGTATTTCAAGTCGACTTTAAATCGAAATGGTTTGATCTCGATCTAGATTTATGCGTAGTAAAACGTCGCATCGTCAAGAATTTGGTCCTCAAGTCATTACTTTTATTTTTCATACTTTCCTTAAATTTAGTATGTTTTTAATAAAAATTTTGATAATTGTAACAGATAAAAGCGCAAGGTAATGTTTCTTTGTGTCGCAAGTTAATTTTCGTAAACCATGTAAATTGTATACCCAACTATATAATAATATGACGGTAATACTCAATTTGGTAAAAAAAACTTCTTCCTACATAGGCAGTAGTAGAAGAGGTGGAAATTAATCATTTATTTGCACAAGTTAGATAATAGTAAAAAAATATATCTTTACAAATTAGTTAAGAGCAATTACTACTTATATATTAACTAGCTGCCCCCGCGAAATTTGTTTCTCCTTAATGTGATTTTACTTAGCCTACCTTTTTCAGTACATACCAGCATGGAACACTTTACTATGCTACCCCAGATACTTGGGTTTTCCGGATTGAAAACTTTTTAGGTTCTTTTGTGAATTTTTCTCTATATAAACCTCAGAGCTCAAGTCATACGATTTTAATGAACAAATAAAATATAGGGGTTGTTCGTGGAGGGGTAAAAATTTAGGGTTGTATGTATTTATTAATGCCAAATAATAAAATGTTAAAAAAAATATCAAAAAAAAAACTTAGAGGTGTCAAGGGACACCCGGATGGAACGAAATTCCTTTCGATTAGTTTATATGTTAATTGGTATCATAACAGATATCAATTAACATATGATAGACTTTCTCGACACCAATCTTACGACGAAAAAAAAAGCCTGTAACATCACGAGGTGTTCCCAGGCGGTCACCCATCCAAGTACTGACCTCGCCCGAGGTTGCTTACCTTCGGTGATCGGACGAGAACCGGTGTATTACAATAGCAAATAGCAAAAAAGTGTCGTGACAACTTTTCGTAAGAATTTTTTCCGTCTAGCCCCCTTTCACAACGCGCGATAAGGAACTTCGTTCCAAAAAATATCACCCCTTATCACTTAGGGGTTTGAAAGATAGATAGTAGCCGATTCTCAGACTTACTGAATATGCATATTTAATTTCATAAGAATCGGTCGGGCCGTCTCGGAGGAGTATGGGAACGAAGAAAATAAAAAAGTAAAATATAAAAATAATAAACAAAATACCATCCGTATCACTTCGACGTCCGTCGTTCCACAACAGCCCTGCGATTCTGTAACTCACTTTTCGAACTCACGCAGCGGTTTTCGCATCGGCGGTCGCTCTCAAATCAGTCGTGAAGCAGTCATTTTATGATTTGGCATTCTGAAAAGGTGGGAGCTTGTAGTTTATTTTTTATCAGAATTCCAAATCATAAAATGACTGATTTGAGAGCGACCGCCGATGCGAAAACCGCTGCGTGAGTTCGAAAAGTGAGTTACAGAATCGCAGGGCTGAGCGTTTTCTAAGGCAGTTTTTGTCACTTAACATCAGGTGAGCCTCCTGCCCGTTTGCCTCCTATTACATAACGCCTTGTCTATTTAGCACATTAATTAATTCATAGAGTTAAAGGTCTATATTGAAGGTCTCGTTAATAGGCCACAAAATCTTCAAAAAAAATTAAAAGTTAAAAAGATATCATATCAACGACTTTTAAATGTTAAAGCTGCTAAAACAAACTAATAAGTAATAACTTTATTTATTTAAATAAGTAATAACATAACCAAAGGACACTGACAGTTCTGACTTTGAGTTAAAGTCATCTCGCACTGTTGAGTGTTGACTTTGAAAGATTGCATTCTAACTTCGAAGTTGAATTTGAAAATACAAACGGATTATAGTTTAATGAATTAATATAATATAATGATTACTATTTAAAATTGATTAAGATTTACGAAGTGCTTTTAAAATAGAATTAAAAAACAGAGTTTAGGTGTTAGGGTCGACTTTTAGTTTTAAGGTTTTGTTAGCGTCAGCATTTCTAAGTTGTATGGCTTATTATAAGAAAACTCCTCTTAAACTCCACATACAAGATGTTTTTCGGGCCAAGCAATCGGAGAAAAATAAATATGTATACGAAATATTTGGCAAAACATTTAAAAATGTGATGTTACACGGGGTGATTACGTCGGTATATAACGGTTCAACTAAATCCGTTTATATTCAATTAAGTGACGCTACAGGTATTAAATGAACACATTGTTATCATATTAAACTTTTAAAAAAATTACGTAATACACTACTCCCTAGTATGTTTTGTGTATATTCATAAAGAATTAAGAATTCGTAAACATCAGTTAATTTCAATAATATATTAAATAGAACACAAGAACAAAGTGTCTTCCCTTTAATAGAGACTGTAAGTAGTGTTATTGGACACTTTCTTATGTTAAAAATCCTTTTTAGTAAATAAGGTTAGACTTAAATTACTTATTAGTTTTAAGTTAGGCTAGGTCGTAATGTTCCATAATGTCTAAAATTTATATAAAATCTATAAATTATACACATGTATTAAAAAAAGGTTAATTTCAATAGATCTCATTATTATATGATTGCTCTGCATCTCAAATACTCACCATGTGCCCAATGATTATACACAATTTTAAAAAGTCTATTATAAGTAATACCTAACTTCTGTGAAAATAACAAATCAAATCAAAATATGTTTATTCAGTTTAGATGCGTCTTAGGGCATGCTTATGAATGTCAAAAACATTTACAAAATTCGCAAAAGAGCAATACGCCATCCGTTTGCAAAACTACCAGGAGGCCTTGTTCTGAGAAGAACGGGCAAAACATAACTAATTTCCCCAAATGAATACAAAAACGGTATACCTATGTAAAATAAATAAAATAATATCTGTATTATTTTTTTCACAGCTAACATACAAGTCTACTGCAACAGTGAGAGGAATAATAATAAATTACCACCTAATTGCATAGATGAGCTTGAGGAACTTCATGTTAAAAATTATAAAATTGGAGATAGGAGGGTTAGAACAGAGTCTTTTATGTTAAAAAAAATTAAAGAAAAAGAAAAAAACAAATTGAAGTTTAAAAAAGGAGATTTTGTAAGCATAATTGGAGATATATTTGTTGATAATTTAAAAGATGAAAGAATGATATCAGCATATGAATGGTATATTACAAGCATAGAAAGAGATCTTATTTGGATGGAAGAAATGATATATTTATATAATAACTGTTATAATAATAAAAACCCCAATTGAGAGTATGTTTTGTTCCAATAAAAATTGTTTTATCTAAAATTTCAATTAATATAGTCGTGGTTAGGTTATTGTTATATATTGCTGTAGAATGACATGCCATTTGCTTGCGTGAGTTTGCTTGTGTGGGAAATGGGAATAGAGGTGAATAAAAAATACTTTGCTATGAGAACCCTTTTACAATAATGTTAACATTTTGATTAAATAAGTTATGCAATCAAAGATGGCGTTGTACGATATTTTATTTTAGTATGTCATTTTACCTTACATTTTCTGTTACTAACGTAATCATTGGTTAGTATATAATTACACAGAAAAAACTAATTGACAGATTCATATGGAATGTGTTAATGTTTTTATAAGCCAATCAAAGAGAGATTACGTATGTCAATCTGACAGTAGCGACTACTCCATTGACTTGACGCATGACGGAATTTTATTTTTTACACAGTGATATTGTAGTTTAAATACCGTGTTTATAATTTTTACCTGTTTTTCGCTTCACTGGGTTAGTAGTTCGATTACTAATTTATTAATCGATTTAACTTGTAATGGACTAGAATTTATTTATAAGGTGTATACAGAAAGATCCCTGGTAAAAATACACTTATCACAGCAGTTCTTAATAAATAACCCAATTTCATGTATTTTAAATAAATTTTGTCTGAGATTTCAATCCTCGATACTATTTTTTAGAACCATGGCGCACCAGGGAGTTTCAGCTCAAGAAATCGAGGCGTTATGTAAAACTCCAAATCCTGCTACAAAGGTTTGTAAACTCTCGTTTCCACTATAATTTTAAACATTACTTAGTCAATTGCAATACTTAAAAAGTAGCTGACTGCAAGACTGATGTCTTTTTACAAAAACAAACCATTAATATAGTTTTTGAAATTCTTATTCCAGGAGTTTATTTTTCAACAAACAATGTACCGCATCAAGGACCCAAGAAAGTCTATACCATTTTATACTGGAGTACTTGGCATGACCTTATTAAAACAGCTTCATTTTCCAGAAATGAAGTTCTCATTATTCTTTATGGGATATGAAAACTCTAATGAAATCCCATTAGATGAAAAAGAAAGAACTTCTTGGGCGATGTCAAGAAAAGCCACTTTGGAGCTAACATAGTAAGTTTTACAAATGTGCATGCCTCAACATCGCAAGAGGCAGAATTTTATGATGATTTTGATACATTACTTTTAGATATGTAGAATAGTGGCTTTTGTTTTGTCATTTGTTTGTCAGATATGTTATGAAGTTGGAGACTTAATATTATAATCATGGTGTGATAATAAATATTATCACATTTGACCTTTTTATCAACACCGGAGTATTTTTATAAAATGTTTAATTAAAATTAAAAGAGTTAAAATAATTATGATAAAATGTTTTAATTACCTAAGAATAATGTATGATATAAATTTTCAGCAATTGGGGCACAGAGAGTGATGATTCCAACTATCATAATGGTAACTCGGATCCTCGTGGGTTTGGACATATTGGAATCATGGTCCCCGATGTTGATGCTGCTTGTGCTAGGTAGGTGTGCTTGTGCTGCCTCTAATGTCTACAATAGTTTTCTAGTAAATGAGTTTATTATCTTAGAAACACCTTCTTTGTTAATAATTGCTGAATCACTCAGCAAAGAGATAAAACAGTATGCTGTGGAAATACATGAAGTTATTTAATTTTAAATAGATAAATTTTCTTTTTACCATTACCACAAGATTTAGCACCAATATGTCTCAAAGTCAAAGTCAAAGTCAAATCGTTTATTTCAATTAGACCATCTAAAATGGCACTTTTGAACGTCAAAAAAAAAATATAAAGATGATTCTAGTTGCCCCTTCCAAAAGGTAGTTTCGTGTGGAGAAGAATGGGCAAGAAACTCCACACTTACTCTTTTAAAATAGGTTTACAATATTTTGTTACATTTGTTAAATAATTATAAAATGTATTGCAACTGAGTTTGTGAAACTGTAGGTTAACCAATGTTATGATTTCTTATAATAATAAAATGAAAGTCCTGTTACTAAGATGTCAGAAACTAAATATTTTTCAGATATTTTTTTTTACAATTACATTGAAACTCAATTTCTACAACTTATTAATTTTGCTTCAGATTTGAAGAGCAAGATGTGAAGTTCATTAAAAAGCCCCAGGATGGCAAAATGAAGGGATTGGCTTTCATTCAGGATCCCGATGGCTACTGGATCGAGATTTTCAATGCTAATTGTGTTAGCCAGTAACAATAGTTCTGTAGATATATATGAGTTGTGACAAGATAGAAAATATTTTATATCTTGTTACGGTCATGACACTTATTGTTTACCAATGATATATAGACTGTCAGATATTCTTAAGTTAATACATGTGTTATAAACACATGATTTTATAAATAGCTGTTATAGACTAAAAAAAATTTAATTTGTTTATAGTTTTTGCGATTTATCTAAGAGGAAAATACATGAAATGTAAAATTTGCACTTTTATAACTTGTCTTTAATATATAACTTGTTAATTATTAGGTTATTCTTTAATTCAATACCATTAATCTTTTCTAAAATTCCAGAATTATGGAAAAATAAAAACAGCCTATAGACAGATATAATATTAAATATGTGGAGGAACCTTATTATTTTCTATATTAATCGGTAGCTAGATGGTGCCAGCGAATTAATGACTTCACCTTTTCCAAACCCCATTCATCCATACTCCAAATACAAACAGATACAGCAGTTTTTGTGTGATTCAGAAAGATTAACTCATTTACTTCATTGCATGAAATAATGCATTTTTCGACACCTGCAGCCGCCAATTAGTTTAATTTAATTTGACTCGGTCTAACTAATTGTTTAGTGTGGCTAATTTTTGTATTTACTGTTAATAGTTTGTATAAAACAAAATCTGCAGTTTTGCGATTCTTACAGACGCATACGTACCCATGTATAGAATTTAATAATATAATAAATAGTAATTGGCTGAAAATTCTGTTTATTCTAAATTATACGGCAATTTAGTTTAAACGTCCATGTCGTGATTTTTTATGATTTTCCACAGTTCGTGTGACAGACTATATAATTGTTGTAGTATCAGATCAATTTGTTGTTGTAAAGATGAAGTCGTTGTGCTATGTACTCGCTATAAACGTCGTTTTGACCGCCGCTAATCCTTTGGTAAGAGTTAAATAGATTATTATTCTAATAAAATCTGTTGTTTATAATCAAATTAACATTGAGAACGTCAATATTAAAGTGTTTCTTTACTATAGGACGCAAGAAACTCCAGCGATGAATCCCAAGCACAATCGAGAAAAGTAAAGCACACGATTTCAAGAATTTTCAGAATACCTAACAACCAGGCGAGAACGGTTCACGATGATGGATACTATGATCAGTTGATGAAAATGTTATCAAGCGAATCTGTGGGAACGTCAAAATTGGATGAAAGGAAAACTGGTACAGATTTGACTGATGTTCATAATTTGCTAAATAAAATAGAAGGTGTATATCCTGAGTCTGAATCGCAAAATAAAATACATATACAAACAAACAAAAACGTACAGACCGACGGCGCCGTACGCGTACTTGGAACTAAAGAAAGAGAATTAAATGCAGATATATTAAATGAAATAATACAGAATCTTACGGCTTCTAATGGGTCTAATTTGGGCGGCAAACAAATTCGAAATGGAAAATTGGTAATTTACTACGACGAAAACGAAAATCCCAGCAAAGATGCAATTGAAATAAATGAAAATATTGAAAATTCACGATTGAATATTGCAAATAAAATTCGGATTGAAGAAGCAGTACACAATTTATTCATACAGCATAAAGTGCCTGAACATATATATTATGCCGTTATAAGACAAAATGTTGACGCAAACGACCGCATTAAAAATCTTATTATTGCATTTGTCGAATTCTTAGCCAGCAAAGGACAACTAAATTCGGATATAGTAAACAAAGTAAAGATTTTGATTGTTGATAATAATATTGACATAGATCTCGGGAAACTGCTTATAACAGCGGTAAGTTAAATAATAATAAAAAAACGTACCAGTTGTTTTAAGCTTAGTAATTAATTAAATATATATTTTCTTACAGAACGCCGACGTTGAAGTTATCGATCTTGACACTGAACCACCAACAAATGCGGTTTCAGATGTCATGAAGAACATTTTTGATGATTCAGATGTAGTTGATAGTGAAAAGAACGTACAGATATCCGATGTAACAACAACTTTAGACTCCGCCGTGATAAATGAACTTGAGCCCGATATGGAAACACCCACAGTAAACTTGTCTATAAATACAAAAGTTTTTACTGATCCAACAATTACGTCTAAATCGTTAAACACTTTAAGTGACATTGCACACAGAGACAATTCACAAGAAATTATAACAACTAAAGAAGAAAATAGTATGTTATTAATTCCCTCTGGAGTTAACACAAAAGAAAGTTTAAATTCTGTGCACTCAAATATTACTTCTAACAAAAATGTCCATAAAGCAAAAAAAAGCGCAACTGACAGTATATTGCGGACAATATTAGATTATAAATTAGCCAAGTCTAACCCAGACAATCGAATCCTCTTAAAGCCGGTAAGTTCCGGTCTAAAAGCTAAAGTTCCTATATCCGGCAATATTAAAGAAATGATAACGAGCAAAGATATCCTAAATCTAAAGAGGACACAGAATCATAGTTTAAAAACGAAGTTAGACTTTGAAACTTTAAAAAAGATTTTAAACGAAGTCAGGGGTAATAACATTCCATATTTACAACAAGTAGATCCAAATGTTCCTGTCTTCTCAAATGTACCTGTAGAAGATTACTTAAATTATAACAACGGAAAGCCATTCCTCATATATGTTGTATTTCCAGAATCAGAAAAATCTAAAATATCTGATCCTGTACACCCCACAGAAAAAGATAATTTTTATGTAGTAGCTGATGATATTAAAGCTATTATAAGAAATTATTTTGTAAATGCCAAAACCACACCGGAATTATCTGGAGAACACAATTTAAATTCTATTTTAGATGTAATCAAAGACGAAATCGCTAACAAGAAAGTAGAACAACCCATTAAGGAAACCAATCAACGTATTCCTGATAAACTTTCGCCAGACATAATTATTGATATAATAGCCAAAAACAATAACTCTATTGGAAGACATCGCCAAAATGAAATGCAACATTCTGAAAATACCGAAAAGGAAATGATAGAAAATATTATTAAAAAAATCTATGACTCCAAAGTAGGTAAAAATAAATTAAATAACAAAGATAATCTTCTCGATATTATAGAAACGATAAATCAAGAAACTGTCACTGATCAGCAGAAGAAAGAAAATGACATTTATAAGCAATTACTTATTCTTTTTCCAAATATTGGCCACGGTACAATTCGAAAAGGCATAACAAAGGACATGGATGAAAAATTAAAAGAATTGCTTCTGAAGCATTCGCCCAACGACGACAACACTAGAAGTATAACAGAAGATCCAAATTTCTTTAAAAAATATCTGCAGGAAATATTGAATCACAAAAGTAGTGCAAATGAGATTGATATGATAAGTGAACAAGATAGAATATATAATTTGGCAGAAGAACTTATAGAACGAATGAAATATCTACAGATAGAATTAGAGAAAATAAATATCTCTCGACAGACACAAACAGAGCTTATTAAAAAAGAAGTTCAAGAAGAACTTTTGAAAATAAACACAGATAGTATTGCATCCTGTGTAGAAAGAGCAAACAAATTAGTAGAATTAAGTATTGAAAAAGTACTTCGGAAGAGTAGGGGATAGTTCTGTTCTGTTTCTGTTTTAACCTTAAAATAATAAAGTAAAATCGTTTATTTTTGTGTTTTATTTCTTACCAATACGACTACCCCTTTTGAATACATATTCAATGATATTCATAATAACATGAAAATTATTGAAATGAAAATGTACATATTTTTATATCATATGAGTGTATCTTGAGACTTTGGTTTTATAATTACACCAGTCGCGAATTTGTAGCAATTATGATACGCGATTTCACGCTGATACCAGTACTCTAGCCTGTTGGCGGATTATTTTGATTCATCTATGGTTAAGTGCTCGATAACATCATGCACCTGGGATTTGTTGCTTTTTTCATGGCTGTTGCTCCGGTCTATCTAAAGAAAGAGGTATTTTTCTTTATTCTAGCGAAGAAAAGTTTACGTCAACGACAATAAAATCGTGTATTTCTTTTCAAATTTAATTCTACCGTATTATTCTATATATATATTCATTTATTTTATAGGCTCGAGATCCACAGGAAGTTAATGTAAATCCCAATAGTAGATTATGTCCAAACAATAAGATTTTACTGGATACATTAAGATACTTAAAAGAAAATTTAATTGATGATACAAGTTTGACTTTAAGTCCAGATAATTTCAAACAAGTGTTAGACACTACGATACAATATTTAAACTCAACTTATGGAAGTGATGATATCACCGATAACCATACATCGCATTTGAAGACAATACTTGAAAACTTCAATCACAGGGAGAAGAAAGAGGTGCTTAGAAGTGATTATCATTTTGGAGTACCACCAGAAACACTAAAGGGAAGTATAGGCCTACAATTTGAATTGCCAACAATAAACCATCCCGACTGTGAAACACTTTTCAAAGCTATTGTTAATGCCATTAATGCAGCTTACCAACAGTTGAATAACTTTTGTCTACAATCCGGTAAATGCAATTCACAAGGTAATAATATTTTGCATCTTGGAAATGTACCTTGGCGAGGTGCACCTATATTTCCACAGATAAATAATTTACCGTCCTCGAATCAGTTAATCAATCGAACTAATATAATTGATTTCTTAGGATCGTATCCACAAAACGGTGATGTAATAAACTCACTCCAAAATTATAGGCCGAATACGGAATATGCCGTCGAAAGTATTTCAAAAATTAAAAATAACATCCCAAATGTTCCTCCACCTTCAGCTCAAGGCAATTTATTTCATCAGGTTCAAGATGATAAACTGAAAAATGACAACCAAAACCCAGATCCCTTGACTATACTTCAGAGTTTTAGGCCGAAGTACATTGAGATGATTAAAAATCATGGATTACATATTCCTCAAGAAGTACAAATAAATTCTGCCCCTGGTCTTCAAGAGAATGGAAATTTATGGAATCTCCTTCAACATTTAAGACCAAACACGTCTGTTGCTGTAAAGGAAATTTTACCTCCTGGACACCTAGTTTCAACAGTAAATAATGAAGATAGTACTGGAAATTGGAATGACCTAACCAGAGATCAGGGCTTAGTAGAGGCTCTGACGGTTTTAAATCAGCCTACAGGATATATAAGTGTATCAGGCCCTCAAGACGTAATGAACCAACCTAACGGTATCTTTCAAATTCAAAATCATACTTTACTCGAAAATAATCACACTACACCGACTACCTTTTTTACATCTCAGTTCAATATGAAACCCGTTTACAATAATGGAGATTCAACACAAGTGAACAAGAATATCGTGGACCTAACAGCCAATATACCATGGGACAACAACTTACGCCTAAATGCAAACGTTCCAATTTTTTCACATAATGACCTCAACAGGAATATACCTACACCGCAATCGGGCTTTAATGTTCCTTATATTGAGAAAAATATGGGTGTTGTGCCTAGTTATGAAGGTAATGGGTTTAATTTGAAGCCTCCGATGAATATTCAAACTGGAAAGTACTATGCTAATGTCCAAGGGCAACCGCAAGTAAGTCAAAATGTTGAACAATATTTAACTCCGAGCTACTATAACCGAATAAAACAATATTATCCTAGTGCACCTGTCAGCCCTAATCTGAAACTTCAAACTTCAAATATGTTTATAGAAAAATATATTTCTAATCCGCAATTTTCAAATTGGCATCGAAATCAGGAAATTTTACAAAATCCTTTTCAATATCGTGGCATGACAAATTTCCCGAATAATATCTTAAATGTAAATCAATTTCCGCATTATCAATCGGGAGCTCCAATTTCAGATTACACATTTGCAAATCGTAATATTTCTAAAGAGTTGAGCGATTTGAATCGCCCAACTATGACGAATTGGGCTAAATTGAACATCGCACCTAATAAAAATGGTATAGTTGAGCTAACGTTTGCGTTACAACGTCCACAATCGTTTGTTTATAAACCTCTGTACTACGTCAAGTATAGACTTCCGTATCAAACGTATAAGTATAACGTCCAGAACATTCTTCAAAAAAGACCATTCTTACGTAACAGCCCTACTAAATTATTTGAAGAGTTAATTGAAGTTGCTAATATCAGTGAATCATCGCAAGACCTAAAACATTTAGCAAAAGAGGAAATATCTAAACTAGTTGTTACTAACGGTGCGTTAGTGAAAGCTAAGATGATAGATGAATTGGGAGACAAAAAAGCGACTATAGAAAATGATATAAAAAGCGTACTACATTTAGCTTCGAATTTAAATCCGGAAGAAATGCTAAATGCCACAAAAAGGGCTTTAAATCAAGTGGAAGAAGTAATAAATACTACAGTTTCAAATACAATTAAAACTAACGAAGACAATGAAACCTCCGAGTTACCGGCTAAAGTTTAAATACCAGGTCTATAGGATATGAATTTTATCCACATTTATCTAGCTCCAATAATTTAGGAGTCCGTCCATATATTACGAAAAATAATGTAGTAATGCCCACAAACCTTTTAACTAGAACTGGCATTTTTACATAAGAATGTGTATACGATTTAATTAAAAATTAAAATTATATTTTAAAAGTGTTAGGTATCATTTTAATTTTTTCTTTGTGAACACAAAAATAATCGAAGATACTAAAAACAATAAATACAATCAAAACAAAAAAAATCGTCTAAGCCGTTACTAACGAAATATTAAAAATCACATTAAGTTATTGCCTCAAAACTTACTTATTTAACGACATTATTTACTTAGAAAATATCCCTAAGGTCTGGGGACTTGGTTAAAACAATAGTTTTACTGTTACACAAAAAAATGCGATAAAACAAATATAGCTAATGTCTAATGTAAACAAGGTATTTTTCAAAATAATATTATTAAGAATTACTAATACCCACGGTGATAGTCAGGCTTAAGGGCAAGACTGATTCCGTAGAATCTTTTCTACTACTACGTATAGACCACATTCACGGCCTCCGACAAATTATATGTACAAAAAAAAAACAAAGAATATAACAAAACTTATTACCTAGTGTTCTTAGATTTTAGTAAGGCTTTTAGTCCAGGCGATAGAGGTAGTTGAGTATGCAAAATGTGAGAAAAGGTCAAGGAATAATAATGTGGATCTTGCCGGTCCAATTTTTGGAACGAAGTTCCTTATCGCGCGTTGCTAGACGGAAAAAATTAAGACCAAAAGTTGTAACGATACTTTTTGCTATAGTTGTTTTATGGCCTGAGAGACCACGACGGCCAGACCTTCGTTATTTAATAAAAGCTGAAAGTTTTTTATTTCTTATATATAAATTAATCGAAAGGAACTTCGTTCCAACCGGGTGTCCCTTGACACCTCTCAAGTTTTTTTAACCCCCTTTTCTTTTATTCCTTAAAAGGGAATGTATTGAGTACATGATACAAAATCATTTTAAGGATTATTTCTATAATAATTTATAGTTTGTTGTAATGGTAAAAGTGAGGATGGATTCCTAATTATTAATAAAAATAAACTTTTCCATATAAATTTTTCTACTTGTAGCCCTTAATAAATTTATAAATTGCAACTCGTTCGATTTCTGTGCGCTAATGCTTCAAAATATGCACAAGTCAAAGAAGACTGTGAGATTTATATTTGTGGAGCATTCGATGATCCCACTAAATGTTTCAAGTTGCAAGGTTCTTCAATTTGTGAGGGATCTACTTGAATTACAATCAAACCATTCAGAAGCTGACTCAAGAATGTTCGTCCATACATTTCATGCAGTAAGGATACAATCTGCTCTTATTATGATAATCAGCGCTGTTATAGATGTATTTGTCTTGGCAGTTATTACTGGTATTGGGTGTCTCGGTCTATGGTTTGACGGTTCTCACACAAAAAAATATTTTTCTAGGATGCCATTTCAAAAATTATCTGCTGATGAACTCAGATATATATCTCATCAATCTAAACATTTTAAAACTCAAACTCAAAAAATCTTTATTCATGTAGGTAAACAAGTAGGTACACTTATGAATTGTCAGAAAGTAGTAAAATTATTCAATAATAGGTCAATAATCTATTATGCTCTTCAGCATCGCGGTTTTCTTTGTAGATTAGAAATTTGTATCTTTGTAGTTTGAGGTCATCTCTCTCCACCAAAATCGTTATTTTTGATTGGCATTTAACATATTCGAAACCAATCTCCTTAAGTATAATTCTGTAAAAAATAACAGCTCAAACAATAGCTTAGTCATTCATACTGCCCATCGTCAACAGTCTATACACATCCCACTGCAGGGCACATGCCTTCTCTTACGAGTGAGAGTGAGAGGGATTATTATTTAATATTTTTCTAACCTCAGATATTATCTTCCTCCGTTGAAATCAATACCTTGTGGAAGAATTTGTAACAGTTTCATTAATGTTGCAATTTCCTTCCGGACTGTATAAAATTCCTTTACTTTATTCCCAATCAACTATAAATCGAAACTATCAAAGTTGATTTTCTCCCCCCCCCCCTCGGTTTACCATGCGTGGAAAATACACCATCAGTCGATGTGTCCTTAGCTACGATTCGTCCCTTCCGTAGTAGTACTGGAAACACCTATAAAGAAGTCACAATTATGTAGCGAAGAAAAATATAAAATAAACTAAAAGTATCAAAATTACTCAGTCCAACTTACCGGTCAAATCTACCACGCGCTTTAAAATGAAAGAATGAGTTTCATTTATACCTTCATCTTCTTTTATTTTACCATAAACTTTGAAAACAACATTTCTCGCTTGAGATCGAAGTGGCTTTTTCGACATTTTCACAAAAATAACAAATTTCAAGAAGATCAAATCTCAGCAGCGGTTGACAGATCTCGTACTTTAATTTGACAATTGACACTTGACATTGCCATATGAAAATGTATATCAAAAACTTATTATTGTTTTATGCCTTGAATAGTTGAATCCATGATATTCCGGTAGATCACCTAGATCTACCTATTACCTAAGGACTGAAACTATAATTATCATAGTCATTTACATTTAAGTAGCATACACAATTTTTTTAAATGTATATTGCATATTTTTCGTCTTATTTCTTGAACATTTGGAGAAAATATAAATACTAAATAAAGTTTTAAGTTACATCTAGCAGTCCAACTAGCAGTTTTACTTTAGTAACAGATTAATTGGTGTTGGAGTACTAAGTGATTATTAAGACCAAATATGATTTCACGAAAACCCATTTTTCAAAAACCCGGTATGTAATTTTTTAGGCACTACTTTCAAACAAAAAAAATTGAAAAGTTAATTGTTTACTTATATATTCTCTATCTTTAGGCTTAATGTCGTCTTCTTATAACTATTTTATAAGGCTATAAATAGAAAATTTAAAAACTTAACGGAAAAGCCCTCTATGCCTAGCCTGTGACAATAATTATAAGTCAAAACATCATTGTTCATAATCCTGTTTACATTTATAATATAAACAATCGACTTAAATCTTATTAAGTACTTTAAACAATAACATGTCACTAGAGTGATTAATAATTTATATAAATCCAATTAATAAATGTTACTCAATATCTGGATAAAACCACTTTAATTGAGATTGGTTTATATTGCATAATTTACCAGCTATTATGTATATTGTAATAAATAAGAGATGTTATTACTTTGCATGGACTAATTTCTAATATTTTATCATCTAAAAAGTATTGACATCTAGTTATCACAAATCCATTTGTTCAGTTTATAATTGAAACAAACCTTTTTTCAGCGGATGATATTCTTTACCCTGTTAGAAACAAAAATGGGGAGATTGAAACACTGGTAAACCCAAACATAGATACAGCCTTGACAACAGATACAGATTCTAAAACTAATGTTGTATATAATCGCTATCACCACTTACCTTTAGAAACACAAAGGCAGAGGCTCCCTGTCTTTCAATACAGAAACCACATATTGTATTTGTTGGAGAAATATCAGACCTTGATATTAATTGGTGAAACGGGTTGTGGGAAGTCTACTCAAGTGCCACAGGTTAGTACTATTTATATGTAACTTATTTTTTATTTTAAAATCTATGTAAGAAGAAATACTTGCCATAATAGGTATGATCATATAAATACTATTATAATCAAAGTGTGTTGTTAGATTTATATTTTTTATTTGATCTCGACTTGCTAAAACAAACAAAAGTTATACATATATGCTTAAGTAATTACTATTTACTTATATGTTATTTATTTATAAAAATTTTCTAACTTTATTTAAAATTATGCTCTTATAAATGCAGTTTCTAATATGTATACATATTATGAGTAATCATAGGCTATAATTTGGATAAATTATTATGTCCAATATTTTTTTAATAATCCCTCAATAATATTTCATCTATGTTCAAACCAAGTGTTAATTCTATCTATTATATTTTACTTATCACTAACATCTGTTTAAACAAAATCTAATAGCAGAGTATCCATAATGAACCCAAGCAGATATCAATGCTTCTAGCAATTCTTTAAGTTCAATAACAATCCTAATAATTGCTAATGCATAAAACAAAAAACGCGGATAATAGCCCCATCAGGACCAGGACCTAAAAAATTTCTTAGTTTATGGTTAACATTTCGCAGATGTTTAAAAGTCTGCGGGAGACCTCTGGGTCGTAAGTCGTAACTCGTAATGCATTGTTGTTTGACTGCCGTAAACTTTGTTGTCATTCTACCGCCCGCGGTCGGGGTATGCGCACGCACGTTGCCGCATTCGCTCGTTTCCAGCAAATCCATAATTATTCTGTAAACATTGACGATACTCTTCAGACATTCAACAAGCTTCTTCAAAGTTTCTTAAGCAGCGGGCCAATTTTGCCGACAAGTTTTGTATAGAATTTTAAACATGCTCCATGAGTTGACATCTATTTAACGGACTGTTTCTAATAAATGCGGTTGTTTTACGAGAGTCGTGCGGGTTTCGTGAATGTGCAGTGCGATCATAAAAAAGTTGTGAGTTTTATGTGAACGGATTAAGATTTAGAACGGCCTTCAACTGATGTAAATTTTTACGAACGTTAAATTGTGATATCGAAAATATCGGTGTGAGCGGTCGTGCCTACGCGATGAAATGGGATTACGGAATTTGGATTGTGTAAACCGTTTCACCGTTTGGGAAGCAGCAGAAGTTTTTATTTTTGACGTAACCCGTGTTAATCTTGTCCTTGACTAGAAATAAACCTACACATGCGTGGACGAGTAATATTTAATATTACAAGATGATGTGGCCTTCGTCTCAAGCTAGTAAAATTCTATCAGTTTTACTCTTACTAGTCGTCGTTTACTGTCTTTTTATGGACGCGCTTCTGTACTTACGGATACAAAAATATGGGTTGGACCAGTTTGAACAATTTGAAAATGCTACTCAAGACTCCTCGACATCGAAGAGTATTTTTAGGAATTATGAAGACGAAGTCTGGATCCCATGTAGTATTAATCCCTTATGTCACCCGACCGTGAAGGCCCTCATGGTCGATCACATAAATCACTACATTTATGGACCGCTGTGCTCGATTCTGGACATAGCTTTAGGAATATCTGATAGACTCATATTTTTGACACCGAACATGATATCTTTCACCCATGTTGTTATCTCTATCATTGGAGCCAACCTTTTAACTTGTCAAAATTTAGCTGCTCGGCGTATGGGAATAATATTGTTTCAAATAAGAATGTTTTTAGATGACCTCGACGGTCACGTGGCTAGGGAAAGAAAGCACATTAAAGGGGAGAGATCGGAAGTCGGGACATTGGGGTATTGGGTCGACGGTATTTGTGATTTATTAGGGGTAATATGTATGATGGTGGGGATCATGTTGTATCTTAAGAACAATCCCCCGAGACGTGGCTACAAAGGCACTCCAGTGAGCACTTTACCTTATCATCAATTAAAGGAAATTAACTCGTGTGAAGATATCGAGAAAGATCACACGACTGATATAGGAATTTCATACAAAACTAAAGTGTCCTTCCAGAGAATTGTTCAGGTGATGGGTCTATTTTCCGGGCAGATGCTCTTGTCTTCCCTAGCTTGGAATAGATACATTGATTTATATCAAAATCTCTTGGAAAATTGTTTAGAATACGATATCGTTAGGCGAATAACAGCCTTCAAATCTACAAAGTTCTATGTGGCGACGGGTATGTGGCGGATTGTCAACCCGCACAGTTATCTTCATTTGCTCTCATTAGCAGTGTTTTGTGATAAAACGTGGGGTTTCTTGAAAGCTGTCCACTACAGTGGTTACATTGGTTTAGTTATTGCTGCTGCGGCTTCAGAGCATTTTGTCGAAAATATAAGATATTTTGTCGTTAATGGGTTAGATGTATGAGAAAAAAATAGGAAAAAATAGTAACTATTCAAGCGAACGTCCACGTGAGAATATCCGTCACTCGATAAGGATAATTAGGAGCGTTGATAGTTAACTAATATTTTTATATTAATGTGTTGAAAAGCCACTTTAATGACCTTGACAAGTTTAATTCGGGTTATAATTATAACAGTTTACCTCAAATGTTTAACGCGATTAAAAATCAATCATTGAATTTTTTTTGTTATAGTTTGGCTTCAAATCTGTAATATTTATTACCTAATGTTATACCTGTAATATTTAGTACCTGAGCAGAAGTTGAATTGTGACAAGTTAAAAGTTATTTTAAAAATGTGTCATCATCTCTAAGCGGAATTATATTTTACCTATGAAAATTTACGTTCAATTATGTACTATATATCACGTTTAATTATGTACTATGTACTTTTATATACTTGATGGCTTTCATTCACCCGTACACCTTTTTTCTTCTCATTTCGTGGAGGTAATTAAAAAAAAAACGTTCCAGCGGCTATTTTTATCGCACTCTGTTTATTTCGCGAAATGCCTGTTTGATCTTGTTTCAAAAAAGCTGTTTTAGCAATATTACTGATTAGCTTTTTGTCATCGCATGTTAAAAACTCTTTCATAAGGTGAATATTGTGATATTGTGAAGTAGGAATCCATTGTGCCAAAACAATGGGAAGTTTACTACGCTAGAATGTTGACTGATTTTTGTAGAGGTATCAGGTTTTTATATCCCGGTATCCAAAACCGACTACCTGGCCTTAATAATGTGAGACATATATTATTAGTTTAGTTGTCCAAACATAATGATTCCTTTAAAACATCAGAGTTAATGTACTAATTTTAGAATGTAAAACTATTTTCATATTCAGATTACACTTAGCTTAGCTGGTCCAATAAAAATTGCCACTCGATGAGGTAAATCTTTGGCTGGCCTCGATAAAGATACCCTATTGATAAGGGATGTTAGCTATATGTGAGTTAAAGTTTTCCACATTGTGATCTATCTACCAAACATGTACTTTCTTACACACTATATTTGTTACCATTATTTCTAAGATAGCCCGATTTTCATATTTAAATTACGCTGTTAATTATACATAATTCAAATAGATCTATAACATAATATGTAAGAATCAATAATCTTTGAATATATATTGTTAACATAGAATATATGTGTACATATAATCCTGACAATAAGATTTTAATAATTATACTTTGTTGTTTTGTAATATATTCGTGTTAGGTTTAAAGAAATTTATTCTCATTAAAAACAAAAACATACGCTTCACTTAAATGACAAATAAAATAATATTAAATAGATAAAAACGTGTCATATTCCATATATTTATAATGTTTGAATTGATTAAATATGACCTGAAGGTCTTCTTCTAGTAATTTGTGTAAAATTAATATTTTTGATCTCTGTCAAATTCAATTCCATCACCCATAATTTAATTAAAATGTTCATTACATTATTAATTTATTGAGATAAAAGTTTTTCTA
The DNA here is from genome assembly GCF_905475465.1 of Pieris napi. Lineage (NCBI taxonomy): Eukaryota > Metazoa > Arthropoda > Insecta > Lepidoptera > Pieridae > Pieris > Pieris napi. Next base: position 12,883,946 of record NC_062242.1, read on the forward strand.
AAAGAGCATTATATACCGTCCGTCCAAAGTTCATGTTTAGAAAAATTAAGTTTTTCACAGACGATTAAATTTGAAAAAAAAAATCTTCAATTTTCACGTAATTGTTTTTCGTGTTTCTTTTCTATAAAATATTGAAGTTTTTAATTTTTATCATAAACGTGCAAACGTGTTTAATGATAAGAGATATATTGTGTCTGATCATATCATTACGAAAGTTAATTTAACATAATATCGATTGCACATGAATGAAGCTGCACGAAACACCACATTTAATAATACACACACACACATACAAATTGATTTTGACAATCAGTGATAATGTTGTGGGGCACGCGAAATGCGAAACAGTTTTAAAGTCACATCGTAAAATTGTATTAATTTCTGCGTGTAATGGATAATTTGGAGTGTATTTTAAGTGTTATGAATAATAAAGCGTTATCTGTGATTTATTTGTAATATCGATTTTTGAGATGCAGTTCAATCACAATAATGACATTTAGCGTTTCAGAAATCGAACTCGTTCACACTGCTAGCGTTTATTACATTTTGTGAATAAGAGAATTAAAATAGTAATTTCATTGAAATGTACTGTTTTAAAAATACCTTTGGTTAATTTTAAATAAAGAGGGATTTATTATTTTTAAGGCGAGTGTTATCAAATGGTAATTATAAGATAAATAAAAATATTTTTAATTTATTACAATTTTATTTATTTTCTTATAAACGAACTCTTGATTGAAAAGTCAAAACTTTCATTATATATATATACAAGTAGCTAATCAGCCTCCTGTACCCTAATGGGAAATTGACTTGCGAGCTTACAACTAATTTTTTTAATCAAATAAAATACGTAAATAAAAATGTAAGGATACCTAAATAGTTACAATTTTTTTTATCAAAGCTTATCGATTCAATTAAATTTTAATTTTAGTGTTTAGGATTGTGAAATCTACGTACGTTCGTTCGTACGTTCTTGACATTCGGAAATCATCCTGTGCCCTTAGACACATCTCTGGATTACCCTTAGTATTAAAGTTACTCTACTGTTAACTTTAAATGAGTAGTGTCAATCACTTTCTTTATCTAATTAATGCAGGTAGTATTAAACAATTGATATTTCTAGATAAGGAAATCGTGCACCACTAACGTAGGTACCTACTATAAAACAGTCGCCTGATTTGTATGTTTTCTACGTCGTAGTGAATATACGAGTCGTATTTGCTTATGACCATTTTTTAACAACGATTTAGACAAATCGGCGTTCCCGTGTTGGAAAAACCGTAATATTCAAAATAATTTCACTCATATTGTAATTATTAATTAACTATGTGCGCATAATTACTTGATTATGCGCTCCACTTTTGTCGGAGCGTTAACCTTTTATATTTCTATATAATATGTAATAAATTATATATAATATTGAGACGCGACTTTGTCTATGTGGAACGAGTGTATAAAATAGCTACTGTAGGAAACAGGCTTATTTATTCTTAAATCTTATATATCCTACAGCCTTCCCGGATGTTCAAGAAAAATAAATTATAAATAAGTTTGTACAATTATAATATCCACTACAAAAATACCTTTATAGCACCATTTCGCAACTGAGCATTCAAGCATGGACTTCTCCGTGAAACACGTGCGAATATACTTTACTCACTGCTGAGAGAATTAGCTTGTTATAAATACAACCATATATAGCCTTTAGTATGCGTGCTGAATAGTACAAACAATTATTAACATCTACGCTCAAATATTTAACAAAGTATTTCCGAACCAATTCGACTTTGGGTCCCTCTAGGAGCGAACCTTTTCTTAAAAAGTCGGCAACGCACTCGCGAGCCCTCTGGCATAGAGAATGCCATGAGCACGGGCGGCACTCAAAACCCGCCCGTGCTCTTAAACAAATTGTGAATTTTTACTTCCCTCAAACATTCATATAAATTTGACATTTCTATTAGCAACAGATTCAATTATAATAATAATAAAGCCTTTTTTTATTTCCATATTAAGTTCCATTTAAAATTTTAGTAGTGTTGTTAGTATTTACTTATAGCTAAATGTAGTCAGCTGTGGATATGGACTCCTGTTGAATGGCCTTTATTCATGACTTTCCACATGACTCCTTTCATCAGCCTTCTTTTGGCCTGCCCCCTCTTCTTCCGGATGGACCCGTACATTTTGTTGTCTTTAATGGCAATCTGTTGTCTAGGTATCGTGGTACATGACCAGCCCATTGCATTTCACATTTAATTAGTAACAATATTTTTGTGGATATCCTTAAATTATTTACCAAATAATGAGGAAAAACTAAAATGTTTTTCACTATCGTTTTGACAAAGGAAACTGCCACCCACTTTACGCTATTATTACAAAGATACGCCACAATTTTACAACTACGTTTGTTGGTAATTATTATCCTATTATTCATTGTTCTATCGACTAATATTTTTTATTTACGAAATGTTCTTAATGACGTCTCTATAAAGGGTTTAGAAATTAAGGGTTGTATGTATTTTTGTATGATGTATCATAAAAAAATAAAAACAAAATGTTTTGTCTAAAAAATAAAAATAAAAATTTAGGGGTGGGGCCACCCTTAACATTTAAGGGGATGAAAAATAGATCTCCGATTCTCAGACTTACTGAATATGCATAAAAATTTCATAGGAATCGGTCGAGCCGTTTCGTTTCGGAGAACGAACATTGTGACACGATAATTTTATATATTAGATTATTGAGCAGAGCAGAGGTGTTTGATAAAACGTCAACATACTGTTTGTTACATAAGATTTATATATATTATAAAAAAGGCGATTTTTATCAACTTTATAATTGCACCTGCGTCAATGCGTCATAATTAATATATTATGTTTGTGAGTAATAAATACTTTTTTAAAATTATTACTTAACCAAGCCAACGCAAGTGTTTTATCATCGCATTAGTAACTGGGCGTTTGATACTTGAGTTGAGAATTGATAAGATTTTATGTTTAATAACAGGATTTCCCTGAGCCCTCGTTAGCATAGGTAAAGTGCAATAAAATAAATTGTTTGAAATGCTGTAGCTACAATGACCTCCAATGATCAGACATCAATAATTCTGAGGTAAATTCTTACGACGACTCTATTCACGTTATATCTTCATGAATATTTGATAGTCATACTTCAGCCGAGGTTAGAAATTCTTTTCCCGCCTAAACACGCACACTGCCAGAAGGCTGGCGATTGCGTACCAGTATCCTTTAAGATAATAATTATGTATATAGGGGATATTCGTCTCTATCTTGAAAATTTAAGATTTAAACACATACTATGTGATAATAGATATTTTTATTAAACTTAGTTTTTTCAAGATCCAATCAATAACAACATTAATGATTTTAGGGAATGATAATTACATTTTGGTATTTTCTTGTGGAAAAAAGAAAACAACTTTGTACATTAACTAACAATCTTAATCTTATTAATCTCATCCTGCAACAATAGCTTAAATATAAAATGTAAGTGTTGTATAAAAATTATTGTCAAGTACCGTTAACACATCAAAAGGAAGAGACTGGATGCCCACGACAAAGGGAATCCTAGTGCAAAGTGCACTTTAATTTTTACCTAAATATCCTTTATGTGTGTATTATAAAGTTTTTTCTTTTCTTTCTTTATTATGTTTATTAATTTTTACGGAACTTTTAAGATTCAAACCCAAAATTGGGACGTGAGAATGTAAACTACATGCATATTCTTCCGTTTGCCTAAATCCCTCCAATAATTTGGGCATAAGGATTTTGTTACATTGTTTTATAAAATTTTAAACGATCGGTTTTTGCTTATTAAATTTTATTTTGTCGGTATTCGAATTCAATACCACAAGTTAATACGTTTGTTAACCATGACGCGACATAAATTGTAAACATTAAAAACAATAATAACGCAGAATTCAATTCCGTGAAATAACTTTAAAAGCAATTTAATTTTTACAATTTTTAAAGTTATCGATATTGAATTACTATTTCAACGAACACGTGTTTTATTAACCTATCACGATTTCAGAGTTGGTCTTATTATACAAATTACAATTAACTTTTTATTATTTTACACTGCACACGTAATTTATGTGTGTTAGTCATAAGACACATCATAGCTTTTGAGTGTTATAAAGACCCCTCGTAGTTACAAATTAAATTGTTTCTAGTATATCGAGAGTTTTACAAAAGTCAAAAGTAATTTAATATTTATATCCATTTATTCAGATGCATGCACATAATTGGTTTCTTAGACGTTTTTGTTATTTTGTAGCTACTAACATGAATCCAAAAAAATACTAAGTGTGTCTAAACTTGTCTTTGTACTTATGAAGGATTTATTTGAAATCATAAACAATTGTCATGTTACAAACGAGCTTGTTTCATGACAAATGATACTTTATCATATATTTCAGTACATGCTTATTATAGTAAAAATATATTACCTTTGAAATTAAACCGATTTCAGTATGTTTACGAAGTGGGTCACAAAGTGTGCGTGACCCAGCCTCGTGTCACGGCGTGTGTGTCGCTCGCGTGTCGCGTCGCTGAGGAGAGAGGGGCTACACTCGGTGAAGATGTTGGTTATGCTGCCGCCATGACGTCCTGCAGGACGCCTGATACTGGCATCGTGGTACTTATGGTTTTTATTTTTATTTGATGTAGGTAATGCATAAAAAATATTGAACATTCATCCCTTGGCCGCATATTATATGCCTTTTTTCTAAAGGCTAAAAATGGATTAGCGTTAAACCTAAATGATTGATTGAAAAATTAACGCACTTCAAACGCTTCTGTAATGTGTAAATAGGAATATGGGTATCTTTCAAAAACCATCTTAGCGTTGTATCATCGCAAATGGTTTAAATAAATAAAAAAAAGTGTGGCACTCTGCGACTGCCGCGGTAAAGCTATTGCATAGCATTTTTTTATCAACTTATGTAATTATAATTATTTATTTATGCAGTATTTCTTTTTCTTTGATATTATTTAATTTACCACTCTACTAGACTCAGACTAACACGCCGATATAGTCTGTCTCACTCTAACGCGTATTGGCCGCAAGTATATTACGTCATAGCTTAAAAATGCGATATGCTTAATGCTCGGTATTACTTTAGTTTTCGAGAAATTTGTTGACAAACGTTCATACACTTAGCAAACATACTTGGTACTCTAAATACATCATAGTCAAAATTATCTAATTTCATACGTATACATATAGATAAAACTGAGCTGCTTTTTTGAATACTCTTACGCCCCAATAATCAATCCACAATCTCAGATGAAAACAATCTGAGATCAGACCGTGACAGTCGATCGATCTCTGCATCCCAATAACCAAACCCTACGAAGACCATCCATTTTTGGCGACGGATAAAATGCTCTTTGTCGTTCCATTTTACCGAGTTTTCACTCATATTTGATAAAAATAAAAATAAAATAAAATATGTTTATTATGGAACATAAGATACATGTATCACTTATACCACGTCATTAAATTTGAAGGCATCCCTACTCATCGGCAAAGAAGACAGAGGGTGTAGGCCGAGAGAAAAAGCCGGCGTAAAAAACTCTCGGTACTCTTTTAAAACGATAATAATCGATGTAAACCAAATAAAGTAAATAAAACCGTACAAATAGCATTAGAATATACATGTGTATGTTTAAACCATAACAAATAGATATTTAATTATTTAAAAAACTGGTGTAAGTTAAAATCTGTTAAAATAATTAACCGTTGAAATCGAGCTTTCGTCAACTGTCATTTTCATACAAAGGTCTATCCAGAGACACCGATACGACCTCCCATGGATAGCTTGTTGATGGCTATTACAATCCGTCGATTGTTATTGCTATGAGAGATTGCCTTACATAGACAAATATTCGCATTAAATACCACATGCATTTTGAATAACCCGTCAGCCAATTATGTCACATTAGATCATATAATAAAGGCAATAACCTCAATCTGAATGTAATGAATGAAGTCGTGACCGGTCGACCTAACATGACTTGACCCTGACCTGACCCTTCAATCAATGTCTAGCCGATATTTACATTTTGAGACATTACTTTCACTTAACACAAAATTACTTCCAACTGCCCTTTTAATGGTTAATATTAAAAATTAGTTGATTATTTTTAATTTTTTAGACTCCATTTTGGAAACAAACCTGTTTCTAGGTTTCTGTTCCGGTCTAACATCGAGTCGCCAATAAAAACATAGTAATATGCTGTAAATACAGCAATATATATATATAATCATAATAAATTTACTGCCAACATATGTGTGAGGCTCATCTCTGGCTCTATAACCAAGGACTCATCCTTGGCGGATTGTGTATTTTCAGGCGTATATAGGCTGACTACCCATATTTTTTTAGCATCTAGTAAACTTTAAAGCTTTTGAATGATTGAAATATATTCTTATGTTACTATTAAAATATTGTACTTTATCTATTTATTTTGTTGAGTGTACACTTAGTTGAAGGGGACTTTCCCGTTTCAAGTATTCTTATCGATTACAAACTACTTGACCAATTTATTAACAAACATTGTTGTACCTTTAAAGGTACAAAATGTTACGATATGAATTCAGGTAATAGCCAGTTCATATGAAATCATCTTTAAATATTTGTAATTAACCAGGTACCTACACAAACTCCGTTCTAATTTCCGTATTTTTTATTCAAAGTACCCTTGACTAATGACGTAGTCAGACGTTTACCTCGACTAGTGACGATTTACAAAAAATATTTAAAAAAAACTTGCTTTTGTACTATTTAGGACGAGGTTATGTATTGAAGAGAATGAAACAATTTTAATAGCTACTAAATAACCTTTTCATTCGGGTTTTTGAACGTGATTTCAATAGATATTGTATTATATAATAATATCAAATTATTTTATCTCAAAAAGCTGTTGTTGTTTATTCTAAATCGTAACTGATGCAATTTAAAAATAATGACCAAATCGACCTTGCTTAATTTAAAAGATAATTAAGTTACTATTGCACAAAATTTTAAGAGTTAATAAATAGTATTGCTCAATAGCATAGAATAGTGTTTATTAACAAAACAACCCCTTAAAGTATCGTCTAAATTCTGCCATCTTGAATTATTAATGATGTATGAATTAAACCGGAAATTCGGGTTTTAGATGTTTATTTAAATGAATACAAGAGATTATTGCCATTTATAAGCACTGATCACTTTTTAAATGTTTTTATTGCTTTTTCTTGTCATTACTTTTTTTTAAATTACAATTGAAGTACATATAAACTCACTCTGTAATAATTTGTGATCGATTTTAAGATGATCAATCAGCAGGCAAGCCAGGTTTGGGAATTGAAAACCAAAAACGAAACCCTGAGTTTGATAGTGATAGTACAATATCGTGATTGGACAGCATAATGTTGCGTGTTATCTCGTATTGGACAAGTTGTCTTCGTCTTTCGTTTTCACCTCTCCCCGTGTCAATTTTCTATTAATTTCAAAACAAACGTTTTATTCCAGTTTATGACAGAAGGAGTTCTGCTGAGGGAAATGTTTGCGTCACCACTTCTAATGCAGTACACCTGCATCGTACTAGACGAGGTAAATAGTGTCATTGATTAGGTATTAATTCAACTAATTCTTATATAATTTTTAATACATATATACTAAATTTTGTTTCAAATGGTAAATGAAAAACGATGACTTTAAAGGCCGGCAACTCACTCGCATGCTATCTGACATCGGCATGGCATTGAGAGTGTATGAGCGGCGGTATCACTTATGAGCTTCCTGTCCGTTTGCCCCCTGTTCTATAAAAAAAAAGAGTGTGTGTTATGTACACGCGTTAGAAGTTATACTTCTTTGGCCTATGGAAAAAAATAATTAAAATGCAGTAGTGATTAACGATAAAAAATTAATCAATAAAATTATTATTAGTAAATACTATCACCGTCGTATATGAAATTGATTTAGTAAGAACACCAAAATAATATTTATTTATTCACACTGTTTAATTGTACTGTTACGAAACACGTTCTAAATGTAAAAATACTAGAATATTCAATTTGAACATAGTTATTATCGATTTTCATGCCACCTAGAACTAACTTCATACTGATAATTTTGTGTCACTAACTTCAAAAATGATGTAATTCAATTCCAGGGTGATTTTTATTACTATTGACATGTTAATGAAAGTAGGAAAATTATTAAAACACATATTAACTTTTCTGAAGATGATTTCAGGTCCACGAGAGATCCCAAATGACGGATGTTTTGATGGGGCTTTTGAAGAAAATAGCTAAGGTAATGTGGGTGTAAACTAAGGTTTTTGGTATATAAGAAAAATATTTTTTGTTTCTCCGATATCATGTGATAGAAAAAGGGCCTTTAAGCTAATATCATATATTACACTTGGGGTAACGGAACAGGGATGTAATGGTCCGTTCGAGGCCTGTTGTGCTCCAACTGATCGATATCTATATGAAGCAATTTGCTCGTGAAGAAATACGCCTAAGTTATTTATATATTCATACGATTAAGTTGAATTTAAAAAGTACAAAGAAACACGAATTGTTGTTGTGTTGCGTTGTTTAGCGTATATTCTATTATTATTTTACTATACATTTATGTAATTGTTTTTTCCAGAAACGAAAAAATTTGAAAATCGTCGTCTCTTCGGCGACAATGGATGCCGAGTTTCTGAAAGATTTCTTCAATTTAGGCGATAAGAACGGCCATACGGACACATCTGTCATTATGTCCATGCAGGGAAGGACGCATCCGATCGACGTGTTCTACGTGGAAGGTAAACTTGAGAAATGGCTTATGATTATTTTATGGCTTTATTAGAAAACTCCTGATTAAATAAATAAAAATAATAATCTGTGAAATTACTACAGTTATTTAATTTGATTTTAAATTATTTTATATTTTTTTATAGATAACAATGTAGACTTGTACAATTACTTGAAAATTTTGTTGAATTTCAGAACCAGTAGCGGACTATGTAAAAGCGACGGTAGACACAGTCATCAAAATACACGAAAACCAGCCGTTTGGGGACATTTTGGCATTTCTGACTTCACAAGTAAATATTTATTTTTATTTATTTATTATATATTTAGTATTTTATTGAATTGATATCATTTATGATTTTTATGAGTTTAAAAAAAAAATCTTAAAAGCCTATAATTAATTAAAAACTAAATAGATGTGAAGACGAGTAAAGTAATTAATAATTAATCAATTATTGAAATAATTATAGAAACAACATTTAGAGGTATTTCGTGAAAGTTCTTCAAACCAATAAATCTAATTCCTGATTAAAATCCGAAAATGTACTAACAAAAATTCTTCTTCTTATCAAATGACAAGACTAGCGTCTTTTTCCACAGACTAAAAAACTGTCAATATTACAATTAAGTAAAACGTCAGTTTTGAGACATGACAGATAATTAACAATCGAAAGGAATATAAATATTTATTTACGTTCTTAAAGGAGAGAGACGAATAATGTTTGATTTATTATTTTTTAACTATAGAATAAATAACCCACCATCTTTCAGGAAGAAATCCTCGCAGCACTAGATACTATACAAATATACGCCGAAGAAAATAACGAAAAGAATAAATATCGTAAAAGTTTTTCGAGCGGTATACAAGCGGCGAATCTGTCAGTGTTGCCAATGTACGGGAGTCTCCCGCTTTATCGGCAAATTAAAGTCTTTCAAATGGGAGACAAGAATGTCAGGAAAGTCATACTGGCGACTAATATTGCCGAAACCAGTGTTACCATACCGGGAATCGTTTACGGTGAGCCTAAATATTATTACATTTATTTTATACTGCTTTAAAATAATTTTCGCAAAATTCATGAATAACTATGTACATTAATTAAATCGAATTAAATGTCGGACGTTAACGGCAAGCGCTCAGCGCTTAGTTGCTTTTTAAATTTTATCTAATTTGACCGTTATAATTTAACTTAATGATGCCTTTTTTCAAAACAAAGCTTTTTTAGTAGTAATCATAATACCATCAGTATCACCTCGACGTCCTCCGTTCCACAACTGAGCGTTTTTCAAGGCAGTTTTTGCCGCGCACCACCACATTGTGGAACCAGCTGCCCACTAAAGTATTTCCAGAAAAGAGCGTACCAATTCTTAAAAGGCCGGCAGCGTGCTTGCGAGCCTTTTAGCATTGCGAGTGTCCATGGGCTTATCTCTTAACATCACGTGAGCCTCCTGCCCGTTTGCCTCCTATTACTTAAAAAAAAAGCAACCTCACATCAAAAAATATTCTTAATATTATAGAGTTGTGTTTAACCTATTCTATTTACATCGTTTGGATGTTCCTAAATATGTTATCGTATTAATATGAAGAATGAAGTATTTACCGCCGAGGCTAATAAATATAAATATTTGTCAGTTCCTCACGAGACTATTATATTCCAGTGATCGACTGCGGGTTCCACAAGCTGCCCTACTTCGATCCGGTGCTGGGCGTGGAGTGTATGTCCGTCTGTCCCGTCTCGCGACACAACGCGACGCAACGAGCCGGCCGAGCAGGCAGAGTGGCTCGGGGGATGTGCTACAGGTCCTGCTCTTTATTATGTTTCTCTAAAAATTTAATTAAAATATCCAATATCTTAGCCTTGACCTGTTTAAGCTATCGCGGAATATGGTTTAGGAGTATTAAGAATATCCATAGCGCAAAATCACCTCCATCATGAGCACACCCCACATACCCACCTTCACATACCCTCTTTTTTACACCATCACACAACACAGCCAAATTAGGTACCACTTAATGAAATGTATTGAATATTTTTTTGCTTCCTTTTGTTTTTTTGAACCTTTTTGTAGTTACATGTATTAAGTATTCCATCTCTGGCTATATTTTCAGTGTAACTGTTTGTTATTATATTGTTAGCGGACTAACGCCATCTTGTAGCAGTAACCTATATAAAGCATGGCAACACCGGCGTTGACTCACTTTTATTTCGAGACTTCGTGCGGAACGGACTTGTTACTTTTTTTTTTTTTTTTTTTTTTAACGTCAGGAAATGCTTTTACGCATATCCCTGCTGAATTTTACTCCAGCAGGGATTATGTGGGACTCAGACATAATATTTACACACCTACCCACTAAAACCTGACGGATGCCTTCGGCTCGCCAAAGGGCGGAGGCAGGTAACAGCTGTGCCCTATCCTTACCCCCGCCAAACGCGAATGCCACAATATCAACGTGACTCCTCCCACGAACAAATCATCAGCATCTTAACTTAGGGCAGACGTGCGAAAGCACGGCGTCGCTGCCCCAGTCGTCGTTTTCTTACCGGCGGAGCATCAGAATTGTTTTCGCGCTGACGCTCCGCATTCTCTTTCTCAGTCATGACGGCCTCACAAAAAGCCTTGAAGGCATTCCATGGGCCGTCATTGTCAGCTTCCACCATTCTTTGGATAATTAGTGGAAGCGACAGATTGCCAACAATGCTATCAGCAAGGACCGAGCGAAAGCCGTCCCAAGCCGGACACTCCTCAACAGTGTGCCTCACCGTATCCTCTCTACAGTCACAATGATGACAAGCAGGTGTCGCCTCTCTCCCAACGATTCGATGCAGGTAACTCCCAAAGCATCCATGCCCAGAGAGAACCTGAACGAGCCGATAGGAAAGCGATCCCCACCGTCGGTCCACCCAGTGTTTCAAGAAGGGACGAATAAGATCAACGGTTTGTAAACCAAACCGACATTCACTTAACTCATCCCTCCATTCTAGCAAAATTAGGCGGCGATACTCCTCCTTCCAGACCTTGACTACCTCCAGAGGTGGGTCAAAACCACCACTCCTGGCTTCAGCTCGTCTCCAAAAAATTTCACCCAAAGCCAAAGCTTCCAAATGCCAAGGCGGAGTGGCGGCTATGACACATGCCGCGTCACAGGATACGGTACGGTATGCCCTAGCAATTCTTATGGCAACTTTACGCTGTGACCGTCTCAGTAAAGCCTTGTTGTAAAAAGACAACTTATCTGCCCATATCGGACACCCATAAAGCGCCTTTGCACGCACCACACCAGCATAAAGGAGCCTACAGCCCCCGCCTGGCCCACCGATATTTGGCATTATACGACCCAATGCCATTGCAGTTGAATCAAGCTTGGGTTCCAGGGCAGCAAAATGAGCCTTGAAAGTCCATCGGGCGTCAAGAACCAACCCGAGGTATTTCAACGTCGACTTTAATGCCATATGAACACCATCCACTATTATCTCAGCGCCTCTAGGTGGTGACCTCCTAGCGAAACATATGACATCTGATTTTTGTAGAGCGACTCGAAGACCAAGTTGTCTTATACGAGTCACTACTTCTTCCACTCCAGCAGTAACTAACAAACTCGCCTCCTGATAATTACATCCCTTGGCCGTCACAAGTGTATCATCCGCATAACATATTAAACCTACTCCTGGCATCAGTCTACCTCGAAGGACTGCATCAAATCCAATGTTCCACAAACCTTGTTAGGTTAGTAACGGACTTGTTACTAACCTAACCTCAGTAGATTTTAAAAGACTAAAGTACCTTCACGTTCTAATCTTTTGTGTTTACTAATAATATATAATTTATGTTAAGTAACTAAAAATGAATTATAATATATGATCGCTTTCAGACTTTACACGGAAGCGGAATACGAGAAGTTGCCCGAGAGCGTTCCTCCGGAAATGTCTCGGAGCGATTTGTCCTCGCTTTTGCTGCAGCTGAAGGCTCTGGGCATTCACAACCTGTTGAGGTATACGCGTTGTTGACCTTTGTACATCTCTTATACGAAATAGTTCTATTACTAAATTCTTCAAATTGAAACACTTTTTAAAGGAGATATATGTAATAATAGAATTCGTAAAAATTTCTAAGTAAATGATGAATCGTAACATCCTTAACGCAAATACTTTTTATTATTTATATGGGTAATAGCGAGCCTGAACGATCATAATAGATTTTAAGAAAGGAAAATAACAGATATTAGTAAAATATTTTTTTATAATAACCATAAACCCAGACTCGAGTGAAATTAATTTATTTACGCTGCCTTTTAATTTTTGCATAAACATAACTTGACGAAAAGAAACAACAAAATTGGAGGTTTTTTGAATTCGATTTCTTATATTTAATTGTTTATTTAATGATTTCCAGATTCACATTTCCGACTCCTCCGCCGGCCAAGAGCCTCCTGTCGGGGCTGGAGACTCTGTACGCTTTGGACGCGATAGACAAAGCCGGGAACCTGACCGAGGCCGTCGGGAACAAAATGGCCGAACTGCCCCTCCGGCCCATGTGCGCCAAGATGTTGTGTAATAGCGGTGCGTGGAAAATTCCAAACAATTTCTTCTATATCGATTTGACCGCCTCAGACCTCTGTTGAGACCGGCCATGAATATTCGAACCCTCTTAATTAAGGAAAATTTAAATTATTATAGAAAAACTGATATGGCATATTTTTATACTTCATCTTGGATTTGATTCCGACATCTCTCGATCCGCAGTTTAAGATATTCGAGCCAATAAATCGGATTCCAAAGTATAGCTTCTGCACTTTCTGACACTCTATATTATATGAATAAAGAGTCTTTCAGGTGAATTCGGTTGTGTCGACGAAGTGCTCTCGATCGTGGCGATGCTGCAGGTGGAAGGCGTCTTCGTCAGACAGGTCGCGGGGAAGGACAAGATGACTGCGAGAGTTGTGAGGCGGAATAATTTTGAGGTTTAAAACTTTATTTAAATAGTGATATCAAAGTGATTGTTTGACTAGAGCAAATTTGTTTTTTTGATGTGTAATCCGTTTTAGCTATGTTTGTTAATTTAAAAATTGTAAATAAATAAATATTTTAAAATCATATTTTAACAGTCTATCAACAAAATCGATTCAGTAGTTTTTGAGATATTGATATCAATGGATTTATGAAGGAGAACTGTCCCGGTGTCTAGATAAATAATGTTGACAGACATATAGTGCAATTAATTTGACAGAAAGACAAAATAGTACATTACATATACATAATAATGTAATATTATGTATATATAATAGTATATAACATTATATATATACATAAATAATGTATATATAATGTACTATTTTGTCTTTCTGTGAAATTGATTATATTATATGTCGGTCTCCTTCATAAATTATTATATTTTATTATTTCATTTACTATTGTAATATATACGATTAAATAATTTGTACGGTTCCAGGTGGTCGAGGGTGACTTGATTATGTACTTGAATGTGTTCGAATCTTACTCGAAAGTGAAAAATACTCAAAGAGATGAAAAGTTGCAACGGAAGGCTTGCAAGGACTGGTGTCAGAAGATGTTCATCAATTACCGAGTTATGGAAAAGGTATTTTATAGGTTTATTTAAATTATCTTCTCGTAAAATACTGTATATATATGTAATCAACATAAGGGAAATAATGTTTATTTTTTCTAATAAACTGCATCTTGAATGCAAAATGCTATATTATATCTAAAAATTTAATTAATCAATCAAAAAATCAAAATACGTTTATTCAATTTATATGCAATTTATAGGGAATGTCAAAAACGTTTACAAAATTCGCGAAAGAGCAACACTACCAGGCCTTGTTCTTAGAAGAACGGGCAAGAAACTCGGCAAGTTTTACCCTCCCTCTACATTACAATTATTCAAATTCAAATTCAAAAATCATTTATTCACGTAGGTAACACAATGTACACTTGTGATGCGTCATTAAAAAAGTACATATTAATGCAGGAAAAGGAAAATGTTATAAACCACAACGTCATTAAACTAACATAAGTAAAAAAAATAGAAATCTGTTCTGTGATATAAAACGCAGTTTTTTTTACTTATTTTACTAGCTTTTTTATGGAAAGTAATATTTGATTAAATTTTTAAGGCCTGTGAAATAAGAAAGAGCTTAGAGAAATTGATCAAAGAAAACTTCAAAATTGAAAATAAAGAATTCGAAGGCCTGGACTTAGGAACCGGTGAGTTGGGTCTTTTGACTTGTGACATGACTTGCGATGTTCTAACTCTTTTACTTTAAAATCTAATCTTTCAGCCAAAAGCCGGCGCGTGATGAAGTGCGTGGTGTCCGGTCTGTTCCCTCAAGCGGCCTCGCTCAGCGTCGAGGGCTCCTACAGGGGAATCCGAGGGGCAAAGCTCCACATCAGCCCCGATAGTTGCCTTTTTCACGTTCAACAGCCCACTTGGTGAGATAAAACATGGTATATTTTAATTAAAAAAATACTAACGTCACAATAGTGCGCCCTACCTAGGATCGTAAAAACTATTATGATAAATAAAAAAAATATTTTAAATAATTTGTTAATATTGAAATTCCGAATTAATTTGTCTCGCGCAAAGTAAAATGGGACAAAGGTAACGATGATATGCCTCCAGGGTGGTGTTCGCGAGCGTGCAGAGCACGGGAGACAAGGTGTTCATGAGGGAGATGATGACGATCGAGAAGGAGTGGCTCCTGGAGATCGCCCCCCACTTCTACACCCACCTCTGAATATATTCATCCACTTCTACGCCAGCCTGTGTTTCATTTTCCTCTCAATGTCCTTCGTGTGTTTGTTAATTCAACTGAATGAAACGAGATAATACGTTACGTATCTTTATAGTTCTGTAAACCCCTTTGGGACTTCATAAAAATAAAATTAATCAGTGGCGCCCAACCTGTTTTTTTAGGTCTGGGCCTCAGATTTCTGTATCTATTTCATGATCATTTGTCAATCTAAAAGGCAAGTAGGTGATCAGCCTCATGTGCCTGACAGATGCCGTCAACTTTTTGGGTCTAAAACAAGCCGGTTTCCTCACGATGTTTTCCTTCAGGAGAATCGATTCAAATAATTATTACCTAAAACCTAAACCATTTTATAACTAATTATAAATGATGCAATTCTTGTGAATTCAGCCAGTGAGCAACTAAATACATTCGTCTCACAAGCAATATAGTTTAGGGTGCGCAAAACACGCGGCATTGCCAGCAATTGCAACCGCTTACCACGCCGAGTGTGGTTATTTGGCACACGCAGCCCCAGTCTCTCCAACATTTCCGCATTATATATTTTACCTCTAAGGACCTTAAATAAATATAACGTATAGTAAGGTCCCTCCAAAACGCAATAAATAATGGACAATGCAACTCTCGTGAATTAAGTGCGCATGCGCATTTCTGAGTCAGTGCTCACAGCCCCAGCCACTGGCATTTTGGCATTATGCACTGGCTCTGTCCTGTACAATATACCAGGCGGAGTTAGCCGCACTGAGGGACGCACAGACCATGGGGAGTCGGAATGCGGATGTGCTCAGCGACTCGCTCCTCACTGCGTGCGACTATGACGAAAGGTGCGACCAAACGATGGTTCATTTACTTGTTGACTATCCGACTTTCAAAAGAGCCAGATGTGATCTGGAACTTCGAGACTGGCATGAGGTCATCCCGGGAAGGACGGCTGGAAAAATACTACCATAGAATTGTCAAATATGTCAGTAAGATGAATAGCACAAGAGGTAACGCGGCTTTCATAGGCCAACAAGCTCCGCATCGCCTATAAATATCGTGAGGATACTTCCGGAGTAGTTGCCCGGGCCTGGGAGATGCCAATCCCACCAGACCTAAGTTTAAGCAAATAAAATCCATTTTTAGGAAAGGGGAGATTTGACACGTTAGGCTTATTACAAAATATCGTTTCGAAACAGCTGATAAAACGAAAGGGTACATGTTAACTTGCTCTATAGTAAAAGTCTGATAAAAAAATTATAGAACATTCGAAGGTTTTTCTGAATTAAGACGCACGTCTTTATCGGCTAAAATGTATTCGAATCCGGATTAATCCGGAGTGCAAAAGTTGAGATAGCGAAATTATGTAATTTCCAGCTTATTTCATAACTTTTAATAATGAGAGATAAAAACGTATTCGATTCGCGATTCATTGTGACGATTGACCTTCATGGGAGTGGCCGACACTCCCGCGTACAACCCAATAACAGATATAAGTATTATAAATACCTATTGCACACATTTATTAATTTATTTAATTTATTTATTTATTAAGCCAGTGGAACCTCAAATTTCTGTATCTGTGATCATTTGCTTTTTCTAATAGCAAGTAAATGAATAGACTTCTGTGCCTGACACTCGCCGTCGATTTTTGAGTTTAAGGCACGTGGGTTCTCTGTTGTTTTCCTTCACCGTAGGAGCGTAAGTTGAATCCGTACATAAACGGACGGTTCATTGGCGCACAGCCGTGATTAGAACTAGGCCAATAACGCTTAGAGCTACTCCATAAAGTTTCAACATTGAAACAAATATATTTGAATGATCCTTATTGTACCAGTTTGAAATGAAAAAAAAAGACACTTGAGAGACACTTGTTTTTTTCTTAAACACGCCGGTAAAAATTATCATTGGTGCTATAACCTTTTTAGGTCTAGGCCTCGGATTTCTGTATCTGTTTCTGTTTCATGATCATTTGGTATTCTAATAGGCAAGTAGGTGATCAGCCTTCTGTGCCTGACGCACGCCGTTGACTTTTTGGGTCTAAGGCAAGCCGTTTTCCTCACGATGTTTTCCTTCACCACGATCGAATGTTAAATGCGCACATAGAAAGAAAGTCCATTGGCACAACCGGGATCGAACCCACGACCTCAGGGATAAGAGTCGCACGCTGAAGCCACTAGCCACTGCTCTAAAAACACGCCGGTAACTTTTTGTAATATCAAATGTCACATACGATCATGTTAAATTGACTCCAGTAACTGATTAATGGAATCTAATAATTCCATAAAACATTCTTAATACATATTTAATATATACCACCCATTTTTTCAAACGGTCAGCTCGGTGACCTTCCTGATAACGAGTTGAACTTATATTAGATTTATGAACTTTAAAAGACAGGTCTTGCTCGAAGAACTATACAAATGTAATTAGCATAAAGGACTTGATATCTGCCAGCTAAATTACCAGAAACTTTAATGTTACAAACTACTTTCTATACTAATATTATAAAGAGGAAAGATTTGATTTTTTGTTTGTTTGAAATTTATAGGCTCCGAAACTACTGGACCGATTTCAAAAATTCTTTCACCGTTGGCAAGCTACACTATTCACGAGTGACATAGGCTATTATTTATTTCATTTTGATTATTCAAAACTTGAATAATCTAACCCAAGGTGTAAAAAAATAAACAAAAAACATCCTTCAATCGCGTGCGCTGTGAAAACTATTAATGATAGAACTAAATGATGCATTACAATTTTTCAGGACACGTCACGTCACACTTATCTATAAAAAATGTCGCGACAGCATGTCTCTATCTTGATTGGTGTTCTCCTGCCGTTCCTCTTGAATAGTTTACTACTATGTAATATAACAAAAATCTTAGCCACAGCTACGCTTGGCCGAGTCTACTAGTATTTTATAAATAAATCATTGTCCCTTAGCCACATCTCTTAAAGAAATAAGAGGTTCTTGAGTTCTTAAAGAAATAATAAGTTCTTGCTCGCGATTCGGCGGGACATGTCTGCCCACGAACGTCGCTAAAAAAAAATTTGCGACATTTTTCTACATAGGTATATATCTGTTTTGAGACCAGCCAATTAAAATTATTAATAAACAGTTACTTGTTTTGGTAACTTTGAGCATTATCTTAATTGCGACCGTAGTGTCTCTAGGAAGCCTTTCCGAAATAACAAAATTGATAAATACCTTATCACATTATCTGAACGGATTTTTTTAAATTGAGACCGTAAGGCAATCACTTAGAAAATTTAACATAGATAGTTTAAGGGCATCGTTTAGAACTCTTGTTTTGGTGGAGGGAAAAATATCGTATTTTTGTGATACTATTGTGTAAACGGTGTAACCCTATCCTTACGCAACAACACAATTCGATGTGCTACAAAAAGTTTCTACGATATTTAAAAGTTGCTATTTGGTAACAATACGTACATTAAGTTTGGCAAAGAATTTTAAACGTGTTAACACGTGAATTAACACGTGCGTAAAAAATATTTCGCGAAGATAACTTACACCACATCACTGCAAATTATTAAAAATAAACTTTGCTCTTGATAATATTTGTATAGATAAAGATAATTAAGTATTTGTCATTCAGACTCCGAGTATGGCTGTAAAACAAAAAGTTTTTTCGTAAGTATAAATAATATCTGCTACATTACAAGGTATTTTTTTAAAACTTTAATTTAAACCTTAGGAAAGTTACGGCGTTCAATGAAAGAATATCGACAATAACATTGATGATTCACGTGTAATCTAAAGTATGTAGACATAACATCCCTTGGTCATTCACCGGATGATGTAGTCTTTTGTTTTCTAAGAACTTTTGTGACAATTTACTTTGTTTTATATTGGATGAATCTTTGATAGATAATAGAAAGATATATATTATTTTACAATTAAAATATAGTTCAACAAAAACTCTTTTTCATTGCCTTTTTTATTACTATGCCAGAGTTGTTTATATGTTTATGTGACGAGCGACTTAACAATTTCGTTTTTACAGAGAGAGGTTATCCATATACACGTTTCTTTTGTTGAAAATATTTTAACCTGCCCTTAGCAGTTACGATTTTATATAGTTTTCAGATTACTTGTAATAAATTTCTTTATTTTTTACTGCAGCTCAGCTGCGAATAGCAAGTTATTAATTTCTTTAAATACTATGTTCCTCGGAGACAAAGTGGCATTCTAATAAAAGTGAAAGATTTTTCTAATCGGCCCAGTAGGTGTCGGTTCGTTCGTGAGATAATATAAGTATAAAACTATTTTTCTAGAACCATATGAATCTACGAACCGGATACAGTAATTAACAAAATAAATAATCCCTCGTGCAACTGACGTGGAATGAGAAATCACGTGGAGAAATTATTCCTATCTATTTTTATCACATTTATTGATTATTAATGATTTATGTCATTTTCGCTCTTTGCCCTATGATACTAAACCATACAGCTATAGGTGAAAATAACTTGATTTTCAGATAAAATTGTCTGCCAAGGCTGAAGGTCCAATTTACAGTGGCATAGCGACGAAGAAGCGTCTCATTCGTAAGAGAATCACACAGTAGCCGGTGGACCGTGGAGTTGGGATAGTATACTTTATTGTGGAATGAGGAATATCGGGGTGATTTTCTTGTGCGGTTTCTATGTGCGCAGTTAACGCGTATGAAAACAAAAGCATTCAAGTTCTGAACTGCACACCCAAAAACTAGCGATAGATACCGAACGAAGCGCAGGTCAATTAAAGATGATGCGCATAAAGGACTGTAGTACCACTGGATTTTTCTTGTAAACATTGGATTTAAACAATATTGCATTTATACATTTACTGATTAAACACTTCCGCTGTTTGGTGTAATATGTAACTCCATATCGGTTCCATCGGGTCATAGCGGTTACATTGTATAAATCGATTTGATCGCATTGATTAGTAACAAGATGTGCAGATAGTTTATGTATAAATTGATATCATCCAAAAGTCCAAAAGAACTCTGAATAAACACGAGGCAAATGATAAGCGAAAATATGGTGGATCAAAGGTTAGTTATCTTAATTTCTAAGTGTATTTGATTAATTAACTAGGTGTAAATTTAAGTTTATCCATGCGCTTGGTCAATGCACGTTTGTTATTGCGTGCACCGATTAGTAAGGAAAAGTTAACCTCGAATTACAGTTTTACAAAAAAATGTAAATCAGGTCTTAATATGAAATTAATATACTGATGGATAAAAAATTAGTTGCTGCGGATAATTTTAGTGCAATATACTAGAAAGCCAAAGTGTAATCCGTAATGGAATTAGTATTACGATAGTTTCCTTCTTTATTCGTTCCTTCGTTGGCCAACTTAATTTAACTATAAACTGCTATGTACTTCAAAATACTTTGACGTTAAACTGACTGAATGATTTTTGATAAAACCAGTATGACTTGGTTTGCTTTGAAGGTTAGATATATACAAAATGTAAAGTTTTACGTTAAAATTGAACCTAGTTAAAATATAAAAGTATTAGGACCTGATTAAAGCAGATACGATTCAAATATAAAAAGAAAAAAAAAATGCGAGTCGAACTGTAGAGATACGTCGGATTTTTGAAGTCAGTAAAATGTAAACAAGTCGATATTTCATCATATAACTTAAATTACAATTTTAGTAAAAATAATTTGATGATCTCTCTGATTGTTTAATAAATAATATATGTTAATGTGTGTTGATTTGATTATCGAACCTATTGGAGCTTTTTAAATGAAGTAACGTCCTCTATTAATTTGACCTTTTATCAGTGTTAAGTCTAAGGTGTTTCTCCAGCAGCTGGTTATAAAATGTAATTGATTTCAGCCTAAGATAGTGTTTATAAAGTCACGCATTGCGTGAAGGAAACACAGCGAGATTAAAAGTGTTTGTTTCCGCAAATTGAATAAAAAAAAAGCTAATTATTTTGATATCTATATCACTGAGGGAACACGCTAGGTCCGACTGTAGTAATTCGGTGATAAGAGGCGAAGTGGTGAACATCTTGCACGCTCTCACTGACTCTGTTGGCGCTCCAAGGAGTTGGTTGTTTGAAGATTTGTCCAGTGTTGTGTAGTGAAATGGCGGCTTTCTGTATTGTACGTATCATAAAATATACGAATTTGTAACGTTAATTTTATTTCAAATATGAATTCAATATTTTTTGCGTTAACATGGTGAACGCGAATATTTTTTTAAAGGCAAATTGATCTGGGTTTATATGGTCTATATTTTGATGCGTTTTTTATTATTTTACTTATAATTTTAGAAGTTAAGTTTTTAATTTCTTAGTCTTTTGTATAATTGGGCTTAATTAATGTGTAATTTATATTTTTAATGCGGCAGATTACGTAGTTATCAACTTTTTTATCAGTATTAAAAACAGACACCGTCTGATTCTCTTATCGAGTATAAACAGCAATATAAATTAATTAAAACAGTTTTAGTGCAAACGCATTGCAAAAACAAAACATTAAGATAATCCCAAGCACTGTAAACATATCTGTTACTAGTTGCAAGTGCAGAATACAGTAGAAGGAATGCATTTTGCATCAATAAGTTCACGTGTTGAGAAAATTTTATTTACGCAATAATTAATTCTGTAGTCCCAAATTATGCTAAATGTAAGTTTGGTTCTTAAATTTGATTTTGTTTTAATAACTTCTAATGTTGTGAAGCTGACAATTTACGTTAAACATGTAACTTCTGATTCACTATAATTGTAATCATCCTCCGCGATAAAGGAAACAAAAACCATATGAAGAAAAAACTGTTTTCATTGAATATGTTAGTAATATTTATTGTAAGGAAATCCGGAATCAGTTTACCGCAAAGTGACACACACACGCGGAACAACCGATTAAAGATAAATGAATTTTCCATTATCTTTTTAACCTTTTAATTATCTATTAATGATCGCACTTTTTTTAATATAATTTTCCGTGTGATATAAAGTTCAAATCTTAGATAACGTAATAATTAATTGACATCCGTAGTATCTATTAACTGCTTCCGTAACTAATTAGTGTTTTTGAATAATAACTGAATCTCTTTTACAAATATGTTATCCTCATTGTGGTTACTAGTTTACTATTTTACTCCGAAATGTCCATCTTATCTAAATTATTACCTACAAATAAAATTAATGTTGCAATCTCATTGAGAACAAGAAGCATATTTTAGTTATCTATTATAAGTATACATAATATGAAATATAGAAAGTGATTTTTGCAGAATATATAATTAAAAAAAAATCTATAATTTCTCATACCACTTGAAATGTCCAATGATACATTTTTTAAAAAATTACGAAATTCACCAGAAATCTAATGATTAACAAAAAATTGCGTCTTACTATATTACTGATTTGACCAGCTAAGGAATATTTAGGTTTCCGGATCGATTCAAATTCTCAATATAGAAGAGAATCCTCAATCAACAACTTATAGAAAAGAGCGATATGTAGCGTTACGAGTAGGTACCCTGGTCACTGACGCAACCGATAGTTCAAACCCACGTGTTGGTTTGCGTTATTCTTTAGAAATTCAAAAGTCAAAACCATTTAATCATATAGGTAACACAATGTTTACTTATGAACGTAAAAAAAAGAAATGTGTATGAAATGCTTCTAACTTTACATTTAGTGCCAGTTCTCTAATCAAGGGAGTAGAACGGAAGAGAAGAACTGGCAATAAACTCTCCGCCACTCTTTTTCAATCGCCATGTTTTTTTTACACAACGTTTGTAAGGAGCTGTAACCATTACACAATGTTCCACATGACATCTTAAGTAATTAATAATAATATCTAATATAAATTAAAAACAAAGACTTGTCCTCTATCAGCATTAGGCATGGTGAAATAGGAGCACGCACTTACATTCTCGTGGGAACAACACGCAAACACACAGTCGAAATAACTAACACGAATTCAAGTACGACCAAGCAAAAGATAAATAAATTTATAGTAGATTTGTATTTACTACTCTTTACCAAAACGGTTTCGCTTCATAATGGAGATTATGGGACGGGAAGTAGTCAAAAGGTTAGCCAGATAAGCCAGTATATGTATTGCATGAAATGATAGTTAATTCACATATAACTCCATTATGATTATATCTTTACCAATTATAGATGTTTTCGTGGTGAAACCTAGCATACTTTACGGAAGTTTTAAAATCGCGTATTCCAAAGAAGTAGTTTCAAAGTATTAGAAAAATAGTTATTAATTTGAAATCCAAGTCCAATTATCAATACAATAATTGCATTAAATGATTGATGATTTGCATTTGTAACCCAATTTAGTCAGAGATAAGACAGGTACCATGAGTACCCCCCGACAAACAAACAATTGCTATGGCATGTCAACTGTCAAGGGTTTATCAAAGCCTATTGTAATTCAAAACGTCATTGCATCACATTAACCTAATTTCATGATTTAACAATGATTTGAAAACAAATGTGTCCTACTTTTTGGTATCGGTTATCATTTTTGATTGTTGCAAACGAATCACTATGCTAAAGCAAACGGCCCTGTATCTTGATAGATGACGGCGTTGACTTTAATGACATTATTACTTAACGTTATTATTAATAATTTTAACATTTCTAATTTTCACAGAAAACTTCAATTCTTAGCATAATCCTTGTGGTATGTATCACCAACCTCATCAAGGAGTCGAACGCCATGCCTCCGTGGTTGAAGAACAGCGGTGTATTCACGGAGTCAGCAGAGTGTCATACAGATGTAAGTTATACATTTGAAACCCTAATAATGATTTTTTCATTTTACAATTTAATAAAGGAGACAAAATATTCGTAACTAAATAGGGCTTTTAGTACGTCCATGACTATTGCCCTCGGCAGTCGGTTACGTCGATGGACCGAAAGCACAACAAGTAATAATAATAGGCATCTGTTACCTCACTAATTGATAGAATTTTAATCAATTTGAAGCTTTTTTTAATATTTAAAGGTACAAACGCTCACTTGCGTTTGTGTGTGTGATTCTTAAAAAGTACTGAAATTCGCTGTAATATGTTAAGACTGGCGTTACGAAGGATCTGATTGAAAATTACCAACGAAAGGTTAATTCGGAACGTTGTTACAGGATGAATTACTGGACCTCTGCCAACGATGCGCCAAGTTGACTAAATCCCGTCTAGCGTATCCCGCCTGTTGCTCCACGGACTTACAGGCTCGGAACTGGTGTTCGGACTACGTCTACTTTGGGAGAGGGACCTACGACTTCTACTTGATTTGAACGTTGAGCTGATCGAAGTCGTACATGTTACATATAAGTGAAGAGGAATTACCTGCTAACGATGAGACACTCATTTTTTAAATAGTTGTTAATATCTTTATGTGGATGTCTAATTGTTGGTAAAAATGGAACTAATATAAGTCAAAATAATTAAAACAGATCTATACAGGACACAGAATGACTGCAATCTCGTCATTTGTATTTTGTTCTTTACTGACGGGCTTCCAGTAAGTTCGGGAATTAGTCCAAATATCACATATCCGGTGTCTTATACCGTGCGATTCTAAATCAAAATACATTATAATTTGGAGTTTATTAAATGATTTAATTTGAAACCTAAAACTGTACAACCTCGCTTAGCTGGGAGACTTTTAAACCCTTTAATTTAAGTTCAAAAATACGAAAAGTAAATCTATCAAACATGTCATGGATGTGATTGTTCCCCTGACGACTATTAGAACTATAATTATTAATTTTAAGAATTATAACAAATCGAATGGCTGTGATCATGTAAATAATAATAGTTATAGGTTACTATAATAATATAGAAATTATATTACATCTTGTGTTTTTTTACTCCTCGTTTTTATACTGATATAATGCGGGACAAAGACACGAATGAAAAAATCCATAAATTATTTTATTAACACTAATATTATAACAAGTTGTATTATGTACAAAATTTCTAACTTCGTTTAGTGATTTAATGTGAAGATAACACTTTTATCTAGGTAGTTGTTTCTTTTTGATATCCGTTGTTAAAGAAATATAACACAAAATTATATAATACGTTGATAAATTCAAATTCCCTTTTATAGATATAATATTAGTCATCAGCTACGCATATTGATAAAAGATAAGATACTTTTACGGAAAAATAATAATTCACATAGAATCGTGTGATTTACATTCGAAAAATTTATCACAAAAAGTAGAAATAATCTGTCATAAGTTTTTACTTGTAATTAATTCACATTACTTTTTAATAAAACTGAGCTTCGCCCGTTCTAATTCAAATCAAAAATATAGACAACATCCCCCTGTTTCAGATTGATTCAAAAAATAAATTGTATTATTACTTTGAAAGATTGTAATGTAAATCTAATTGAAAAAAGCGCCATCTGGTAGTTGACCTAATTACATGTATTCTACGACAGAAACTGGGTCATCGTCTATATTGTTGAATTTCTATTAACATTAGTAGTTAGGGTTTTTAGCTAGATTAATATTTTATTAATTTTCAATGTTGTCACGATATGGAACAAAATGAAATGTTAATAATATAAAAAAATAACGTTTTAAAGCAAATTCGATAATCGTGTAACTCCTTAGGAGCCGTCATTTAACAATAATGTTAAACGCAAAATTTATTAAAAAAATACTTATAATGTATTAAACTTTGAGTATTTCTTGAAAAACTTAAATGTTAGAATTTTCATTTTCTCCTAACATTGCATTAAGGACTTCAGCGTGGGGCAGCTAACATCAAACAATCCCGCTTGGACGGAGAGTGTGAACTAGGGCCCGTATCTTTAACGTGACTCAGATCCGAATCTGGCGTCGATAACTGAACACGATTGACTGATAATTTGTATAGAAAATGAACTTTTTAATACTTAGGTACTAAGTCAGATCGGACATCTACGTAGCTTTTATGTTTGATTGTCTGAATTCTATTTTGAAATATCCAAACAGATTCAAAGGTAAGTCACGCCAGATATGGGCCGAGGCTTTAATGTTAGAAGCGGTTTCCGATTCATTAAAAAATACGTTAAACTAAAAAACCGGTCGTAATATTAAAGCCCTAACCGATCTTTAAATTTTGAAATAAATTTGAATTTGCGAACATACATCTAAATTCTTGTAAATTTGACCATTTTTGAAATGCAATTGACGTCGAACGACAAGCGACGCCCAAACTAACGTTACCAACGATTTACGACTAAATTCCCTAACACCTGTTATGTGTTCTCTATCAAGTACATTTTATGAAAACTACATTTATTTACAATATCTCTACTGTCATCTAACCTGTACATTAATTGTATTTACTTTATCCGGGTTTCCCTCTTTGGTTGTGAGAATACGCCATCTGTTATTACAAAACCTCAACTAAATAGCAGTGAAGGTGTTTCATTTCATGTCTGTATTCTGTTTTGAACTGTATTTCGCTGTCCTATCACTGTCAATCAGACGACTCTGATATAACGTTAACATAGTACAGGATGAATACAAGTTTTATCGAACATTAACGAAACACCATCACTATTTAAGCGGGACGTACATTAGAATTAAACGAATTTGGTCACTTTGGTGGGGTTTTTATGGGAGTCCATTATTAAATGCAACATTGTCACCACTGACTTTTCAGACGAGACTTTTTCTCCACGACAATTTTTCGGCATAGTTTTCGTTTAGGTATTAATTGCAGAAATTGAGTTCATAACTTATTTAGTGGCTGGCCAACTAGCCAGGCGCAATTCTAGATATTGCTTTAAATTATCGACAAAAGTTGATAAGTACTTGAAGTCCTTGTCGTGGAGAAAAGGCGCTACAAATAAATGTATTGATTAGTAAATTTGGTTCTCTGGTAAAAGATATCTCGATCACAACATGTCGTCGTCTGGGTTGTTTTTGTCGTGGATTTCTTGTAATTTCTGTTGATTCTTGATTTTCTTCATCTGAGCGTAGATGGAGGCCGCCTTGTAGTTGATCGGCCCATAATCCTTCAAATCGACATCGGCGTATACAAAATGGTCCTCCGGCCGGAATGGCTGTGCAAGGGAACAATAATTAATATGTAAGTATATATATACCGACAGTAGCAGTTTGAGTTGACTAGGCCCTAACACGTAGACAGAAGCCGCTTTTCTAGACTATACCTTTTTAGGGTCGTCATAGAATATAGTGTAGTCATTGAAGTTTATCGCTTACGTGCGTAGATAAAGAAGTCATATTAATTTTTATCTTCAAGGAGGTTTTGTATCTACACAAATATAACTAAATAGGTAGTTATCATATTGTATCACGCATATATTTCTGGATTATCAGTATATAATATGTTTATCGATAATAACGTATATTTATTAGAATTTTATCTAGTAGATAATTAATTATTCACAAGAGCCTCAAATCATTTATGAATCTAATCTAAAGTGATTGTAAAATAAAATCGTTGATCTTTAAAATGATTATTGGATATAATATAACTATTAAGATAATTCGTGTAACAACTTGCAATTCATGCAATAAATACTATTATTCGGCAACTGAGAAAATATGTATAAGCCTAAGGCAACACTATTTTATATAAAAACCAGTCCATTTTAGATTTAAGAGTTAACATGTATTTTTTTAAATTAAAGTACACCATCTAGTTAATAGAGATGGAATAAATATAAATAAAGAGCAAATCATTACGTTTTAGACGTATCTATTATATTACATACATGTACCAAAGTTTAGAAAAGTTTTCTTTTCAGGCTTTTCAGCAAAAGACCTGTGGTCGTCATTATAATTGAGACGGGTTTTAACGATCATTAGTATATTTTAATAAAGCGCAAGTTAAGATAAAGCACAGAGCACGAAACAATTTGGAAAAATTACCTTTTAGTAAATGTACGTGTCACTCTTAGCTAAGCGTCCCTAGAAAAAAAAACAAAACGTCACAACACTGTTCATGCCTTTAGCGGTTTAATACAGACATCCTACATGAGTGTTCGCTATCGATGTTTGGAAATTATTTTCGAGACTACTTTTGAATGAGGCTCTTGCGAGTTAAGTACTGCTTTAGGATGTACTCACGAAAAGCACGATCCCTAGACTCACCTTAGACGTCGATTTCGTTAAACTTGAGCGTGGCGTACTCGCTCCGGGGCTGCCCCTTCCTTTGACTACTGCCTACACTATTCTTATGAGCACTGTTAGTGTCTTTGTTAGCGCTATCGTTACTTATAGAGTACGTGTCGTATAAATGTCTATTAGAATTGACGGTATTTTTAAATTTCATATTATGGTTTCCTAGCGCTAAGTCCGCGTACACTAATTTCTTATGTCTAGGTTTTTCCTCCCTGGAGTTCGAGCTGTACCGCTCGGGCTCTATGTGCCGGGAGGAGTCGGATATGTAGTTGCCTTTCAGCAGTTGGAGGTACGACTTCCTCTCGGAGTCGTCGTACTCCGGCTCCGGATAGTCCGGCTTCTCGTAGTTGTCGTACACTCCGACGCACGACAGCTTCTCTCTCAGACTTTCCGACTTTTTTAAGCGGCTCGACCGCTGACCGTTCTTTTCCCTGCTCCTGTTGAGCGTCTTCGTGTAGAACTGCGTGTCCGCGTGTCGGTATATCACGGGACCTATCGTGTTGTTGTAGGATCGTTCCTGATCTACGGGGATGCGTTTGTCCACTCTGATCGGCTGGAAGTAGCAGAAGCTGTGGTGTTTCTGCAGAGGGATTTGGAAGTTCTTTTTGTTCTTCCCTTTTGGGGCGATGTTCGGAAAGTGATTCCGTTTTTGTTGAAGGTACTGGTGTTGGAGGATGTTAGTATTCTGAAATGTACAACGAATGGGTTAGTCACACACAAACAATGCTGAGGCGAATGAAAAGCGTCTACTATTTACCTGGTCTACTTCACTACTCATTACGCTACTAGTTACGGAATTGCTACGTTTTAAATTTCTCTTTGGCACCGGTTTCTCCGCGAGTTTTGGTATTTGTAGAGTGGTCGGAGTTATCGCTTGTTTCTTTGGCAGTCCGACTTTGTTAATGTTTTGCTCGTTCAATTGGTTCACCACGGATTTTACTAAAGAAGTTGAGGGTAAAGTCATCAACATCCTTTTCGGAGTAGCTCCGACAATATTTGGTTTAGTGAGGTCTGTTTTCTTTTCTTCATTGTCATCTTCGTCAGAACTATTCTGATCCACAGTTTTATTTGGTATAACATTATCTTCTTTGCTTTTCTTAACTTGAAGTGTGGGAAACTTCGATAATATGTTCTCCTCAGACTTAGTGCTTCTGATTGGAGCGTCTACAGTATCAAACGATTTGATAGACATGGTATTAATTAACGGCATGGACAAGTTGACGTAAACATGATCTGATTTTAACGGCGATGAAAAAGGTGTTATTTTAGTTCTAGGGGCTGGTATCGGCCTATCGAGGGACGTAGCGGATGCATTTATTTCACTTCGATCCAACGTTTCCTCGTATACTTGGATGGAATCTGTAAGATTCTCAAATTTCTCTACTCCGCTTATGTCAGATTTAAATTTCATTAGAGACGGATAGTTTTCGTAAATGTTATCGTTCGTTTCATCTTTGTCTTTTCCTTCTCCATTTTTACTATTATTATTAATTTCATTAAAGTTTTCTCCATATTCTGTGTTTGGATAAAATCTTTCAATGTTTCTCTTCCTCACTATTCTCATAGATTGAAACTTCGGTTTTAGCTTTACGTTTCGCGTATTCAAGGAACAAAATTTCCTCGATTCTTCCCCCATTTCTTCATCGATCGTGGGAAATTGTTTGAGATAAGTGCTAGGCATCGGCGGGAGATACGGATTGAGTAGAACGGTCTTTTGAAGAGGAAACATCTGTTGTATGGGCGACAGAACCGGTATTCCGTACGTGGACAATGAGTCCGACGGACTCAGCGGACACGTGACGGGGTTTTGAACGAAAGGCGGACAGACCACTCTCGGAGCGAACGAAGGGTTAGTTGTGAGTTGCTTTTGTAATGATTCCACACTCATGCCTTTTCTTTTGTTAGGTTCGACCACTCTGGGTTGTATGGCTTGCACGGGCTAAACAAGACAACATGAAAGAAAACAAATGCAAATTAATCAATGAAGCGACAAAAAAATAAAAACATGCAAAAAGAAAATAAAAATATATCAACTACTTAAAGTAAACGAAAGACGTGGTTGCAAATTATTTAATAATGTCTTCATACTGAACTGAAAGCACAAATCTTTGGTTTTAATTTCTATTAATAAAATGGCAAATTATGAACATTACAAAGCCACGGTGAAGACTAGAACGGTGAACACAAAGAATAGGAAAGGAATAGTACCTTGTTGGGTGGTTGTTGTAATCCGTGGAACGGCAGGTTCTCATAGAGACCGGGGTTGTCCGTTCCCAGAGCTCCGTTGGCCGCATTATCTACGCCATTCGTAGGAGGGCCTTCGAGACAAATAATATCATTTTAGATTATTTTAATAAACCAACAGAGTCAACTTATCGGGGCTCTAAGTCTGCGATTTCGACTTATCGGAAATTTTACCCAAAAATACTATTTACCATCTTTTTGGAGGGTAAATAAAAAAAATTAAAATATATTAAAATATAGATAAGCGCTGTATTTATAAATAAACTTAATTGCCTGAAATAGTAGGGAAGTATTTTTGTAAATGTGTAATTGTCGTATTTTTAACACACTGAAATTTGGGTATAATAACAAATTGTGTAAATGTTTCAAAAGGTTTACAAAGTGACCATATATACGAATGGCGGGCAAGTACTCACTGTCGCCAGGCTTTTTCCGTTTCCTCGTGTTTTGCTGCGTCTCTTTGAGAGGTTCAATTCTAGCGCTTACGCACATTCTGTCAGGCCTTTTGAAGGATACGACTAAAACATGCCATTAATCAACAAAGAGCGACAAAAAATGCAAAATTATTCGAAGCA
Source organism: Pieris napi (assembly GCF_905475465.1). Taxonomy (NCBI): domain Eukaryota; kingdom Metazoa; phylum Arthropoda; class Insecta; order Lepidoptera; family Pieridae; genus Pieris; species Pieris napi. Next base: position 12,915,482 of record NC_062242.1, read on the forward strand.
GACATAAACAGAGAAAAGCGGCATCAAACTACGAGCGGTGTTGCATACCAAGCGAGTGCATTAGAATTTGTCACGTGTCGGTGAAATGTAATGGTTTATGAAAGTATAAGAAATAAATAAGTGATACGCAATATCATCGTGTACGGTAAAATGTCGGCTTAATAATTGATCAAAATATCTACCTCCTTCGGTAACGATTACGTTCGGAGTTTCGCTTTGAAACAGAGATCTTATTCTTTTCGGTCCACAACTCTTATTGATACTCATCAGAGACACGGCCCTCTTGTTCGTTTTGTTGATCTTCTTGTACTTTCCGGCGTCGTCGTCTGACGAATCGCTTTTTCTTCTGAAGTTCTTAAACATCCCCGCTAGCGGTCCCCCGCTCTTCTTAGAACGCTCAGTCCTAGGCTTAACTTCGTCGTTTCTCTTTCGCTCTAACAATCCTAAGTCGCTCTCTTCGTTTCGAGCCGGTCGAGCTCTTTGAAGTCTGGCGGGGTTTTTGGGACTCAAAGTGTGGTTCGAGTTGACGTGAACGAGCACGCCGGGCTTCAGAGGCCACTTGTTCGGCGACGAGAGAGGCTCGACTCTGTCGTTCTCGTCGTCCGCTACGGTCTCCGCTTCGCTCCCGTCGGCTCTGTTCGCGTTGATCGTCGCCTCTAACTGCGACAAGCTGGCTTGCAAGCTATTTGAAGATTTATCGTGAACTCTCATCTCTAAATGTGGGTTCTGCGAATCGACCAGTCTGGTCCTATCGGAGGTCTTCGGGCCGAAGGACAGATTGAGTCGCGGCGATAAAGCGGGCAAAGCTTGCGATATTATGGACTGCGCTATGGACACCTCGTTTATACAGCTACCGTCCGGACTAGTTGAACAAAATATTACAACGTTAGAATGGTAAACTGTGAAGATGATGACGTTCGGTTAAAGTTAAAGTAATACGATCGTGTTAATAGAAAGCATAAAGATATACTAAAAAATAAAGTAAGTAAAACATAAAAGGATGTCGATATAAACCGAGGTATAGACTACGAAAGACCTACAATACATAAATAGAATAATTAAACATACAAATAGAAGAATGCTTTCAAAGAATCATGCAGTGATCGAGTCAGTCTCCTAGAATGTAAATCTACGAAAATCTCAAACAAGGCAAAACATAAGTGAGCTTCGACGAGAAAGCATTCTCCAGCGAAATACTTGTTAGTTATATACCTGAGTTGTTAATGGTTGTCAGTCTTAAGACATCTGGTGTTAATGCGGTTAGGAACCTATTTGAGGAAACATTCGATGTGAGTATATCGGTTTATATATAATTCATTCGGTAAATAGTGTCCCAAAAATGTTACTTTAGTGTTAATTGTTTAGAGTTAGGGTTCTATCATACGGTTAGGGAAGGGTCACTCCAGTTTAATGCTTTAATTACAATACAATTATTTATTATTCATTTAGTTTAGTCTTTAAAGCGAGAGTGCTTTTTTAATTTAGAACTATTTTTACGAAATTCAATTCATTTTTTTTACGTTTGCTTTATAAAAAATACTTATAACATTATTTAAATTATAGTTTTTCTGGAAGTGACCATAATATAGGATTACAGGTCTCCCACCGGCAGCTCACTCGGAATCGACTCTCCACATAAAAAAAGGTTAGTTTTGAAGCAACGGAGTCGCGATCGCAAGCGAGGCACCGACGAGGAGCCCGGAGCCATGCGTTCTACGATTAGTCCTCAACGAATAGCCATTGGTCCAAACGCTCAAACGCACGCGCACCAAACGATAACGAGACCTTTAGAATCGGGGAGGCATAGACAACGTGTGCCAAGAATCTGCTCGGACCAAGGGCGCTGAAAAATTTTATATACTCAGGATACATACGATATGTCATACTTTGTGAAGGGTTAATAACGAAAATGTCGACCCACAGAATACATTTGATCGCACTAAATTATCTTTCGTGTCGGTTGAGCCGATATTTTCATTATTCAAACTTTCACCGATACTTCTACCGTTATAGGAAATATATAAAATAATGTCGAATATTACGATACATAGCGAAGGCCGGAAAAAAAAAGAAAACTTACTTCTCTCGCTCTTCCAGCTCGACTGGATTATTGTCTAAACGTTAGTGTGAATCCAACGTGTGGGTTGGGTTGTTAGTGGGCGGCATCCGGGAATAGACAAAAGACAATTTTCATTAGCAACACTCACATTGATAAGGATTATTAAAAACATTGAACCTCGTTTCTGAAGGCATTTTTATAATTCATATTAATGTACGGGTTTAGATTTGTTCAAAAATCTTTAAATAAACGAACGTCTATTTGAGAAAAGACTACGTTCGAAGCGATTACTTTGTCCCGAAACAAACACTTGTGCATTATAATAAAATATATTCCATAGAGAGTTTTGAGAGTAAATGACTCGAGAAATGAGGTATTTGCACAACACTGACACAGATCGCCAAACAGGAGAGTTAAAAAGACTTACACTTGGATTTGGCCCTCATGCGTCGGCAGATGCAGATAATGATAATGCACAGGATCACGGTGATGAGGAGCAGGGCTAACGCGATTCCACCGATCAGGAACAGTTTCTGGCGATCGCGCCACCAAACCTTAGTGCCTGCAATTCATCGCAAATTATGTCATTTCAAATGCTAAGCTAAGTCCCGGTATTCGTAGAATTAAGACATAATGTTTAGAATTTTAATTCAATATACACTTACTATAACTATCCAAGTTGGCTGTGAATTAAGAAAAAAATAGATATAAAATTCGGTTTTTTGAAAGTATATAATTAAGTAATTATTGACAAAATGATGGATTCGTTTAAGTAATTTTTATTATTAAGAATAATCAACGAGTAGTAATAAAGTGTATGCACGCAACAAATTCATTTCAACGCTGACAGCGCCATGGCTTATATGTATCGCCAAAATGCATAAGAATGATTCGGTGAGTGAACGAACAAATGAGTGAATGAGACTGACCCATGACGTCCCTCTCGCAAGGCCTCGAGACGCCCACTTCGTTGGAGGCGACGCACAAGTACGTCCGGTACACGTCCACTCCGGACCGCAGACGGAGGAAGCTCTGAGCTCCTTCCGACCAGATCTTCTCGTCGGTCAGCGTGTCGTTGTCGTTCTTCAGCTTCCACGAGAAGGAGACCTTAGGAGGTTATCGGTTCGTGAGAAATACTTTTTCGACAGATACGCTCGAGAATGCAGACAGACTAGAGAAAAAATGGGAAATCTGACCTCGGTGGGGTTGGCGTGAGCCGTGCAGACCAGCAACTGCTGCCCGTCCACCTCCTGCTGCTTGATGCCGCATTCCGGGACGACTGACGACATAAAATCAATTATTATTATTATTACTTTATATAGCGAACGGCTTCCTGACGTTAAGTGATAGGGCTCCCTAGTGCGTTGGCTTGTAAGAATTGGGAAGCTCTTTTCTTGAAGTACGAAGAAACGCTCAGTTGTGGAACGACGAACGTCGAGGTGATGCGGATAGTATTTTGTATTCAGCCGATGATGAAACTCAGCTGCAGGAATTAGCATCTCTTCGCAACCCCAAGGGATCAAGCCGCCGTAGCAAGCAGCTAAAAACGACTGGTCCTCGACGATTCGAACCCCGCTCTGCATTGAATATCAAGCGAATGGAGCCCGTCCTGGGAATCTCCCGCCCAGAGGTGAGAACAGTTTAGCCTTCCCTTCCAAAAGAAATTGAACGTCATTCGATATCTCAAGACTCAGTGTGGCTGTGGCTTTAAGGAGAGTGTCTCCGAAGAGGGTCAAGAAGTCAAGGTTATTTCACCAGGAGACGACTTAAAAGGAGATAAAAGGATTCCAGTCGAACGTCAACGTCCTCTACTCACACATGACGTCCATGAACACCGTAGTGTTGACCGCTCCGTGCCTGTTGTAGGCCTCGCACACGTAGTTGCCCGCGTCCTTCCTCGCGATGGGCCCCAGCAGCAGCGTGTTCGACGATGACAGCACTAAGGAGCGGTTCGAGTGCTCCTTGGCCGAGCTCTTCGTGAGGTGCTCGCGACGCCAACTGTAGCTGGGCATGGGGAATCCCCTGAAAAGAATCGGATGGATTATGCCAAGGGAACGAGGGCACGGAGGAAACTGACCTATGAGTTCACCCAATTTTCGGGTAATATTTAGTCGACGGTTTGGTTTAATACTTTGTCTAGTGAATTACAATCGAAGCTAAGAGATGGCGCTTTTACTATTAGCGTCGGTTTAATTATTGAGCTTCTTAGCATGAAAATATAACTTTGACTCACTTCGCAGAACACACGACTTTGGCTGGAATTTCGTTTTCGATCACCGAAACCACTTTAGGCATCACCGTTATATTTTCCGGTTCATCTGAAAATAGGTTTAAAAACTATTAATTGAATTAAAATATATTTTTTTCTTTAAAGTGAGTTGTAAGCTAGCAAAATGGAAGATTTCGCGCGTCTGCCCTACCCGCTCAAGGGAATTTGTTACGGTACGTAGTATGTGCAATACAGTCAGATAAAATATTAATATTTAGTTTACTTACTGAGTGCCAGATTAACCACGTGAAAAGTGTAGCCCCATACCTCACCTGGGCCTACGTGTATTTTTTTGTCAGAGCCGAACATTATCTATACTAATAAATATAATAAAAATATAAAGCTAATATTTTATTTAGTTTGTTTGTAATATATTTGTATTTGTATCATACTAATATTATAAATTCAAAAGTGTTGTGTTTAGTTTTTGGGAACGGTTTTTATTTTACTCGTGATAATTATAATATTATATCGAGCGCTGGGGCTAAAAAGCGGAATGTTCTCGCCTGTAGTTCGCGTGAGATGAGACGGACGATACAGTGTTTCTCGGAACAAAAATGAAATAAATGCCAAACGCTTTTTATTTCAATAACTCGTAAAATAAACAATATTTAATAAAATCACTAGTAACACCTTTCGGCAAAACTAATGTGCTGTAATTCAAGCATCACATACTTAGACCCAATCAAGTCTACGATTAGTGATTTTGGTTAGGGCCGGTCATAAATAAATACTGAGTTATATTATGCTAATTAACAACAGCGAAGGGCACAAAGGGCACGAAGGGCACTCACACTCGACGGCGAACTTGGTGGTGGAGTTGACGGGGGGCCCGGCGGCGTTGCGCGAGGAGCGGCACGTGTAGCGAGCCGTGTCCGACGAACGGGACAGAGCCCCGCCCGGCCACGAAGACATGTTCCAGTGCTGCAATCGTTATTTCACATTGGACTACTTTCAATGGGACGGGGACATTTCATTCTCTGAGCGCAAGAATGCCTGCTCTCACAGTGGAAGTAAACGTCGCGAGAAAACCTGGTATTTTTCAAATCGAACAGTCGACGTCATGTGCGCACAAGAGTCTAATGACCTAGAAAATAGATTCAATCAGAAAACATATACTTATATCGGGCCTTTATTATCTATTAGGATTATTCGTGCTTATTTCGTAAACTTTTTAAAAGTTTATCGGCTCAAGCGTTAACTCAAGTTTACACGCGTCTCACCAGCGTAGACTCGGTGGCCTCGAAGTCGTTCCTGTTGACTTGGGGAGGGATCTTCCGATCGACGACATAATATCGGTCCGTCTTGGCGGGGTCAATGATCTGTCCGTCCTTCAGCCATTGGACGCTGCACAGAGGCGCACATTCCACCGTGCACGACAGGGATATATTCTGGAACGGATTTTAAGAAGTGAAACAGCCGAATTTTAAGTAACTTTGATAATTACAAAAAACTCGGAAGAGTGAAAAAAGAGAACAAAAAAAGTTACTTGAGATTTGTATAGAGCTCCGCTGTAGTGGTTCATCGCGTATTTGAAACTAGGTGGCGCTGAAACAAAAATTGTAAATAAGTTTTAGTCCGTATAAAAAAAATGAGAACCGAGTCTCGCAAAAGAAGTCACCCAAGACGTCGACGTTGACGAATGCGGGCTCGCCCTCGCCCCCCGCGCTGACCCCTCGGCACGAGAAGTTGGTCCGATGGTCCAAGGTCACGGGGTCGATGGTCCAGTTCTGGGACACGATGTCGCTCACCACGCGCCCGCCGCGGTGCCATCGGAATCTGAAGACACGTATACGTACAGTTCCTCAGAAAACTTTTGAATACTTTGGATTTGTTCTATGCATTAATATCTATTTTAATGTAATTTTATTAAGTTCATTTCAACATTTTTTAGTAACATATATATTTTATACACAAGATATTTTGATCACAGCTTTCAATAGTTTTCACAAAGTTTCCCAGAGTTCAAAATTTACTGTAGTTATAAACTACCTGTGGGCTTCAGGCCTGCCTTTCTCCTGGATGCTACAGCTCAGCACCAAAGACTTGCCCTTCACCACTCGCCAAGGGGAGTAAGTCAACTTGGCCGCTCCCGGAGGGTCTGTAACACAATACTTCTATAGGGCAGAAAAGGGATACTGGATTCTAAAAAAACCTGTTTATTTATAAACCACGACAGAGGATGGCTAAAAGCTTGCTTCAATGTCGACTCACAGTTAACGACGAGCTCAGTATTCTGACTCTCGTTTCCCCAGCCGGCGTAGTTCTTGCCTTTGCAGGAGTAGTTGCCGTGGAAACTCTTGGTCGTGTCTTGGAGGAGCAGCATTGAGGGGTCCACTTCGTTGCAGAGGTTGTCTGAAACGTGTCCGTAGATGGATAGGAAGCAAATAATTGTACAAATAAATAAATAATAATAGCAAATATACAAATTTTCTTAACAAAGCTGTCAGTTCCTACTACCGAAGATGACGATATTATTATCATATTTCTTATCAAATGACCACCCGCTATTACTGTAACCTTGAGTTAAATGTGCTTAACTAACATTTTATTAATAAAAACATATTTAGAACGTCTATGAGATAAAACAAATTTAAAGATAACGAATGAAGCACATACCGTCGGTCCCGTTACATTCGGGCAGATGCTTCAAGATCTCTCCGTCCAAGTACCAGATCACCTCATCCAGCACCGAGGGATTTCCAGAGACCACCTCGCAGGTCAATGTCACATTCTTGTGATCCGTTTCCAGAATTGGACTCTCTGGATTCATTATTAGACGAACTTGGGGCTTGACTGGAATCATTCGTATGGTGTTTTTAGAGTAACAGTAAAATAGCATAAAGTATAACTTTACGGTTTATATCCCATTTTACACTTACATAGTACGTTCACGCTGATTATTTCCTCAGTGGTCCCGTTGCCCACGACGTTGGCGAGCAGACAGGTGTAGTTCCCCATATCATCTCCATTAGCATCGAGAATGATCAGCGCGTGCTGGTCCGTGCTTCCTCCTTGGTAGTGGCTCGAGTTTACGTTGAGACGCTCGCCATTTCGATACCTGTAAACAATTGGACCTGAGTAGAATATACAAGATATTTTGGCTAAACTTTATGGTTTTGATAAAGTCGTAACACATTACGCATCCCGGTGCTATTGATTTCTAACAGGTACGGTAACCTTTCTCAGTCTAACTTTTAACTTTTTTGAGAAGCGGACTCACGCTCTAGGTGCACAATAAATAATGGGAGTTTCGTCTTGTTCACATCAGAAGCAAGGAATGATCGAGTCACTCGCTTAAATGTCATCATAATAATTAATAAAAAATAGATATTTTTCAGAAAAGAGTGAATCACGCGCAGCGCGAAGAGCAACGTAATGTTGATATTAAGAAATTTATCCTTATATGTTAGCGACTAATATTTTATTGTAATTTTTGTGGGTTATAACATTAACAAGAGACGTTGTATAAATTTTGAGTAACAGAGGCCGGGGGAGGAATTTTGTTTTTTTGTGAAATCACACAAAAGAATTTAACAATCCGTCGATTTACTGTGCAAAATCGTGCCACAGCCGAAAATATACTTTTAAAATAGTAACCGTTACAAATCTTAAGCAAAAATAGTAAACATTTTTATGTTGCAAACAAGATACCCAAACTAAATACTGTGAGTCTGTGAACGAGGTTTTAATCAAAAAAAATTTGATGAAAGCTTCGAGATAAACTTCTGTCGCCGTTTATCTTTGCTGACGATAGCTTTGAGGTTGAAGTTTGTGGGATTAAAGTTTAAAAAAATATCACAGAGGTCGAGTTTCCCCCGAACGACTTCAGACGATCTGAAAAATCTTCTATGTAGAGATAGCTATCTGATTACAGATTATCTTAGCAAGTGCAATTGTTTATTCAACAGTACAAGGAACACAATTGGTTAAAACAAACTCATACTTTTTCAGTCATTTGCCATTCCACAATTTATATATATATGATAGTGATGAAATATATTCAGTAGAGTGAGGTAAAATAATAAATAGGTACCTACGTAATAAACTAATTATAAGTACCTAAAACATGAATTTTTCCCTAGGTTATACTTTATGCAAACTGTATTAGCAAAAGCAAAAGAGATTACGTTGGAAATTCTAAGTTCCGCTAAAATACGTTAGAGATTAAAAAGCCTAATGCCACGTGAGAAATTACTGAAAAGTTCCGCTTTTATGGCCTAGGTTAACTGGGACTTAACATGTTCTTAGTTGTAAAGAATACTTACTGTAATGTGCTCAGTTTGAAACTTTAATATTTAAAAGAAAATCCGTACGAACCTCGTTACACGCGATTTATGCAGGGATGTCATTAACTAATGTACATTGAATGATATATGTACTTTTGATTTTGTCAGACGCTGAAAGATGTGACTACTCAGTTCTCTTATCTCTCTTATCTAATTAACTAATTAGGATAAGGGTTACAAACGTTCATTCATTTTTAGTGGTGCCGGTATTCCTTACATTATGTCCATTTTATAATATTACCGTCCGATATTAAAATGTTAACATGTTTATTGTTTTCTATCAGGATATTGCATTAAGAGTACAGACGATCAACAGAGGTCGGCAGCCCTAACGATGCATGTGTTGTAATACCGTACATACCATACAACTTCAGTGAGGGATGACGGATTGCTCTCATATTCGCTCTTGAGTAGGATCTTGGTGCCTTCTACTACCGTTATGTTGGGCGGGCCCACGTGAACGATCGGCGGGTCTGGAAGTATTCAATAATATATTATTAACACTGCGTCTAGTGACTAGATTAATACGTTCGGAAAATAATAAACTAGAGTTTTACTCAATTGTGAGGATGTGGGTTCGTACCCTGGCAATGTTCAAGCAAAGATTTCTTTATACCCTTTAAACACTCACTCGAAGGGTAAAAAGATACGGACAATATCGTGAGGATTCAAGGAAAACCAAACAAATGACAGTGTGGGTAATGGCGAAGAAGGTTAGGTGAAGTTCAATTTTAGGCCAGACCAACGGTTGTGACGCCGCCGGTATGTTTTAAATAATAATTTCTTTATTGTATTTATTTTATATCCTTTGTTAGTCGAGGAAAACATTTAAGGAGCACTAACTTTCAACATAGCAATAGACTCAGATGTATTTTACATTCAAAAATGAGGTATCTTAGGGGTATTTCACGTCATATATCGTCTACACTTGGATTAATCTTCCACAATAAAGTTATCAAAGCTTCATCGATGTCGTTTAACTTACACCAAACTTCTAGTTCCCTCGTGGCATGAATAGGATGATCATTGTTATCTCTCATGGCGTCGTTCACAGCTTTGCAAATGAACCTGCGTCCGTTCTCGAACCGCGTCGCTTCGAACGTCAGATTGGACATGGTGGCCACTGTGGTATCACTCTGAAAATTTACAATCATTTTACTGATGGATTTTCTTGAAATATAATAATAGGATGGCTTTTATTGTTGCCAGAATTGGCCTAGTGGCTTCACCGTCCCTCTTTCAACCCTGAGATCGTAGGTTCGATCCTCGGTTGTGCACCAATGGACTTTATTTTTATGTGCGTTTACCAAAAAACTAAGGTAGGTGTTATAGACCACAAGCCTTTTCTGAGGAAAGTAATTTACCCCATACACCTATGTATTTCCACAAAAAATGTACGGCATGCTGGAAAATGTTATCTATTTGTGAAGTACTCTCAAGATCATTTAATTTTATGTTGTTTCATATCATCATCACCTATATGCTAATCAGACATATGTTTAAAGCTTACCGATTCCATTTCCTTTTGCTGCGATACATGGAACAAAATCAAAACATCAATAAACTACATATACTTTAAGCTGAAATCAGTAGCAATATTATTTTATTGAAAGAATTTACTTCTTTAAAAATACACCGATGTTTTTTCCATAAATATTTTTGCATTTTCTAACTTTGCCTTAACCAAAGCGAAACTATTTAAAGAACTAAGAACAAAATATCTCATAACTTTATCTTAGCATAAAATGGAAAACAAAAATCAAAATTCTGTTCCAAATTCTTTGAACTTATAATCCTCCTTAACAAGATAAATCAGAAAACAGTTTCTCATTAAAACTAAATATATTCAACAGCTTCGAATGATTCAAAGTTAATGTATTCAGTACGAGTCTATCTTTACGAACACATAATGCGAGAATGAATAATTAATATTCAAAGGGTAAACGAAATAAAACTAAATGGAATAAAACGCTATACTTAGCAAATACTATAGGAAACCTTAAACTGAAAAATATAAATCCAATCCTTGAATTTCTGTCTGAGACACATTTAATAGAGAAAAATGTCTAAAACACGCTTTAAACAGAATCTAAAAATAAAACTTTGCGGGAAAAGGTCGCAAAAATATGGTCGGGTTATGTTGAGAAAGGCCTGAGTGGAATTCGGCTTGGGGCCTCCGCAGGAAAGTTTAAAAATAGGGTTAATATTTGGTTACAATTATGTTTTCCCCGAGGGTAGTTATATACGTACATTACTTAATAATATTAACGTTTGCCTAAGCAAGTTCCACATAACACATAATTAATGATTATATAAACACTTTGTAACAAGTTATTATTAACGCCTCTGTAAGTACATATGTATGGAGTTTTAAAAAGGGCATTGGGTTAATTTATGCCATAATGAATAATAATATAATAAAGATATAAAATTAATATTATTATAAGATTGTATTATAGAAATATTATATTTGTAGGGGCTCACGGTTTCATTAGGAGCCCTTAGATTTAAAATTCAGTTCGCAAAGGCAAAAATCCTCGACTTGAATATACCTTGAATGCAGAGTGCAGCCTACTACAGGAATCGTATATTTTAGGACTAGTGAAGTATATCAATTATCGATATTGTGGTTTTTTGTTGTTAATTATGGTTAAATATACATATTAACAATAATTGTATTCTTACAAATAGTAATTATCATGTTCATAATAAATTTAATCCACATATTTCTCTGAAGTTTAGGTTGTCTCATACTCTAAGAATAATGTTTGCCTATGCCTACTTTATATACAATCTTTGACGTCATGAAATTATCGATAAGCTACAATCCCTCTCTAGCCCTTTAACGAAGGCAACAAAAACTCGACTCGAGTAAAATGGTATCCAATTAATTCTATAAAATGTTGAAAAGGACTCCGCAACGGGAACTTACCTGCGAGTGACTTTAATATTTCAACGCAAATCTTTTAATTGATATCGACGAATCTATTTCAGTGCACTAATAATTATCGGTTAGCAAGTTAAGTTAAATTCATTTAATTTAATATTACCCTCACACTAAACACCTACGAGAAAAATAGGAAAGTATATAAAAATTAAAGGATGGCGCTAAACGTGCACCGAAAATTGTCGAGTGAAATAGAAATAGGCCATAGACTATAAGCCATCGCGTGCCCTTTAGCAAAGAACAATTCTTATGGTGATACAATACTTCATGGAACTTTGACATAAATTAACATAAAATGACGGTAGCTGTCGCTGTAAGTGGTTTTATACAAATAAAATATTTCTTGCGTGGTTTTGCAGTAGCTGTGTTTGTTTCGACTCGGTTATTTGTGATATTCGGTATATACAGTTTAGTAGGCAAAGTTAATGATTTAACTGTTGAAGCATTTGTTTCTAAACTACCCTCAAATGTCCGCACTAATATAACATAGCGTTTCAGTTTAATTATCATGTTAAGTTGTTACTAAATCAATTATATAAAAGTAAAACCACGTGACAGAAGAGAGTAATTCAATTTAACCAGCATCTCTAAATAAATAAAAAGCGAAATTTAAAAAAAAATACAAAAGGTCAAATTACGGAGATTAAGAATAAAAGCTCATCGCAAAAGAAAAAACTAAGTAATAAAGAAAATTAAACGCGAAGCGGCTTTCAAATTGTTCTCATGGAATAAAACAATTTTACAATATTTGAGTACAATGCTGGACACAAACTGAGTGCCAATGCTTTTTACGTTGTTCTGGTTGGAAAACTTTTGCTTATTTTCATCTTTTTAATAGTATTGTATTCCAATGCAACTCTCTCGACTTTTCTTAATAAGATTTACATCGTATATATCTACTAATGATAGCTGTGTACATATATAAAAATGTCTCGCATGTCTCGCTAAAACTCGAGAACGGCTGGACCGATTTGGCAAATTTTGACCTTGAAATATTTGTGGAAGTTCATGGAAGGTTAAATGAGAAAGATGTATAGTATGTATCGTAATAAGAAAAAATATAAGTATAGTAATATAACGTTTTGCTATCAGATATATAGACAGAAGATTGATTTGTAAATGTCGTTGAGGTTTTTATTGACTGTTACTGTATGAGTATATCCTTAATTTGTAATTGAAGTCCTAAACCGTTATTGAGGAACATTTTTGAGTATGCCACGTTGATTCCAGAATTGTTTAGGTTTACAATTACATTTGTTTTATTTAAAACCTGTTTGCAGGAAGTCTGTCCATATTAATCAATGTTACAAATATGTTTTAGTTAATATTTGAGCTGGTTTAAAGTTGTGATAATCGTAAAACTTTATTTACCGGCGAGTGGAGGAAGCATTGTCGGTAGGAATTATAATTTTTTAATTATGTACGTCGTTAACGAATTAACGAGGAATTCGTTTCATTTGTGAATTCCCATTGCTTTTGCTCGCTTTTATTAATTAAAAACAATAATTGAGTGATTCTTAAATTATTTTCGCTTATAATAAATTTCTGCTATTCATACCCGGCCTGTGAGGATTTCGAGGCATATTTGGAAAGAGCTTTATATGTCAGAGATAATGTAATAAAAGAACACGATGTCATATGTTTTATTAAAATGGGAAAACCACGCAATATCATAGACATCTCACAGCGGTTGAATTGTCAATGTGTCAAAGACAATTTCTCAGTAGTGCGTTCAGTTTACTTGCTCTCTGATCGGCGCCTGACATATTTGAAAAAGTCTAAATGTCAGACGACAATAATGATAACTATCTGATTAGTATAACTCGCTTCCAATATGCGACATATATGACAAAAGAAGACAGATAAATCTTGATGCTTAAAATCGATATTGGCATTTACTAACATATAAAGAAAAATTATCAACGTAAGTCTAAATATGATCCTATGCCCCTTTGAGGGGTTACATGACTTACCAACTCATTCGTATTCTTTGATATGGAAATCCTTAATTAAAAAGGGTTGTAAATATTTTGAAATGAATATAAACCTTTGTTTACCATGTTTAAATGTCAAATTAAAATTTAAATAGAAGCTTATCGCAGTAGCTATAATTTAGATCTCCATTTCAATGATAAATATTTATTCGCCATTACAAAGCTAATTTAAGATAAACTTTCGTTTGAACGCTTTGTAATGATTATAATTAACATTCTAAATAGTTCATTTTATTGTAAATTGTGAAGGTTAAATAATGATTAATCTTTAACATAGGTCGCCGACAAAGTTAAAATAAAGACCGGTCTTTTATGTATTTGTAGTATTACAATTCATTCGGCCAGAATTCAAGAAATTAAAATAAACTTTTATTAAACGCGATCTTTTCTACTAAGTTATTAATACCTGAAACACAATATCCAAAAATTACATCTATAAACAGAAATCTAATAATTTTCTCTTTCTATTTCCAAGTACCTTCCATTAGTGTTGTCAACCTGAACCCTTCTGCCTAAAGTACACAACCGTAAATACATTCATTTACGGGAATGCTTTATGATCTCATTACACAAGAGTTTAATTAATTCCTGTTTTAATTACTTTTAACTTTGATTTAAAAAGGATAACATTGCGTTAATTACTGGTCGCTTAACTAGCGGATGGCTACGACTTGGTTCATGCGAGGCAAGTGATAGACTCCACGATTCCACTTCTTCGTTATATCTTGTGTAGATACATTTTTATAGAATGCCAATCTTGTTTCTCATTCAAGTTTTTCATGATTTCATTAAAAACATATTCATTTCAAATTAATACTTATTATTCTACCGCCATTTCATAGGATTTTTTTATACAAATCGACGGAAACTGTGCGCTTCATGTTTATTAAAACTAACCTTTATCATAAAAAAATAATCAGTTTAAAAGCTATTTGACAAAATAATTTCAGGTTATTTATTAGCAGTTATGATTGTAAAAAAGCATGCTGCACGGCTGTGGGTGTTTGCATATTGCATTACGATGTATTTAAAAAATTGCTTCGGCATGGCTATCAAACTTTTCTAATTACCTCTCTAGAAGTGATAGATCACTACCGTGTAATGCTTTCAAGTGGAAGGTGATTACATTTTTAAGGCAAGCTGCATTTATAGCGTGGGAGAGTATTTAGACGATAAGTTTGACATCAATTATAAATGTTCTTATTATTATGACATCGTGATAATTAATATGACATTTTTATATGGATGATTGTGCGGTTTTTTATTATTAATTAATCTGAATATACCACTATATTTGCAAATAAGTAAACGTTTTATTATTATTTATTATTTAGCTTAATTCGTCAATTGAACCTATAAAAATTGTTTATATTAGTTGTGCGATGTTGATTTAGAGCATTCTAACAAGACATATTGTTTACAAGCATGCTAATAATTGCTTAATTGTTCAATATAATAGAATCTACCTTAATCTAATTGCATAGTACTTTGCCTATTAGATGAATAAATACCTTCAATGCTACGTCATCGTCGATTTGAATATTTTGTGGCCATTTTGTGTCACGTAGCTGACGTAAAAAATATGTTTAATAACTAATAAGTTATTTTACTTCCATACACTTTTTAAAGCATAAACTCAGTGACACTTCATATTTCATACTGTCAAATAGAATATTGCACCGCTTTCACTAAAGTACTCATCTCCCTCTTTTCATCACAGCGAAGACACTATTTGACAGAACAGTACTTTAGTAATAAGCTTCTAAGAAGTTCACGTGAATCGGTATTTATTAAATATTCAAAGCTTGCTTTCATATTATATACCTTCAAAGATATTTAATATATTTTTAATCCACATTCATTTGTTAAATGTTAATTAACGGCCAAAGTAAAAATTAATAAAATACACACAAAGAGCAAAATTAATTACCCGTTAATGCTTTTAATATATTCTCATAAAACTGTATAAATCTGTCAGTGTGAACTTAGTGACAGAATGAAAAATTGCTAGCTAATATATTGAGCACCTGGCCATAGAGATAATTGATGTGGCTCTAATGATATCGAAATAAGTGATTTATGCCCTCATTATTGCATGCAGCTAAGCTGTTGCATTTTAAACGGCTTTATTAAACCGGATTAAACCAGATAATGACGTTAGTTATTAGCTATTTCGCCTACGAACTTGTAATTTCATAACATAAGCAAAACTAAACAAGCTACCTACGTTTAATGCCGAAGGGTGAATCTTATTATGTATTTAGTTGTTTCGTTATCCTACTATTAACAAAAATGATATAAAACAACAACAATGATACTAAATATATAGCCAAGGATGGCTAATGCATAATATATATAAAAAGGAACATTTACGAAAGAAAAAAATCAATAAAAATATACATTTAACTTATAATAAATTATAAATATTATATACATTTAACTAAGTACTACCTAAGTAATACCTAGTTCAGCTGTGTTGTGTGATGGTGTGTCAGTGAGTATGTGAAGGTGTGTCAGTGAGTATATGTGGGGTGTGTGGTATTAAATATAAAGGAAACATTTCTGGAGATAACTTATTTTTAACTGACTGAAAGAGGAGGTTAATACATAAAACAATGAAATAATCTGCTTGTAACTTGAAGTTTTTGATTACACAATCTACGAGATTAACTAACAAGGTAAGTTTGAGTCTAACTTCGATAGCTTTGCGATGCTTTGCTTTGTTTATCAAGCGAGAAAGTTAATTTAATTTTTACTCCAACTTAAATCGTAAGTTTTCTTTTAAATTTCTTAGAATGTAACTAAGAATTAATTAATCCTTTGTGTGTATACTGACCACTACAAACTATCACTGAATATTCGCATTTTATATATTGTGCAATAAGCATGAATATAAGAATATTCAGTAATAGCAACATATCCAGAAAAACTACATCTGCGTCTCGACCTAAATTCAATTTCCCCGCGGTATATTTTAATTAAAGACATCGCAACGTGTCAGGTATTGGTTAGCGAGGACGTCACACATACAATTTACCAAGCTAAGGTTTAGGTAATTAATTTTAATGGTACATAAGACGTAAATTGCCACTTAAGAGAAGGCTAAAGTGAAATTTTAAGTGGATCCAAAACGAATGTATGAAGTATGCAGACGTTTGAAAACTTTTGTTTGAAAAAAATAGAAAAATTATTAATTGAAAATTACATTAAGAATTATTTGTTTGGAAAATATTTATATCTTCTAAAAGACAATGTGTGGTTGAGTTGCAAGGTGTACAAACAAAAGATGGACCCCCGAAGCCTGGAGGGGACCTTCAGGAAAAACCAACGTGGGAAGACCACAAAAGCGATGGACTGACATAAAGGTTTCTGGGGAGAAATGGACGACGGAAGCAAAGAATAGATCCAAATGGAAAGTTCAGAAGGTCCTTTACCCAAAAGAGGTCCATACTACTGAACACCAGATAATGGAAATAACTAACCCATCTGGTTTGTATTTTTTATAGTATTCAGTTAAAGTGGCTTTATTATTATTAATAGAAAAAGTGTTAGCACTCTTTCTCTTAAGGAAAAGCGTTCCAAACTTTTGTACACCAATGGATAATAATTGTTGTCTTGATTAAAATATGGCTAAATGAAAAACAAATGTCTCTTAGCTCTTATTCTGTACATTTTCCACTTTTCAAAACCTAAATGTAACTCTCTTACATATAATACTTCAGTACCAACAAAATAGAGTTCCTAAAAAGATCGGATCGTTTCGCAAATGACTGGTGATTTCGCGTTTATTCACTGAGATGAGATACACTTGGACGGTTATTACTGGAAAAACTGGAAATGGGTAATTTACTCTTAAATCTAACAAAAACCGGCGCAAGTTATGTACTTTAACAACACGAATACGGAAAAGCTCTAGGTACCTTTATCCAGGCGTTAGAGTAACTTTGTAAGTTTTTAAAATAATAGTCACTTGTATGTAGTTTTCTTAAACACACGTGACAAAACATACAAATCTTTTAAAATGATATTTCGTCAGATTTTATCTTAACCATAACCTTGTAGCTAAAAAAAATATTTAACAGATTAAGACGCGTATATTTTACAATGTTGTACAAACATATATATAATGTTGAATTTAAAACTAAAAAATGTTTTTCGAGTACCGAGTATTACTCCAAAAACTGTAATGGCTTGAAGTTCTATCATTTATTTATTATAGCATACCACATCATATATTTTAAAATATATTACAATAACGGTGAACATAAACTTTACAAAATTAAAAAAAACAATAAACATTACACTTCCTACTACAATTTTTTTGTATTTAGATGTGATAATTGAATTGTATCTTATGTGTATTATTTGTATTGCCTGATAGTAATATTGTATTATTATTATGTACAAACTTTCCTTTTACGTATGATGTAGGAGTCTTTGGACTTCTCAAAGTCAAAAGGGTAACACCATTTAATAATATGAAGCATTATTGTTCGTTTGAAGTCTAATAACCAATTTCACGCTTTGTCTTATAATTCAGACAACAATTTAATACAAAAGACCAAATTATGTGAAAGAATGAAACACGATTCACAGTTTGAGAAATGTCGTCAATTAAAATAATTACAGAAAAGTTTATGTACCTACTACGTCTACCCCTAGCCCCGGTGCGCTAGTGTAGTTACATTATGACGATACTTAGGTATTACTATTTATTACTAACCTTATATTAACCGACTTCAAGAAGTCTTCTCAGTTGTGCTAATTGTATGTAACATTTGATGTATGATTTATATCGGGTATATCCAAGTTTCATCAAAACCCGAGACGTAGATTTTAAGATATACCAAGTATTTCTGAACAGATTTATGGCCATACGTCTCAGGTTCGGACATTGAGTTAATATATAATAAAACAGCTTATTTTGTTAAATTTATTCCCTATGTTAAGGAATAAATTTCGAACTTTGGTCACACAATGCGTAGGGGCGAGGAGAGCCTAGAGCAGCTCGTCGTGATTGGCAATACCTATGGCAAACGTGGACGTTCGCCAACGAGATTTACTGATCAAGACATGAACTCGTCGTCGTCCTTTAATACTGTACATTGTTGTAAAAGAAGCGCAGGACCGAAATTGGTGGAGGAAATTATTGGCGCCATAAAGAGAAGCGGTCAAACGTATAGCAGAAGGAGCTTATATTAGATGGAGATCATTAAACAAACTAGTTTCGATAAGTTTTAATTATAACGTATTGTAACTTTATACGTAGCACAACAAAGAGTTAGAACAGGTATCGATAAAGCATCGCACAGCACTGGGTTAATTCAAAGTTGTAGCACAAAGAGGCTTCCCTCTTTGACGCACGCAACATTTTCAAAGGAATGCAAACTTTACGCTCAAACTTCTTGCGACTTTAGAAATTTTTTGATGAGCACTGGTTTAACTGTTGCTTTACTTGAAAAATCACTTAAGATTTCAGTTGGAAATTCAATTGTATACGATAAAACTTTTTAAATTGTTCACACTTTGAATCTAGGAAAAAACAACTTTCTTTATGTCTTCTTTAATGTCTCAAATTCTTCTTCATATGATTTAGCTTAAGCAGTCTTTAAACTACCAAATATAGTCAAAGTAGAGTATATCTATCTCAAACATCAAATGCAGAAATCTCATTGGATTGGATAATTTTTAATGTTTCTTAAAAGAAATTCATAATTTGGAATTTTCATTAATAATTAATTATCCCATTAAGCTTATCTCGTAAGTAATGCCGAGAT
This sequence comes from Pieris napi, assembly GCF_905475465.1. Taxonomy (NCBI): domain Eukaryota; kingdom Metazoa; phylum Arthropoda; class Insecta; order Lepidoptera; family Pieridae; genus Pieris; species Pieris napi. The sequence continues at coordinate 12,934,817 of NC_062242.1, forward strand.
AGCAGGAATTCTTATTACGCTTTTTAATTATTTTTAAGGAGATTCAGTATTTTTTATAGGTTTAGTATTTTATAACTATTTTACTTATAATAGTAGTTTGGGACTTTATACCATAACTTACATAACTCAACTTTTCAGTGGTATTCACTAATCACATCACACATACAGTAGTCTCGATAAAACATAGTAGATTTTTTAGAAAATTCTTGTTAAATTAGAAAATATTGGAAATAAATAAATTCTCCACGATTTTCCAATTATCCGCGCATTTTAAAATTCACTTTAGATTCTTATGACGCGATGTAAATATGAATGAAAAGATTTTAAGCGTCCATTTCTTAGTTCAATAAAGTAAAATGTAGTAGATTTTACAGGCTATATAAAGATATTTCTTGAAGTTTCTAGTAATTTCAAGTGCTGGCCGGGAAGTAGTTCGCGCGGTCGGACCTCACCTGCTGTGGACAGAGGTGGCATGGAGTAGGTTTATTAAAACGACTGCTTGAAAAATTAAATTCATACAAATAAAATTGTCATAAATATTTTCTTTTAACCGTTAACCCATTTGACCAAATTAGTGTGAGAAGTCGAAGAAGAATCTGATAAAACAAATCTTATCAAGTAATTTATGTAACAGTTCTGATTTTTTTTAAGAATCGATAGATATAAAATAAATAGTCCTATATAGCACTTAACAATTTAAATCTCACTACTGTTCTACTACATTACACGAAAAACTGCTATTACTATTTTATTATATAGAAGCGGGAGCTCTATAGCGTTCCCTATTCCATTTATAGTCGTCAGCAGCCCCTAGCTCCAATAAGTCAAATTCAATAAAGTTCACAAACGAAAACCTTACACTTTCTTACTTTTCAGCGCCTCTTGCTTTAAAATTTAGCAAAATTACAGGTTCTTATTTCAATCGTTAAAAATATATTATTACGTAATATAATAGTATAAGTATATATAAAAACATGTAAATGGCATATCAGTTACTACCGTAATTTAATTTTAGTATAATTGTGTAGGTGTGCTGTATTCAATTTGCGACAAAAAAAACAATATCTGGTGTACATAGAAGGCAGAGCTTAAAGAAAAATGATCCATAAAACAGATACAGAATAACTCTACTTTAGAAACTCTCTCTCTTACTAGACTTCCAAATTAATAAAACTATTATTGACCAAAGTTACTTGGTTTAGTTGACTTGATTTGAAACTAAAGCATACATCTGAAAGAATCTGCTTCTCTGCTCTATCTTCCCTATATATGTAATTGTTAGCGATTCCCGAGTAAAAAAATAATTAGGTCGTATAAAATTCACAAAGAACTCCGAATAGATGTGAAGAGAAAGATTTAAAGTATTTTTTGCTAAACGCACTTGACGTTGAGCGATGACTGGCTAAATTTCTTTTTGGACATCCACGGGGAAAATAAGTTTTACCTTTTGTAGCCACAAAACCTTCGACGAAGGTGAATTCTCGAAAACAACGTTGGAGCTACCTTATCAACTCTAGTAGTACTGTTAGAGTAATATTATAAGTAAAGAGGTTTAATTGGTTTTTATTTTTAATTTACACCAGCGCATATTTTACATTATATATACATAACTCGAGGTTTTAAGTGTTTTTTGTACAGCTTTATTTTAAAGATATAAGGACTTAATATACTGATAATAAGTAAAGTATATACGTATATTATTAGACAGCAGATGATACCGAAAAATATCAGACTCCAAACAAATACTTATAAATTATAATCCAACCCTAATTTCTACTTCAATTTTTTACTTACCAGTACTTTTATCACGACGAACAATTGATCAATTCGAGGATATTTTAAAAAGCTTTCAATCAAACAAATTGATTTAAATTAATGTCCGTCTCAAATATTTGTTAGGCCTCCCCCATCACTACCGTAACAGAATTAATTACATTTATTTTACCTCAAGTTATATTGTGAAGTGCTATTAATCCATTTAAAACTTCCTAATTGTCCCTTTTTGAATATCAATGTGACAAACTCGAAGGGAAGAGCGAATCAAGTGTACTGTGAAACGTAGTTAGGTTTATGAAGGGGAGTTTTATTCGTAGAAATGGCCAAATATGTTGCCTAGTTACTTGTTCGACGTAGATAATCATTTTCTTTCAAATATATATTCTAAATGGTATTTAAGCTAATAAAAAAGTCAACGTTTGAGAAGTAAGTGATAATCAACTATGCGCCCATATAGTATAAGATCCCGATATACAACGACCTTCACCGACATGCTTATTTAATGAAACGTATTTTATATTTAATTTAATATGTCAATAAATATAATCCATATGGGTTGCCTAGCAAATTTCAGTCCAGAGTATGTTAAATTGATATTAAAAAAAAATATTTTTTTATAATTTGCATGTAGTTAATTTTTTTCAATCAATATTTTTAATCAGGGTAGTATTATATATGTATGTATCACTATAACTTTCTTTTTTACTAAAGATATATATATATACTTTAGTGTCACATAAAAAATATACACATAAATAATTAATTGATTAAAAACAACCTAACATTTGCATATTCTATGGGCTTCATACTTTCGATTGGTATAGAATTTATCTAATAATCATACCGGTGAAATGTTTAAAAAAATTTTTTTTTAAATTTAATTAAAATACTCTGGACTGAAATTTGCTAGGCAACCCATATGGATTATATTTATTGACATATTAAATTAAATATAAAATACGTTTCATTAACTAAGCATCTCGGTGAAGGTCGTTGTATATCGGGATCTTAGACCAATAGAGTTTATGAGGGGTGCTACGCCGTAGCACAGTTTTAAACCAGACCGATTCAGACTAACGTCAATTTAAAAAAATTAATCTATTAATTTATCACTTAAAAAATGCAAAAAACAAACAATATTTATTTACTGTATTGATTGGTTTTGTGTTATTTTATAGGCTATGAAGAAAAATTATAACAATGGATTATGGATCAAATCTAGAACAAGTAGTAATTATCAAAATATTCACCTGTATATTTTGACTTGCTGGTGTCAGTAGTTCAGTGCCGTTGAACCACTCGATGGTGGCAGCAGGACGGGCGCCTGAAACGCTGCACATGAGCGTCAACAGCGTTCCTTGCGTCACATGTTCGCCTACTCCCGATATCGCTATCTTGTTTGGTGGTACTGGAAAAGTAATAATGAAATGAGTTTTCTCTATAGTTATCACATTTCAGTTTTATTAAAAATATACTGTTAATAAGATATTTTTGTGATGACAAAAACAAAATTCATAATAATTTGTACAATCATATCAAATACTGATAAAGATTTTTAGACAAATTACAATTATCTAAATATTTACATTTTTGATAATACGAGTAATTAAATCTATGTACTGTTGTCAAAAACATTATGATTTGTAATAAAATTAATTTTTTTTTGTAATAAAGTTTGAACATTCGGACTCGAACAATGAATAAAAATCATCACCTGTTCAAATGTCCCTCGTGTCCCAAATGTTTTATTAGCAAACTCAGCGAATGTGAATAAGTTAGTAGATTGCACCCAGGAGATCGAACCCAATAGTTTTTGGGATCAAGTTTTGAAGAGCTATTGAAATGTCGCTCGACGGCGCAGGACTCGAGTTGTGATTGTTTTATTGTCTGATTTCAATCAAAACGGAACGCCCTAGTTTAAGTATTTAATTGATAATCAAAACTAGGATTATTTGTTCTTAACATATTTTGTAGTAGGTAGGTAGGTATCTATTTTAAAAAGTAAAATATGAAATAAATACTACCAACTTCTGCCTTGTATATTATATTGTTTATGTGAAGATAATATGTATCAAACACAAACTAAAGTATATACTGACAGTTTTTTTACTATATAAATGTAACTCGGCTTAATGCAGTGAATGTGAAAATTATTTATTCCTGTCACTTAATGTACACCTTAGAACGTCAATAAAAATAAATTATATTTACAATTAATGACAGTTCTCGATTCGAGAGCGAAGAACGGACTGGCAAAAAACTTCACCATTATTTTATATATTTTATTTTATAAGATAACTGTAAGAAACTGCAATCACTGCAAGTCAGAAAAAATAAACGTATACAGTTAGCTCATATAATATGTATAATAATCTACACATAGTACTAAACAGGTTGAAGCTTTATGCGTGCATTATAAATACAACCAATAAATTTTACCAAACATATGTTTTTTTTGTCTAATTTCATAGTAATATCTTTAATATCTGAATGATGAATGAGCTAATTTGATTAAAATATCCTCTCCCGAAACCTTGGCATAAAATATTATTATATCAGTGAATTACAGGCGAATTTCCGTGGTCACTTAATATAGAAATATGGATTCTTTGATGTGAAATAAATCGACAAATCGACAGAAACGAGGAAAATCCTCTAGGTGCCGATAAGTAATTACTTCACAAGTTACTTTTATAAGTTATTAGTTGGAGCGATGAGAAAATAATTTCCTATTAACTTATATTGAGCCAGATAACTATTATTATCCGCATTCATTTCTCTATTTTGTGCCGATTAAGCGTACAAAATTTACTACTGTATATTCACTAGCTGTCAGCTTAGCTTACAATTTAGGTTAAAAGTTAGCTCATATTTTTCCTAGCCCCTCACTGTACCTAATTTAATTAAAATTGATGCATTGCGCACGTAAAACAAAACCTCTTTTGCATTTAAAAATAGGAGGAGATAACGTTTTGGAGTACTTTTTGTTTTTTTTGGCAATGGCTACATTTCAACCAAACTGGTTTCTAGTTTTGGGCATAGCTTAGTTCAGGCACTTTTTCATACTTTGAAATGGTTGTCCTGGGGCTATTTCCGGCGGATATTTTTATTCGGTTTTTATTTTCAATATTTTTGTAAGTGACGAAAATGCATTTTATCTCAATGTATACTATAGATTAAGGAGCTTTTTTTGCTTTTATTACTTTTCATTCAAGCAATGCAGCAATCGTGAAGACTTCCAATGTCTTGATACAATTATAATTAGATTTCAACGAGTATTGAATTTCAGGTGAAAATCAGGTGTATATAACAGTTATTTCGTTGAAGTCTGGCGAGGGAAATGCTTCAGGATGCGTCCAATATTGATAGAGGAGCTTAGAAGCGAAGTGAAGTGTTGGCAGTTTCGGAGTAGTTATGCAAAACAAACACCAAGACGTGTGCAACTTTGATTAATTGTCCCTCGAAACTTGATACTGAGACTAGTTCGCCCAAACAGCTTTACTCAATTTTTTGTATAGTTTTTTAAACAACCCACGCTGAGTTTTATTAGTTACAGCTGTCGGTCGAGCGTACAAATTCTTAATAGTCCGGAAACGCACTAGCGAGCCTCTAACTATAGGTGAGCTTACTGCTCGTTAGCTAAAAAATAAAATATGTGTAACGGAATAGTGTCCGAAGTCGAAAACTAAATAATTAAGAAAAAAAATTAACTAAGAACCACCAAACTAACATGCAACTCTATCTAAACTGGTCCATAGTCACCATCGGTTGTAATATAGCTGGCTTAGATAAAGGCCACTTTTAGATTTAGGTGCAAGATTCGTCTCTGTTGCCAACACGCCATATTTTACATAACAAGACATTAAGCTATCACTTGAGTGCTGTACTCCGAGCAATTTTCCGTGCCCCGCCCGATAAATTGCGAGACTCTAGCTAATAAGTGGCAAGATAGTGCCGCTAGGGATGGCTTTTCACGCCTATGGTTGTCGATAAAATAAATCTTTTTAATCGACAACTAATAAAACAAATGTCTGGGTTCTTGACATAAAAAATTTGATAGCATTTACAAAGACAAATAAATAATAGGAAATTTTAAAGGCTTTCAATGTTTTGACTAAGAAAGGAAATAGGGCGGCAATTAATAGCATTTCATTTAAAAATAAAATTGAAATTAATATTTTTAAGAACACTTGCTTTGTATGAAAATGATAAGGTTTTAAAAAAAATAAAGTTTTATACTTTAATGAGAAGAAAAAACAATGTAGCTTTTTAATGAGCGGGGAATTAAACCTAAACAAAATTTAATTCTATGGATATACTAATTAGCTGCTAAATAAACCTTACATACTGAAAAAGAGCATAAATGTAATGAAAAAAGTTCTTAATTTAACGTACAAAAATAATATAAACAAAAACTGATTATGAGCGGCTCCATTTTGCCAATTAATTCTTTTTGTATTAATTCAGACTAAAAGTTTCAGTAATATATATTAACTGAATGTATGTGTCCACAAATGAACAAAAATTAAATATTAATAATTTGATTTTAAACGTATACATTTGCATCCGTTTCATGATTACTTATCAATCTAATAGGCAAGTAGGTGATCAGCCTCCTGACACACGCCGTCGACTTTTTGGGGCTAAGGCAAGCCGGTTTCCTCGCGATATTTTCCTTCACGGTTCAAGCGAATGTTAATTGCCTAATTAGACAGAAAGTCCATTGGTGCAAAGCCGGCGATCGAGCCTACGACCTAAGAGCTGAGAGTCGCACGCCGAAACCACTAGGCCAACACAATTAATGTCTCATATGTGTTAGTCAACGCTATACACATGTTGTTACTTAGTTCGAGAATGAAACCGAATCAAAAGCGCAAATTGTCATGAATTGTTTCTCATAAATATAAAAGTTCTTTTATTTAACAGTAGTAATACTTAGTCAAGTCGGCTTACAGTGAGTAATGTGACGTCATCTAACATACTTAGCGACGGGATTATAGCAGGAAGAAAAATTATATTCTACAATGGGAATGTGTAAAGTTTTATTCATATTTATAATGATATTTTTTGCACTAGATATAAAGTATAATATATTTTACGAATAGTTCTGTAGTTGTTAATTTGGAAATGGCTTTTCTAAGTATTTTTTTTAAATTCCAAATGTTAATTTAAATTTAATAAAGTTTATTCCTTATCAATTGTGCCACATTAATAAGCAGGTTTGTTTAATGGCGTTTTTTAGGTCTATCGATACCAGTATGTCCCTAGCGTGATAGGGGTCGGAAATTTTACCAGCCAGCAATATTGAGAGGTCGATAGAATGCGGTGACGTCGGACACCACACTCTCAAGTGATAAATGAATTACTGAGTGTTAACGTCGAGATAATGAAGATTTCTCACACGTAAATAATATACAGGGTACATTTTTACCACAATTTAGTAATTAATCTTTTATCGGTAGTATCTTATTTGCTTGGCTTCTGAAATAAAAACAGTCTAAGCCTAAGCTTGTTGCCTAAGTCTAAGCTGGTTACCTAACTAAGCTTTTGAACCACTAAAAACTTGCTTGGTAAAGGTAAACATTAAGACAACAACAACTACATAATATACCTACTATATAATAATAAAAGCCCGTTTATTTTCTAATCATTCCAAAAAGTAATAATATACTGCTTTGATTTTCTACATTTTATACATTATTTTTATCTTGTTATCCTATATATTCTATATCCTAGCTACCTTCAGTACCGTCGCAACCCCTTCACGGTTGAAGGCCTCCTCCAGCTGACTCTGTCTATGGCTTTCTTTCTCCATTCGCCTCCTACTACCCCGCTTCTTTTTCTTCTATCCAATTTTTTTAAATATGTTATAATATAAGAACTGCTTTTCCTATCTTTCGTGATACTTCCATATAATCATAAGTTTAAATGAAAGAAGTGAATACTATGCAATTTAAAACTTCTTTATCACTTATATAAAATCAAAAGTTGAAGTTTTGGCTTATGCGGTATATCAGTGTAATTGAACATATTTTCTCTCTGCTTAAATCTGGTTTAAGCCAAGATTTTATCACCTAGAAACCGGGAAGCTTTGAAAAAGACTGAAAACTTAATTCCCGAGCTTTTAAGAGGATTACAAACCAGCTTTCACAGGTAAAATGATTAACAAAAATTCGTTACCCTTTCATAAAATTTTAAAAACTGATTTGTAGTAGAATATTTGATAGCTAAACAATTTAACAACTTTATTTATACTTATTTGAACGGCAACATATACGCTAGTGTTATATATGGTTGATTAAAAGTTAAAGAAATAAAACTATACATCTTGGATTTATTATACATTATTTTGGAATTAAGATTAACATAATTTTTCATAGTTGACCTACATTAGATAATCCTTAAATTCTATAAAATTATCATCAAAATAAAAAAATATTCACGTAAAGAAAGCTTCACTTATCCCGAAGCGCCCGGGATAATTATGCTCGTTAATTTCGCGATATCGCGCTTTCCTAATGAAAATTTATTTCTTCAAAATTAAACTCGGAAAGACTCGACTTGTTGACGGTGAGTCACTTTGACGTAAATGTGTTTTAACTTTTAATATAAGGTTTAATTTAACGGGTTTCCGCCGTCCTTAAATACTTTGAACGTGTTATTTTGAAATATGTTTAATATACAGAATGAACTCTCATTTCATAGCTTTGATGACTTAATTCATTTTTCAAGTTACACAGCTGTGTGGCAGTTTCGGTTTGGGTTCTTGTTTTGTCGGTTTTAGTATTCACAGAAGTAAGAAAACATAAATGCACTGATATGTACAATTGAAGTAAACAATGTAAAGTGAAAACTGTAGAGTTTTTAAACCAGCCAGTCTATAAATTATCCTCTAAATTAAAGTTTTATTTTATCGTGCTGAATTAGGGTTGCAGGTACTTTATTATTGAAATGAAATATATTTGATATAATATAGGAAAACTAACTGAACCAACTGTAAACGAAATAGAGTAGTAGTAGTGTGGACTCAATTTCCGCAATTAGACGCTCATTTAGTCCGATGTTCGTATAAACGAAGTAGAACGAGTTACAAGACTTCAAAAAGTGTCGGTTTGTCACTAGTTTGAACCTAATATGACCAAATCACTAAGGAAAGGAATCTTAGGTAATAGGAGATTTAAGTGCTAGAGGCAGCCCTACTCACCGTGATCTCAAATTTTAATATGATTTAAGAGCAATAACTTGGAATTAACTTCATCCTTATTTTTTGTCGGATTATCATAATTGTATGGAAATCGTTTCTTGGGGTGAATGTGGGGAGATTTGTGTCATTTTATATTACTTAAGAATTCTGAAAAATTTCATATTTTCTTATAAAATCTTCCGAATGTCGTTTAAAGGTCCCGGTTTAAAATATAATTTAGGAACGATGGTTATTATAGTAACAGCTGTGTCAATTTTGTGAATTAATATATCCTACAAGCTTTAACATGAGGTACTTTAATGAATCACAAGTAACGTTGATCTCATATTTACAAATTTTCTGGGCAAAATTATATTTTATATAATGCTATTTGTGTTCAGTTGACTGAGAAGATATGTGGTATTCCACTCACACCAAGCATTCTCTGTTCTACACCGAGAGCCAGGTGAGCAATATCCATTAAAACATTGGGAAACTCCTGAGATAGCTTTTGCATTTTACCACGGCCCCGGCGTTTATACTTCCGGCTACCTTCAAAATAACAAAATCTCGGGCTCTTACAAGCTGTGTTTAGCGGTATCTTTTTCTGCACCGCACACGTGACATTTAGGTGATGAATCTCTTTGGTTCAGATAACACCCAAAAAACCCATCCCATTCATTTAGAATTGGACAAAAAGGCATCTACTGTTCTAAAGCCAGATAAAGAAAGCCACTGTTTTCAATGTAAGATTTAGAATGCAGAAAGCTTATACGTAATCTTACCCCTAACATCCAATTTGAGTGTCCTTATGATGGGATTGTCGAGGGCGGCAGATGACACGTTGCAGACTAGCTCGCCGTCCAGCTCCGTCCGCGTCACGGTGAGAGGTAGCACGTGTTTTACCACCGACTGTTCTGTTATTGTTTGGGCTGAAATAAAAAAAATATAGGTACGTAAATAGAGAGATAATAAGTTTTAAAATAGTTGTTTACAAGTTCAAGAAGATTTTTTCGCAATCTATGTATCGCGATTTCTTTATTGTTTCTAATATCTAATTGTTTTTTCTGTATTATTCGAATCGATACAGAATTATCTGTTTGACCAAGACTGGCTACTTGTTAATATTTTTGCATTTCTTTAGCAATCAGATTTATCAAACATATAATTTATAAAAAACAATACTAAGTTGCTGTCGAAGTCATTTATAATCAACTACTTATCAGTACACTTAACAAAGTAATAATCGTATTAATTTATTTTCTCAAAAGTTATTTACACCAAAACCAAAACGCGCAGTCAGCACCTTCCCATCCTAAACATCAGAACTCGGAGTCAGCAGAACAAACTGTTAGGCTGAAGCCGGTCCGCTAACATCGCCAGTAACTGTTTGGTTAAGTCTTGTTTAGATATCGTTATCTTGTGTTTACTGAGGCGGGAAAATTTAACTAGTTTCATATATAAATAAATATGTTTTATTAAAAATTCCTCAAACGGCTGAACTGTTGAAAGATATTGAAAAATCACAAATGCGAGGAACCCTAGTCGTTAGATTAGTTATGTATAATAATGTCGAGTCAGCATTTCGTGATGATAAATGCTCTTACATAGCGAACGGAAATTAAACGTTATTTTGTGCTTTTAAAACATGATACCTGGGTGATGTATGTCCTTAAACCCAGTCTTAGGAAATGTAGTAATGCTCGCGAGAGACGATTAAGGTAGAACATAATATATCATATCATATTTAATATGTTGCATAACCTCTTGTAATTTAAACATCTTTCAGAGAGAATTTATTGCCAGTTCTTCTCGTCCGCTCTACGATTTGAGAACTGGCAGTAAATGTAAAATTAGAAGCATTTAATATGTATTTCTTTATTGACGTTCGATAAGTGAACGATAAGTGAACTTAAGTGAAATGAATAAATTATTTTGAATTTCAGTAGTTTGTAAATTGATTAACATATTTGTTGTACGGAAAGTAACAGCCTACGTAAAGTGTATCGGAGATCAATATTTAATTTATCATAATTTCTAAAATGTTATCCTAACATTCAATATTATGAGGGTTTTGTGAACAACATTTAAAGTATTTAAGTGTCAGTATATTGTATTCAAGATTTCGCCTCTACGAGTTCTATGTACTAATATCCCGGGCATAACAGCTCCATTTGTTATAGTTTTAGTGACAGAATCATTAGTGTTTGAAGCTCTTAAAGATCACTTAGTATTATCTCACAAAAGCTTTTATATTTCATACAATATATCTAACACAGTACATATTGACACTATGTCATGAGTTACACAAGTTCTTTTGTATTACACACTGAACTAGTCGCCACCAACTTCGTCTTTCGCCCAGAGATCAATAATATAATAGAGCGTCAAATTTAAAATATTTAGTGCAGTGGGTTTTTCATGATTCTACTTCAAAGAAAGACACAAATAGATGACTTCTTCAGTCGAGATAAAGTTCACTTTTAAAGTGTTTCTCATATAGTCTTTGGTATATTAATATAGATAGATAAATTCATCTTTCGTTTATACAATCTTAATATATATAAATTACGTGTCACGTTGTTTGTCCGCTATGGACTCCTAAACTACCGAACCGATATCAATCAAATTTGCACACCGTGTGTAGTTTGATCCAACTTAAAAGAAAAGATAGCTTACATCTCAATTTATACGCGCAATATTATTTTATTGCAAAATATTCGTTTATTATTTGATACAATTCTAACAGATGGCGCTGTGTTAAAAGTACCAACGTTTCACATAAGTTCTCCTACCGTTTTCCTTGAATAGTTTACTACAATATAACAAAAACCTTAGCCACAGCAACGCTTGGCCGAGTCTACTAGTATAATATAAATAATTTATATTAACAACGGCATCAGGCGTATTTATTTCTGCCTTACTTTAATTTTATGATAAAACTACTAGTATTGTTATGTACTTGTGGTGACTGGTCGTACTTGAATTCGTGTATGATGGTGATCTTAGTTATTTGGACTATGTATTTGCGTGTTGTTCCCACGAGAATGTATGTGTGCTCCTATTTCACCATGCCTCCTGCTGATAGAGGACAAATCATTGTTTTTAATTTATTTTATTATTATTAATTACTTATAATGTCATGTGGAACATGGTGTGATGGTTGCAGGTCCTTACAAACATTGTGTCAAACAAAAAACTTGGCGATTCAAAAGAGTGGCGGAGAGTTTATTGCCAGTTCTTCTCTTCCGTTCTACGCCCTTGATTCGAGAACTGGCAGAACATGTAAAATTAGAAGCATTTCATAAATATATTTATTTTTTGGCGTTCATAAGTGTACGTTTTGTTACCTATATGAATAACTGATTTTTGAATTGTGTACTCTGGAATTCAGAACTATTGAAAAATATGAAGAATTAATGAATTGGTCTATTGGGATTCCGACTGCCCAGTACCGGATGTATTTGCCGAGGGGGCTCATTACTAACAGACCCATGATGTCTTGAGGGATTATTATTATTAATCATACAAACAGATATCAGTTTTTCCTAATTATAATACGAGGCTAGATTTATTACGTTGTACAGAGGAATTATTGTTGCACATTTATATTTAATTTGTTTTATTCAGCAACGATAGAATCGGTTACACAAATACATTCAACACAAAACCAATACAATTTAATATTAAAACAAACCGTTGCAAGTTTCTAAATAAAATATAAACAAAGAGTAGTGATGTCCATTCGTCCGTAAAGATTTATCGATGGATTTATTTTCGGCGATTTTGATTAACGGTGCAAAATAAAGCGAAGACCTGACCCGGACCTTTTCTAATCTGATACGATAAGGGCTTAGAGATGTGCGCCCTCGATTGACGTAATTTATATTGTGCTGCCAATATATTTTTTCATTTTTATCGAACCCAATCAATAATTGAATGTTTGTTAAATATTTTATAGATTATTTTAGCAAAGTATAGTCATGAATCATTGGTTTAATTTATTCTCACTTCACTCTAGTTATTAAATAAATATTAATATTATTTTAAGGAACCATTGCTAAACTCAACAATTTCTGCTTTAAGCAGTTCCGTCTAACATTTCAAACAGCAGGTGGAGGCAATATCAATCGATAAATATTTTATCGATACTGCTGAGCTCAGCACTAGCACATAAAACGGAAATCTAAGCCAATGAAGTGAAAATTTGTTCGCATCTGTTACCTACAGTTTCAAGGTTTACATGAAATATGTATAAGTTGTGAAAAATATTGTTTCAAATAAACGGATTTGGTAAAAGCTTTATGTTGTGTTCATTCAAGAATAGAAATGTTGTGAAACAGAAAGCTTCGAAGAATCAATTTCGCTCAAAATTACGTTGGTAGAAAACATGGTATCTATTTATTTAATAAACTTCACCACATATCTATATATCTACAGTAAATGTTACAAGCTATCTTTTCTAAAATACATGACAATTATGGTAAACATAAATTACACAAAAAATGAAATACTTAATAAAAATATACACTTCCTTTTTAAGATTTTAATCAGCGGATTTGTAATCAGATAAACACTTAACAATGCTTTTTTTTAATTAATCAGCCCACTACTGAATATGTGAAACGCAGGTAACCTCGGAGAACAACACAAAACCATATACAATTAACCTACAACGAAATAAACTGTTGGGCAATAATTCTAGTCCAAACAATTCGTTCCCAGATCAATGAATTAGGAGTAAAAGAAACGGTTAGTTTTTTGCGAAGAAAAACAACATTATTACCTACATAAGTATCAATTAGACCGCCTCCGTCGTAAATCCAATTACCCGAAACCTAACAAATCGCGCAATAATGTTTGTCCGCGTCAGCCTCCTCGAATACACTTATTGCCGACTTGATTTTTTACCTCACTACAAACGTATGTATAGGATGTATTTGTAACTGCAAATATTTCATAGTTGAAACTGCGCATAGCTAGTGGTAAGTTTAATTAAAGCATTTGACAAACTGTACATTCATAAACATATGACCAGGGTGGTGACGATAGAAAATAAAAGACGCTAATTGCGAGAAGAAATGTGGGCTGTCCTTGGACCGGTTAAGTTCGCAGTCAAAATGGTGTTTCTTTCTTGCAGATTAATCACAATCTAACGAAGCGATTCCTCGACTGTTTATATTCTCACCCCTCTATATAATATCAAATGTTATTATATCAAATTATCAGTATTGATGCAGCTTTTTACGCCTGACCGACAAGGAAATAGTTTGTGCTTATTATCTTAACAAATATGTGAATCAAAACAATTAAATTATTAAAATGTACTCCCGAAACTTGTTTTCATAATTGGTACCTTTTATTTAATGTTTTGAGATTGGTAGAATTATTTTAATGTACCTCAAATAATCTTATTATATAAAAAGTTACTGTTCAAATATTTATCTGGCATACGTAACTTCAATAAAAACACATGATTTGAAAACAATGATTTTCTTAAAGCGTTTTTTATTTTAAATATCTTTAAATTAAGTTTTTCTAGTGAATAAATAAGTTTAAGAGCTGTGACAAAATAATATTTACGTCCATGCGAAGGTTGAAATGAAATTCCTAAGCGAATAGAGACGTAAACGAAGCTGAAGTCACGCCTTATTGGAGGACGCGAGCTGGGATGACTGTACGCAGCGGAGAACATTTTTATTTTTATTGCATTTAGATTTTACGCTGAGTTTACTTATGCATAGATATGATTTTGATTAGAGTACAATAAACCCCCTTATAACACGGTACTCTTCTAATGCATTATCGTATTACCCGATTTCAGTCCCACGTATAACACGGGTATGGAGATACCGTGATATCACACGTTATATTTCTGTACTGTGACATTTATAATGATTTGAACGCACATATTCATCATGATCATATCATAGTGTTTTTTTTAATATTCTATTTAAATCCCCTTTAACGAGAAAAGTTAAATGTGAATCATTTGTACATAACGCGTTATATGGGGTCACACTAGCGCGTTATGCGAGAATACTCCTACAATCAATGTTATAGGAATGGAAAACCTGTATTTATAAAAACTATGCGTAAACTTATCTTGTAATAACTGATCCTCATCTTGCAATTCGTAACGAAAACAATTCTAATGCGAAATCTTTTGTATTAGAAGTCTTGAATCGCCGCAATCCTAACTCGATTTGTCAAGTTTTAGTGAGATATAAAATGATGAAGCATGCGAAACAGCCCAAAGTTAGCCTCTACAAAGTTTATTCTGTCTAACTTCATAGATTTCAAAGCGAACAAGTTAAAGTATTTTATCTACGCTTCAGGAGCACCTGCAAACTATCCACTTTAATTAACGAAATTACACCAGTTGCGAACTTTCGCCGATATTAATTAATATTTATGTATTGCTTATTTGATTGAAGATTGCTCAGGTGTTACTTACTTAAGTAGGTCTGACCTGTGCGGTGCGTCAAGTTTGAGTTATATTGGACAAACGTCTACGTTTCATAGAGTCAGGTTCGTTACGTATATACTGTACTGTTTTAAATTTGCATATCCGTAAAAGAATCTACAATTTTTTTTAAATAAATAACTATTATAAAGTTTAGTGCTGCATTATGCGGTCCTTTAAACAAAAATCGCCAACGAAGGTAACCCTTCCCTTTCAACTTGAGTTTACGCGCTCCATCGCGAAAAATCCTCAATTCCCACTCGGATTCATTTTAAATTCAATCATTCCGAAAATCTCTTCAAAGTTTTTAAACTTTATTTCCTCGAATATTTCACTTCGTTTAAATAATAGTTATTTTCCTTTTGTTAGCAGTTTTGTTTTTCTTTTTTATAGTTTTATTCATATTCAATTGTCAAGTTACGACTTTAACAGGTAGATTTTTAATAAAATAACTCGCGAAATAGCTATTTTGCTGAAAACGTATTCACTCATTTCGTTAACCAAAACCGATTCACAGAAGTTAAGCTTTAGAAGCCAGTATGTAATTAAATTAATGTTAGCTGCGAATAAACAAAGTTGTTATTCAATAACTAAATACTGTTAAGTCATAATACGACTCTTTGAAGCTTACGCAATTTATTAAAACCTCATTTTCTAAGTAACCAAGAACTGAAAAGAGCATTACTGAAAAACTGCCAAAACAAAAATCTTCTTTATTCCAATTCTGTAAAACCTTTTAAGTTTTAGACGCAACTCTAATTTAGGCTAAGTTTGTATGCGAATATGAGTGACGCTTTTATAACCTAGTGACAAAATTATTAAGTTTTTGACAATTGGATTCGAAACCAGTTAAAAAAATTATATACCCTTCAGTATCTTACAATTTCCGCTAGAAGTTCTATAGACTAGTTTTCAATTTAGGGTTGTAGATCGTTGATACGAGGTATACAGTAGGGATATGCATATCAGTGGTTCACTTCGAGTTGCAGTAGTAATTGAGTTCGAACCACACGCTTTGTCCTCGCATTCTTAATTATGTCGTAAGTCATGAGGTTTCGCAACCATTCTTTTTTATGATTAAATCTATATCGAGCTTATAGTGTATATAGGTCATATATTATGTAATAAAAGAACACGATGTCATTTGTATTATTAGAATGTCAACACCACGCTATATCATAGACATCTTACAGTCTGTAAGATGTCAATGTGTCAGTCAATTTGTCAGGAGAGCGTAGAGTCGATAGTTGAGTACAGTGGCTGATCGGCGCCTGCGCCGGACGTGCGCACTGTGTTTAATTATTAAGTAAAAATTACGGATAACGGTAGTGACATCAATTTTGCAATTATAAATCGCGTTGAATCTGCGACTTATATACAACCGAAGGCACTTCAGACAATTTGCCGCACATCGTAGCATGTCGTAGCGCCCTGCTACGCATAATAAGTCAACGCATTCTACGGCTGCTGGTATGAATGTTTGAACACTTGAAAAGTAAGATAAGAGACATGCTCTAGATACTATTTTAATAAGAAACTCCTTCTTGAAACGCGCTCTTACCCTATCGCATGCACCACACACACACATGAAGTTGTTTCCAACACTTTGGCTGTGTTGACCGAGACTTAGTCGGAGTTGTCTTAGCCGGAGCATGGTTATTATTACACACCCATTACTCGTATGGTGCGGTCGGCAGATTGATGTAGCGGCTGTGTGGGCAGCGTTTATGATTTAGAAGCTTTAAATAATTAATACGTCTTTACAATTTATTGTATATTAATAAGGGTTAAGTTATAATTCATTCCAATTGTACAATGCTTATTGATCTAAGTCCATGTTCAGTATTTTACACTCGCTTGAGCGATAATATTTGTATTATTCTGAAAATTAAAACACAATGAATAAGAGACACCGAAAGCCAAAATGCAAACTAAATATAATGAGTTCATATATGCCGTGTTCATTTATAAATTAAATTTAAATAGTTCGCTAGTTAACGTAGTTTTAATTATCTTGAAGCGTTAATTTCCCTCGGCGCAAGCGTTTGCGTTGCAATCAAATGTATTCATTAGAGTTTTAAGATTGCTTTTTAAACTGCTTCTAAAATGTATATTAAAATAAAAGTTAAGTATTATATTTTTGACTAAAACAAATATATCCAATTACATTTCTAACTACAGAAACACTTACTTTAACCAACTTTAGGTACCTACTCATTGATTTTAAGTACATATAAGTATAAATTAAAGTTTCCAGATAAAAATTTAAAGCAACAATAACAAGTACCAATCTCAGTACTAGTAAATAATATTCAATTTTCTCACAGAGAATGTTATTTTGTAGCGAGGTCCACGCGGAACTATAAACTAAGAGCCCGGAACGGGTTTTAATTAAAATTCTAAATTAAAAGCAATGTTTTGGCAGCCCTGCCACAGACCTCACCGATCACTGGAATAGATTTGTTTTTATTTATTAATTATAATAGCTTTATAACCTATTCACAACTAAATTTAATAACTACGTGAAATGTAGTTTACTATATTGATTGTTTTTAACACAAAGTTCAAAAAGGTTTCTACTTTTCTAACTATTACTTGAGATTAGTTTACCGTCACACTTTAACAGCTAAATCTGTTTTTATATCTTGTATAAATGAAGATTCTCCTATATTTAACCCATGGTTCTATCCTTCTATATGAATATTGGGTTGAGGAATGGGGAATAATAATTTTAGACGAAATTCATAGTGGAATTACTTTCATAAATATGCTTTTATTTCTAGAGATTGGTAAATATTTAAAACATAAAAATAACTCTTAAAACTGCATATCAGAACACATACGTATAATATATCAACAAAATGGCCGTATCCAATCTTTCAACAGCAACGACAAATTGAAATCAGGATTAGTTCAGTATTTCACTTTATTTTATTCCCAACAGTTAACAGTTTAACTCTCAGTTAAATAAACTAAAGGGATATGAAACTAGTTTTGGTTCACGGTTTTTTGTCTAATTCTAATGTATATTTAGGTTAAATTTTTAATATATGGTAATATGACGGTAATAATATAGAAAAATATATAATCAAAACGAACTGGAATAAATTTGTTAAAACACAAATCAAGTTTAATCTCGTATCAAGATACAGCTCGTTTTGGTAGGTTTAATAATAATCTATACAGTAATTTCAAAACATTCTTGTTAAGCAATTTTACTAGGATCTTTCTAAAAGTCCTCATTTATAAAGAAATAAATTGGTCTCATTGTCAGATCGTATTTTCGCAGAAATAAAGAGACTTTAGTTAAAAAAACTTTCAATCAACGACGTCAGCCGGTGGAATATATTTTTCTTTTTTGCGTGCATAGCAATAGAATCCAACAAAACCCAAATCAATAAACATCGCGGCTCGCGTCACAACTCACAATACGACGTGGATCGTCCATTAAATTTGAATTTCAATCGCTCCGTTTCACGATCGACACATGCTGTTGTCCTCAAACTGTTTTTATTGCTAAAATAACTTATTAATTGTTACTAAACTTATTTCAATTATTATATCCATTAACCTAGTTTAAGACTAATTTTTATGTTTCCAATATAATTAATAACTTGTTTATGTGCTAACGTGCTACACAACATATAAGTCGGAAATGCGGAATGACAAAATGAGTTAAACTACATTTATTTCTCTTAGGGTAACCAAATCAGTCATATAATTTTGTTGTTACGTCTTGTTCACTGAATTGCAGAGTATTTGGTGCTTATTTTTGTATTTAGCACAGGGGTGTTGAGCAAAATAATCCTAATTTGTATTTAATATTTTTTTCTATTCTGTAGGATTAATAAAAAACTAAATAAAACCGAATTTATCAATAAACAAAGAAATATCTTTATTGAATGTTCTAAACATTACAGTCAAAATCACTTTGAAAAAGAAATGATATGATAGCAACAAAGTTTGATGGTCACATAAAATAATAACGCGTGAAACGCGCCGTGACATTATTTCATCTGACCTGTCATTAGATTGGCATGAAACGAACTTTTTGACAGGTCTAACATTCGATACGGAACTTTTCAAAATAATCGATTTTTTATTACACGTGGAGCCAAAATAGATTAATGGGCCTGCGACGCAATCGTGATAAAAATACCATTAATTAAATATAAAAACAATACAGAATAATATTTCTCATTACACAAACTGACGATATACTTTTAGACTTTCCCTTCTAAGAAACATTACACGAATCCTAAACTAATATTCCCATTATTTTCTTATCTACAAAGACTCCTATTACTTTCTCATAAAAGCCTTCGGTATATAAAATAAGATTATTTATATTAATAACTATTTATTATCAAATGGAACGTCAGATTTCGGTAAATTAAATGGTAATAGAAATGCACGCAATACTTAAGCGATACAGTACACTGAAATCCCATCAAAATCAATTCCAAACAACTAATTTAGATTGATTGACGTGGAGTAAAATTAGCCGGACTAAAACCCAAAGCAAACAAAAATAAAATACACAATGTTTTATTACCTGAAATCATTTAAATGTTTGATTTATAGCTTACAATTTCATCGTCTGATATTAGTTTCATATATTTGATTGGATGATGTTAATAATGAACTCGGTATGTAACAGGAAATAACCCTATTATGGCGACTGATGTATCATTTACTAGTTTGGTTAAAAGTTATCAATTTTATCACAATAATATTGTTCACGACTCAACAATACGAACGAGGACGGTATTTAATATACACAACATATAAAATTAATGATTGCTTGATGTAAATGGAATATAGACGGCTCATTGGTCTAGTGGTTAGTACCCCTGACTGCGAATCCATGGGTTTCGGGTTCGATCCCCGGCTGAGGCAAACATCGATGTGATGAGCATTTGGTGGTGTGCTTAGGTTTTGGGTGTTTAAATATGTATTTATATGTCTATCTATCTATAATATGTATGTATATCCGTTGAATAGTACCCATAACACAAGCTTCACCAGCTTAGCACGGGACTAGGTCAATTGGTGTGAATGGTCAAAAAAAAAAATACGATGACATTAGTGAGCTTGTTTTTTTTCTTAAATACATATTTATAGACTCAGTTTGCCAAACTGAAATTGATTTAACTTTCCCAGATATGCGTACGTACGTATCCTGCATTAAATAATTTAAATAAATATGCAAGTCGGTAGAAATTAGACAATAAAATAGTTATATGGCGATAGTGCTTAGAAATAGGAATAATGATTCACTCACTCAATGGTTTGAATGTATTTTCAAAAGAGCCTTTTTAAAAGGGTCCACAATCCAAACAAATCCACAGTTCTATTTCGCGCATATCTGATTTCCATCAACAGCCTGTCCTGACGAATATTTCACTCGGTTTACTTTAAAAGAGAATGGAGTATGGAAACTGACGAATACAAACATTCATCGGAAATGTAAAAAAGATGAAATTGTGATCCGACTATGCGAGACACTGACGGCGAATAAATAAAAATCACTTTGTTTGGGAGCTCACTCTTTCGTCTTGCGGTAGATACAATTGTCGGAAATTCAAATCACCATTGCTATGTTTCAACTCATGAACTTAATATTATAATAGACATATAAGCGCAACATTTTCGAACTTACTTTCTAGGTAATATTGAATAATGATTTATGGAATTTAGGAGAAAGAGTAATTTAAAAGAGAATCTTAGAATACAATGAGAAATATATTATTTTACTACTATAACATAAAACTCTTCAGCGCGTAGCATCGCCCTTAAATGATAATTTCTCACAAATAGGCTTAGCTCATATACCCCTTTCAATAATGAAACTTGCGTCAAAGTAAAATCTGCATTTTATCGGATAATTTGAAATTCAAAGGATCTCCCAAAATTTCACTGGATTACATTTTGTACGGAAATTCCTGTGTCAGTAAAAATGGCTACCTTAACTTTTAACCTTTAAAGTGAAAACTATCGTTTTAATTTTATTGTATTTTGGTATCTACATAGTGACACGATCGTTAATTAAGAAATAACGGTTACTTCAGCCTTTTTAGTAAAGATTCATCATAGAGTTTAAATGCAAGAAAATGTATATTGCTCATTCTTTGTACTCACCTATAGACGTACAAACAATGTCTATACAAATGTTAAGATTAAGAAAAATAAACATTTCTTTCTTTCAACAGCTTATTTTAATTTTTGAAGTTGTACTTCTTTAGGCGCGTTATGAAAAATTGATGAGAGTGAAATTTTACGATTGCGCGCGCACCTATGACACAAAATTGGCAGTGTGATATAGCGTGCGCGAGCGAGATGGGAATAAGACAAACTACAAGTAAAAAGAAATAGAATATGCGTGAAGCTAACTTCACGCATATTCTAGCTTAGCAGCTTAACAAGAATTTTGAATGACCATGACAATTGACATCTGACAATGACATTTACCTTTTAAACAAATATAGGAGTTTTAATTATTGTTTAAAATTAATAATTATATACCTAGTTATTTTCATTATACAAAATATTTGTGAAGTAATATAAAATATTTGTGAAAAAACTGTGCTAACCTTCCTGAGTGCTTCAATACAATTGAGGTTAACTATCCGTATGTATTATCGAGTATTATTGTTGATTAAAACTGAAACATGAACCATTATTCATTGCTTTTGTTTATTGCGTTTGTTACAGCAACTTTTTAGAAATATTCTACGACCCTATATATCAATAATTGAGAACAAAGATTTAAGCACGAATACTAATAAGGAGAAAATGAAGGCTTGGAGCGATATAACAGAGAACATTTTAATAAGTACCTGCATCTCAAAAAAATTACCACATTATTTAATCAAAACATCAGATTTAATCTAGCAAATATAAGGACAAGAGACAAAAAACAATTGATGAATCAGTGGAAGTGCACTAAATTGAATACAAAAAAAGAGTTGTCATCTTATCGCCGTGAAACATCAAAAACTGGAGGTGGAACAAAGCCACCATCACCTTCTCGAGACACAATGGTTTGAAGTAGATTTCAATGAATTTGATTGTGATGGTGTCGAGGTAGGAATGTTAATTATAAATATGATGTATGGTGATGTTCAAGGTTCAACCTTTCAAGCATAGGCATATGCTTACAACATTACTTTATTCCCCTACAGGGTAGTTAGAGATATTGTAATACCTCAAAACATCCATGTTGCACTTGTAGTACCGAAACTCTGTCCTGCCAGAAGTGAGCCCATTCCCACTTATAATGGACAGTGGGTATAATACACCTTAATACCTGAGTGCGAACCACTCACCATGATACTTAAATTAATAGATGTTATTTATATATTTCAGGTTATTACAAATAAAATCATTTTGGAAACAATTGATATCCCAAAAGCAAATAAAGCCAACAATGACAAGGTAATAAATCAGTTTTGACATAACTTGAATACTAAAAAAGCCAAACAAAGGTGTGCACAACAGTGACAACATAACTTAACAATTTCATTATTTTGTAGGATTAAAGAAAGGTTAAAGAAAATCATGTCGAACTGAACAACAAGAATCCCCAAACAACTCCAAAGAAACCTACAAGGAAGACACCGGTATTATATTTAAATTATCTCTATCTCTAAATAGAATAAAAGAAAGTTGCTATCCAGGTCTGTAGCATGTGCTACAAATTATATTATTAACACATTTATATAATTATATTAATATAAATGTGTTAAAAAATTTATAATATGAATTATAAAAAATTTTAAGTTTTGCATGGACAGAGCTTAAATTAATATTCTCTTATTTGTTGCAGAAAGCAAGTAGTTTTGGAGAAGCCTCGTAGATGCACAACCAAGTAATGATTAATTTAAAATTACAAACCGAAATTCTGATGAAGACATTAGAGTCACTTAAAAATAAATAGTATAATGAAATAAAAATGTTTTAAAGATAAATAGTGTTTTATTTGTTTAATGTAAGAGAATAATAATAAATATTTATTTAATTAATTTTTCAAATGTAAACTGAACTTTATTGACTTTAATGACTCCTTTTCCAGTCTTTGATTATTTAATTGTAATTAATTATTTGCATGCAATCAAAAACTATTTTTAATAATGCCAAAGAAGTATAACTTCTTACGCGCGTACATAAGTACACGCACCCTTTTTTTTTTAATTGTTGGATTCTAATGTAATGAAGCAATTATGTTTTCATAGACCATTTCTACGTTCTTTAAATCATTTTTTAATGTACTTAATCCCTATTAGATAAATAATTATTAATTATGATTAATAATTATTTAGATAAATAATTGATATAAGCCCTTTTTATAAACTATTCTGCTTCGATAACAGTAAATAAATAGAGAGTTTCGCTTTTAAAACAAACTTCCTCAAAGAAGAATCAAATAAATAACATTAAGCACGGTGGGGCGTGGGACAAACAGACACTTTGTATGCGCGAAGAGCACAGAAACAATAAAACGGAAATCGAAACGATTGTGGTAAACATTTTAAAAGAAATTTTCACACTTCGTAAACGTACGTGACGTACTGTGCAACGCACAATCTATATGAGAGCTTAGTTATATTGCGAGTTTTTTAAAATATGTTACTTTCGTTTGTTGATGAATTAATTTTCGTAAATTTAAAAATTATATTTCTGATTTCATATAGTTTTCGATTGCCTAAATAAAAAATAAGACGTTTTTGAAGTATAATCTCAAAACATTGATATTTTACGGATTACTGGCAAATTTATTCACATACTATGTCTGTTATAAAATCAAATCAATGATTTGAATATACATATTTAAATGTTGTAAAAAAGGTAAGTAGCGTAAATCCATGGGTGACGGTATCACTTCACATCAAGTGCGCCTCCTGTTCGTTTGCATCCAATTCTATAAAAAACCGCACATCTTTATGATTACAGAGAACAAATTTCAATAAATATCTCTTGCACAGTGGGTAAGTGACGCGTGCTATGCCGTAGCAAAGAATCGATAGGTTTTTAACAAATTCCCAACGTTTAAGCTGCTACGAAGTTTGTTTAGAGTTTACAGTTTGTTCATGTTTACGGGCTTAGAGTACGTACTTTATAAAAATATTTTATTTTTGTTCGTAGCTACGTGGTTTTAATTTAAAATAATAGACTGTTCACGGGAACTTACGGAAGCTTTCTTCAAAGTTTACAAAAGTACTGTGTAAAATCTACAATCTTATTGACGTTCACTTAAGTGTAACTACTTAATGTGAAAACTAATGTTATTGGATAAAAACAAATCCGGAAATTAACGTTGCTTCAAAAAGAAGTTCAACTGAAGCTTTTATAAGTGCAGTAAAGTATTAAATCATTATCTTGTGACAACTGTGTTAAGAAGAAAAAGTTTTTCTAATTAAACAAAATGTAAGCAAAAATTATAACTCCCAATAATTAGTAATAATTTTCGTAAAATAGTTTTATTGCCAAATGAGTTTTTTCATTAATTGTCAAAATATAGAGATAGCGTAGGTCACACTCGGGAACTAATTCACGCAGACAATTGCAACGTTATCTAGCTATAAATTACAAATGGGAACTCATTTTGTATTCACGGCTAATTCCAGGGCAGTTAGGTCATCTAGATTAAAGGTTCGGTTGCATTCGGCGATTTTGATTTTGTGCACGTTAGGCGATGTGAAATTTGTTGATATAATATTATTTCACAAAGTGATATTGATGCATTAAATGTATAGGATAGTTAATATTTGTCAAAAATTTATAGAATCAATGTTCTATAAGTTACGTTATTATTAAAATAAACCAATACATTATAATCTTATTGAATTACCAAATTTTCTCAAACTTACCGTCCAATCGCTCCTTCCCATTGAAGTACCACGTGACTTTGGGCTGTGGCTTCCCATCTGTCACCAGACAAGTGACGTTCACCCTCGCACGCTCCAATAGTGGCCCGTAGGATTGACCGTTTGTCAATATTTTTCCATCATTCGTGATCACTTCCACTGCTTTTGGTTTGACTGTGGACAAAGATGTTATTATTAGAATTTAAAAAACTTGAAAGATCTGTTACTTGTCATGGGTGCTACTTGTGGTGACTGGTCGTCATACTTGAATTCGTGTATGCGGTGATGTTAGTTGTTTCGACTATGTATTTGCGTGTTGTTTCCACGAGAATGAAAGTGCGTGCTCCTATTTCACCATGCCTCCAGATGATAGAGGACAAATCTTTGTTTTTAATTCATTTTATTATTATTTATTACTTAAGATGTCATGTGGAACTTCAGCAGCTAAGGAGCTGCAACCATTACACCATGTTCCACATTTACACACGTTTGTAAGGACAAACGTTGTGTAAAACAAAAATCTTGGTGATTAAAAAGAGTGGCGGAGAGTTTATTGCCAGTTCTTCTCTTCCGTTCCTTCCCTTGATTTGAGAACTGGAAGTAAATGTAAAATTAGAAGCATTTAATGTTTATTTATTTGTTGACGTTCATAAGTGACATTATGTTACCTACATGATTTTTGACATTTGACCTTAGCTTGCTTTAAAATTACATAGAATGCGTAAATGGTCATACTTATAAATGTGGCATTTGTTGAGTTTTTGACAGTTTTTTAGTAATTTTGGATGTTTTAAACAAAATACTTAGTTTAGAAAAAAATAGAATTACAGTGAATAGGTGTTGTTAAATTCTATTACAATTATATCATGAACATTTTCTCCTCGTCGTCAATATTTCAGAGGCAAGCGTCCAAGTGAATTAATAAAAACCTTTCCAAATATAATACCGCAAAATGAAGCAACATTCAGGATATTTCTAGACTTAACGAGAGGATCCAAGACGTGACCCACATCTAGATCTAGATGAAACTGGATAATATAGTTGCTTCCCGTGACTTTCTTCGCATATTGAGAGTCCAAGATAGCTTTCCTAGATTGCTACGGCTTTCCAGCGAAGGACTCTCACTACGAGGCGAGTAAAGTCCAAATATTTTATGCTTAGTATTTTGAGTTTGTAACTTTACTAAAATATTCAACTATGTTTTTGCTTTGAATATATATCACAACATACTATAGAAATAATGAATTTTATACACATCGAAAACCAATTTTAGTATTTGGTTGAACTATATTTTTGTACAAGACTGCCTGGTGTCAACCTTGAAGTCGAAACCCAATCATGTACCTTTCTATGTGCCCACTTGCTCTTAACGGTAACGCAAATTTACTTAAAACAAATATCAACAAAAGCTCTGAGTCGCAGAGAGCTGCGCCCTTACCCTGTAACTCGCAGTAATGGTTTGTGAAACCAACTATCATTGGAGTTTATTGAGACGCACTTACTGGCACCTGATGATATAACAAATAAAAGCTTAAGATATTGGATTATTTGAACATTTTATAATATTCGAAAACTCTTTTTAAATTGGTTAAAACCTGAATATTGTAATTTACATCCCGCCGAGAGAACTTTTGATTGTGTTGTATGATAATTGAAAACGGTTGTACTTCGAAATAATGAACTTAAAACCTACGAGTATGCCTTGTCATTATTCCCTTTGGATAAGTACAATCGAGCCAAAACGTGTCTTTAAAATAAACTGTGCATTGTAAATTTACGTTTATCAGAATGGTGAATAAAGCTAAACCAGATTCTCAATTTATACATACGTCATCACGACAAAAATTATCATCTATTTTGAAATGTCAAGCAAGGCTTTTTCTAATAAAACTTCCTTAACGTCTATAAACACGAATTATTTACATAATTAATTTTCCATATTTTTTTTGCTTTCCTATGAATGATGTCAGGAAAAGGTTTTCAGGCGCTACGTAAGACTGGGCCACCTGACTACAGAAGAGCGCATGAAACATTAGTTTTACATTTTATTTGATGCTGTAAATCGAGGTAGTAAATGAAAATAGCATTTTGTAGAGGAGTGTACCTGCCCAGAGTCAATCATACCATTCCAAGTAATGTCATTACCTGATTGACTTCATTTTATTCCACTTAATTAGCCTCCCCTCGTACAAATTATGTTTTTCATTTCGGGACTAATTTACTAAGAAATAATGAAGCCATTGGTATAATTTTATGTCCTCAAGGAAGATATTTATGAATTTTATGCTTTTATGTTATGTTAAGCTCCTTACGAATAGTAAAGTGGGCTGTTTAGTGGTTCTATCGGCTCTTTAAGTAGGCGTCACCAAAAAATATTTTAAAGATATGTGAAGACTTCGATACTGCTCATGGTCTCAAATCAATTGCTGTTGGGCTTTTTGCGGAGAAATTATAGTTTTAATGCTTTCATTCAAAAAAGGGTGGAATTTTGGACGCATGTCGTATCTTGAATGAGTTGATCATAGAGAACAACACTCAGACCTGACCATAGACCAAAATATAGACCAATGGTCCTAAAACAAATAACTATTATTATAATAATGATGTGCGTATTCTTAGTAATGAATTTGATTCATTTACATATTGATTATATCCTTGTTTAAGCCAGCTTTAGCGAGATTATAAAGGATTTTAATAAGTAAACAAAGCGTTTACATTTTGTAACAAATTGGTGAACATTAATGTCGACGGTGAAAATATGCAAAAATAATTAAAAGGGTCAATAGAGCGTTTTGAAATAAATTGTACATGAATTTAATAAAATGACATTCTCGAAAACTTATTTTATTTATTTACTATATACGAAATTATTAATTATTATAAATTATTAACAAAAAATTCATTTACACTTCAAATTGAAATAACATATTTTTATGCCATTATGTCCTATGAGACTGATATTAATAAGGTTTTATCTGTGATAAATTTTAAATATAATAACGTTTATGTTAGCATATGTAGTAATGAGCTTAGTCTTCTCTTCTAAGCGATTCAAATTTAATATTTAGAATTGTAGATAGGAAGGAATATCTGTGTCTTATTATTTTCTTAATTATTAGAATACTTACCTATTCTTTCTTACATGGTTAACTCAATATAGCAAAGGCTATGTCAAATCAGAACTAATATCAAAGAAGAAAAATATTTGTGACAGCTGTGATGGTATATGAAAGCGCCCATATTCCCGCCAGAACTGACACGTGTTGACAGATGTCATGTGTTATGAGGCGCAGTGTCAACTACGCTTCTTGTTTGACGAAATTAATTTAAATAGCAGTGCAAAATACACCACAAGATTAAAACCTTCCAAAATTCTAACAGTTAAAGCCTCGAAATTTATTTATTTGTTAAAAAAGGAATTAAAAGTTACTCTGATTAAGGTAATAAGAGAGCGGCTAATCCGCTGCGTGAATTAAAAACCCATATCTAACACTTGCCATGTGTCACGTGTTAAGATTTACTGTTCAGATAGACAAATCTAAAAACTTATCTCTTTAAAACTTGCGTACTCTATACAAAGTTTGATAATAAATCGCACGATTCCGATAGCATTCGAATATTTCGATAAAACATGAACTTTGTCGAGTTTCCTGCGAAAAATGAGTTATGGTGATTTTGTAAGGGACGTACGCGACTTGTTAGAAATAGTATTTTGTGTCAATACAATAGAGTTGATATTCTTTTGTAACTCTTTCGACGTGTCCCGAAGAAAAGAATTTGAATCGACGGAATGGCATTTTCAAGGATGCGTACTTTTTCATTTTAAACTTCGCTGACTCGTGTATTCTCTTATTTAGAAAATTGCGTGTTAGTTTTTATGTAAATGTTATGGAGTATTCAGTTTATTAACCTATTTTCGTTAAATTACGTTGTGTACGTAATTTAACCAAAATTCAATACATATGTTATTCTTGTTATGTCGAATTTTAGAACATCTCAAGTTTTCCTCCAGCTTCCTACACGATATACGTAAAAGTTATCTAATTTAGGGTATTTAAGATGTAGATACATTGAGAATCATCTCCTGTATCTACATCACTAACAATTAAACCATAAAATCGAAAATTATATTAACAGGCTAGGCTATAGATGCATTTTCAGTAACACTACAATATTTAATTAAAAATTCTGTTTCAAGATTAAATAAGTAAGAATATTAAATAATATTTATCAATGACAATTATATAAATACTCCTATTACTGGGTTGAGGATTTTTATAGGGTAAGACAAAAGACGACCTATATGTGCCCGCAGCCTTTTTTCTCTCATAATGAAAGCTAAACAGTAAGCAAGATCAAAACTCCGCTCACGTGGCAAACTCGACAACTTGCACAATACTTAATGAAAGGTTCTGCTCCCGTGGTAATCCTTCACTAAGTTTCTTTGATACAAGGAAAAGCCCAAAGTGACATTCTTTTAAGTTCACTTGAATTGTACAACATAGCATGTAGCTTTCACAGTGCTCGTAGATGTTGAAACTGTCGTCTTTCTGCCGTTGTTTTATAGCAAAACAGTAGTTTTCCATTCTTCTATTCAGCCTTTTACAATCGTAACGTGTCTAATTTAAGATGGTTCTCCATGCGACACGTTTGCAAGGTTGGAGCACCAGTATTATGTCATTTCACTTTGATACGGAGAAAAGCGGGAAGTGATATTCTTTCATACAACTTAGAATTAGATTTATTGAGCTACTCGTATGATACGTTCATAAGTGTACTTGTTTACCCATATGAATAAAGTTATATTGATAATTTTTTAGCATTTTGTCACATTCCCAAATTAATTACTTTAAAACTTGCTTCCTCAACAAAGTTTCTAAATAGAATTCTTGTTCTTAAATAATTAAGAAGCTCTTAATTATATATAGAAGGCTGCTTTGTGCTGTACTACACAGATTTGTCCTGCAAGAGCCAGGACATAACTTTGTTAGTTCTACAGCGTTTCTAACAAAGTTGCTAATGCTGTGGACTAAAGCAAAGGAGCCTGTTTACTACGAATGCATTGCCATTAGATACACGGATTGTTGCAATATTTTAAGATACATTTTTAAAAACTAAACCTGAATGGTCATTCTATCTGTGTGAAAATAAAAGAAAAACGCTTTTTTCCGGATTAAAGTTATGTATTATTATAAATTTACAACTATTTGACATAATTTTAAATTTATCCGACGTTTATAATAATACATAACTTTAATCCGGTAAAAAGCGTTTTTCTTTTAATGTTATGAGTTATGTTAATCAAAGACAATACTGTGTGAAAATATTTTTATCGTGCCTAAGAATTTATTTATAAATTCAAAATTCAAAAATCATTTAATCATATTGGTAACACAATGTACACTTATGATCGTCAAAAAAAAG
This sequence comes from Pieris napi, assembly GCF_905475465.1. Classification (NCBI taxonomy): domain Eukaryota; kingdom Metazoa; phylum Arthropoda; class Insecta; order Lepidoptera; family Pieridae; genus Pieris; species Pieris napi. Next base: position 12,965,532 of record NC_062242.1, read on the forward strand.
AAATGTATATGAATTGCTTCTAACTTTACATTAAGGGCCCGTTCTCAAATCAAGGGCGTAGAACGGAAGAGAAGAACTATAATCTAAACGTCATACGAAGTCATTGTTTGGCTATAATTAAGACTTAATTTCGTTAATTATGAATTATTATTTTTTTATGTTAGGGGTATCAACGTGGTCGTATTTGTAGTTGTGTTCATAAACTATGTCACAGTGATACAAGGCATTGGGAATCAAACATAAAGGAGAATATTCAGTACAACAATCGCACCAGTACACAGCATCTAAAATAACATGATCTCAAGCACATGTTACCCTGGTTGCCTTCCGCTAGCCTTTCGTTAGCCGTTTCAGATGAATATTCATAGCTAGAACACGTTGTTTACAAGTATTGTGTGCTTAATGCATGGATACAATTTCTCTTGGCTTTTGAACTGAATTCTAAGAGGTCTTTTGCTAGCTTCCGCCCGTAGCTTTCCACATAGCAACGCGAGATGAATATTATGTCTTCCCTGTGTAAATAGCATAACTCTACATATATTCATTCACACTCATTAATGAATACGGTGTTAATGCACCTGAATACTTTATTAATATAAAATTTTTATAATGAAATCCGATGCAACGATCGATTTGAATATTTTTCACTGAGACTCTGCTTTCGGCAAGACTAATGACATGTATACGTATAAATGATGATGAATACCATAGATCATTGTAGAAGAAGTATGTAATTTTTTGGTATGTGTGGCATTTCTAGTCGTATTGTATTGTTCACCACGAACTTTAACACGGCGATGAAATTTAAAAAAAAACAATAATCCCATATACGTTTTCGAATATTGCTTATTTTTTAAATATTTACGACCAAAAGAACTAGGATATAAAATATATTTACAGTCTATAAAGAACGGTAAAGCGTCGTAAAAATTTTTCAAGCGAATTACTTTTTTAATTTACGGCCGACGCCATTTTTAATTTACTACAACCGTTCTTTGTTATTTCAAATTGAAATTCCTTACTCAGACTTACTAAACACTTATGAAAAGCTAAGACGTTGGACATAGTTTGATATATTATTCCTTGAACATGTTACACTTATGTTTTTATTAAAGAAATAGTATTAAGTTCAAATCAGGTATTTTGTTTAGTTAAAAAAATGCTAATTCCACGTCAAAGATTCTTTTCATATAAAAAGCTGCATATTAAAAACTCGCCTGCGCTGATCTAAAGATACTTAAAATCTCGCTTTCAAATAAATGTAATTAAATGAGAACCGGTTATGTTTAACTGTGACCCCCACTTAACCACGGTTCAACACATAATTAACGGACCCTCGTCGGTTTTAATTACGGTCCGACATTATGTTTTATTTGATTTGATATTTTAATGAAAATTTATAGAAGGGTAAGTTTCACGGTAATGTGATACAGTGTTAATTAGGAACGTAAAATCGCGATAAAGCATTTTATGTCTAGACTAGCCTAAATTAATTTATTAGCATTTAGAGTTTTTTGTTCATACAATTGAATATATCTATATGATACGAGTACAAGTATCAAATCTGCTTTAACTTTTAATAATTGCCCATTAGAACATCTACACATTAATGTGTGTAAAAATTTCATAGCGTGTTAAGTGTTATTGAAATTAGTTTGTATAAACGTGTCTATACTAAATATATAGAATAAGTCGCCTGTCTAATCGTCATACCGTCTTGGAGTGTAATTTCGTCGGAGACTGACTTTGATCAGAATATAAGATATATGTTAGTTTAATTTATTTATTTCGTATTCCTATAGCTAACATAAATTATATACAATTAAACTAAACAGATAGCCAAATATGGTTTACATAATAAATAAATAAATAAATAATTTAGTGATGTAAAACAAATCGCAGAATGATAATTAAAACGTAAAAGAAGGCGCTTGTTTACGTGTAATACAAAAAATATTGTTTTGTGAAATGCGTTCGATATTATTACGTGTGCTTGGAATAGGAGGCTTTTTAACTAGCCTATAAAAAAGAAGAAGAAAGTAACAGATGCATTAAGTAAAGCAGCGTACCCACTTTACAGTCGGAACAGATATCAAGCAATAAAACAAAAGTTAAAGTCAAATATTGAAAGTGGTTGGTTTCTTTATAAACGGAGAGATTTATTGCGTTCAGAATCAGTTTATAAAATTCATGTTGGGCGGAACGTGCGAGATATTTCACCTTAGAGTTTGCCGATACCGCATAATGCATCGAATCGCGCTTGCCAATGACAGCTTGCCAAATTAATAGTGTTGGGAGTCTGCGTGTCGATACTCGGATTTATGTAAAATAATAATAATTATTGTCTAACATCTAATATTATTTTTAAATTCGTTATATAAATACTTCTAAATTTTAAACATTTAAACTTTTAGGCAATTTCACCATCCTTTAGTAGATTATGAAGTGTTTTCTGGAGTGTTTTTTAAACAAACTGCTATTAAACCACAAACTAAAAAAACCTAACCCATTAAGATTACTACTTTGTTACTACCACAATTTTTCTTATTCTTTCGTGTATTCAAAACTAAACATAACAATCAAATTTACAGTATTAACAATTGTCTTAACCTACATAATAACATAATTAAAATAATTAAAAATTAACAAAAACGAAAATTAAAACAAATTTAAAAAGTTTGGTCCCTGTACCTAACAAAATAAAACAAACCTTTTATCTTGTAGTAACAATTAAATTTACATGCTGATAAACATACACTTTCAAAAATAATCTTAAAACCGAAGCAGTAGTTAATTAAATACTTACGTTAATAAATAAAAACACCGTGGTGGGTTAAAAGCATCTAAATCTTAACGCGGTTCAATTTGTAGCGATCCAGTAAACTGAGAGTGCACTAAAGATCTTAACAAACAATGCCAAGAGCCGCAGTCGATAATTTATCGACAGCTTTGAGGCGGGGCGTGGACTCGTTCCAACATCGATATGTGGTACAGCACTAATGTGTTGCGATTTGTGATAGTCAGATTTATTGGGGTGCATTTTGTCTTAGCTCTAAGAAATCTAACAATTTAATTGTACCTGCAGTTAATTGAAAAAAGAAATTTAAAGCTTTTTTACGTTACACAGCAATTCGAGAGTTGTACAAGAACTTTTTCGACAATATTCTTCTTGGCAAAGTTTATCACTAATAAGACTTTGAAAGTTGGAAAGATTAAACGACTTTACATATTTTTGTAACAAACTTGGGGATAGCGGACTAAGTATGTAGAAATTTATACTAAGTAAGTTATAAAGATTTGTTAATATTTAAATCATCATTATCTAGTCCACGCTTCCATGCCTGTAGTTTTAGATCTAGATGTTACTGTGAATTCGTAAAGACCTTGTCATGAACGGAAGCTTCGCTGAGTACGAAAGCAGCCAAAAAAGATAAAAGTTTGTCGCGTTGAATTCAACATTTTCCACTCCATGGAATATTTCAAAAATAAACTCTATTTAAATAAATAATTAAATTGAAACGGAGCCGAGGGTATCCTTCCGGAGAAATGTCAAACTTATCACCTACCTGCACTACACTACCTGATATCGAATTTCAAAATAGTTTTCATAGCTATAACACTTTTTAAATTGATTTCGTGAATATAGCGAAATATTATCAACACCTATTCCAGCCTTAGTCATTGAAAGGATAAAGAATATGTTGGATCATTATAAAATAATGAGAAACTCTTGAAAAATAATTATAAATCTCATTAAAAGCAACATGTCGCGTATGTAGGTTGATTTTAAAACAACTGAGAGGTAGCTTTAATCAAAGTATTTTAATTAACTTTAATGAAACTTGACCGTCTTTAACAACAGAATGAAAACATAATTTTATAAATTTTATTGTTATATTTGTGGATGCATCACGAAAAATGAAATGCAGTTTATTTATTAAAAAAAAAAAAAAAAAAAATCTTTATTTTTCTCCACAATCTTACATTGATATTAACTAAATATTAAGAAACAGATATATTGTCGCAAGGAAACATTATAAGATTGTGAGAGACTGGTGACTGAACTAAGCAGGGCTTGTATCTCAGACCACCAGCCTCTCCCCACATGGTGTAAAAAGTAACCAGTAACAAGAGTAAATTATTAATAAGGACATTTTACAGATGTAACATGGAGAAAAGAGGTACCTAATTAAAATATGTAGGTGTGCAATCGCGCCGATATAACATCCGTGCTAATTATTATATATATTATTATATATATATATATATTAGTACTTAGATAAATAGATAACAGTACATAAATAAGTATAAAAATAAATAGTAAATCAAAAATAAGCTATAAATTGTAAGTTAGACCATTGGTTGGATTAAGTTTTCAGTCTCATCATAGTTGAGACCTTGTATGTAGGCAGTGACCTTCTTTTTACAACTGAAGGATAAGAGTAAGTGAATATTCAGCTTGCGATTTAGTTTGTTGTAAATAAAAGGGCCGAGGTAGCAGTAGAAGCGGTGGGAAAAGGCAGTGTAGAGAGAAGGAAGGTGAACAGGGGGTGGGCGGCGAGCAGATCGAGAGGAAGAAGGACTAGGTTTATGTTCGTGATGCTGTTTGAGGGCTGTGTTTAGGATGAACAGTTGACGTACAGTAAGTATCTGAGCTTCCTGATAGAGGGTGAAGGTAGGGAAAAGAATGGGTTTGAATAAGCAAACTTTTAGAAGAGCCCTCTGGGCACGTTCCAGGGACAGCAGATGGGTTTTGGCTGCACCACCCCAAGTGGTGATAGCATATAATAAAACAGATTGACATAATGCTAAATACATCATTCTGACTATATGAGGCTCGGCAACATGACGAATTTTCTTAAAGATAAACATGAGTTTGCGGACTCTACCACACATATTCATAAGATGGGCCTGAAACGTGAGTCGACTATCTAGTGTGATGCCAAGATACTTAACCGTACAACCTCTCTTCAATGTAGCGCAAGAGCATGGAACAGAAGGAACAGAAGAATGTGTATGGGCAGTTAAGGAATACGGGATTAAGGCTATGGGAGGAGTATATATGGAGAAGGTAAGATAGCAAGTTTTCTCTATATTAAGAGTTAATAAATTTTGGCGCAGCCAACACGAAACGATATCAAATCCGGTCTGTGCATAAGAGAAAGCTTCCCTCCAGCTTTTTGCAGAGAAAACAAGAGCAGTATCGTCGGCGTAAGAGACCAATTTGCAATTAGGTATTTTCAGGTATTTTCAGGGAACACAGATCATTCATGTACACTAGGAACAGCGTAGGACCAAGAATGCTGCCCTGGGGGACTCCGAATTCCAGTATCATTTGTATACAATTTGACAAACTTTTCAAAGACAACGCTGTACTGTAGCTTAGGAAATTTTTATTTCACTAATAAGTTTAACTCACTAATAACACATAATCAGCTGATTTTACACAAAAACACAAAAGGACATATTGCGTCCGATACCCTCACAATTTTCCCTAAAACCGACTGTTAATACATTCCTTACCGGAGGTAATTCCCGACAGACGGAAAATACCAAAAAAACCTCCCTGAGGTAATCCTAATAATGATAACGAGAAAAAACGTTAAAAATGTCGTTAACCGCTTGAGGGTCTCGTTATTTATGGAAATGATTCTGATTCCGATCGTTACCCGTTTACACGTGAGGCGTTTTATCTGTTACGATATTTCAGGATATGTCGGAGTCAAATCGTATTCTAGATAAACCACAAGCCAAGTGGATTTAAATATATAAAGAAGAAGTAGAAAAACGTATCCTGGTTCTGTATAAGAACCAATGTATTGACGAAAATATAAAATATTTTTTTTTATATAATAACGTGCCTTTTTTGCCACACATCACGTGTTGTTTGAATCAAACTTTATCACGTCATAAAGTAATCATGTCTTTATCGTATCGTATGAACTAAAACCAACATCTATAATGAGATGGCTACACTTAGCTTTGACTGCAACATAATTATGCAACGCGGGTTTTCTTGTTTGTTTGACTTTAAAAATATCGTTGAGAAAATTGTTCTTCTCAACAAAATCTTATTCGAATAGTTTCTTGTTTGCTTTGAATATTTGCATCTTAAAGTTTTCTAGTGAATAGATATTTCTATAATAATATCATTTTTATTCGTTATATAAATAGACGAATATAGTTTCATTCGTATAAACGAACTGTTTTCTTGAAAAGTTCTTAATTTGGGACGATGATAATGTTTATTAGGGCGAAGTCTGAAAATATTATTTTGTTGTAAAATAATTACTATAACAAGTCAAACTGGGTCTAAGAATGAATAAAGCACGCCATATTTGCATATCAAAGGAGGTTATGATATACGAAAAGTACATTGCGGAGCGGACCATCAATAACAGGAACGATATAATCTATTTACAAAACGTGTCACAAAAAGTATCCACATTTGGCAAGATCCCAGGCTAGTCAGGGAGACGGCGTCGCAAAACTTTAACTGTTCCATTTTCCAAGTTTTTTGATAACATTTTACACTTTTTCCTATTTCGGATTTTAATGGAAATGTAAATCACTTGTACTGACCACAAACTATTAGGTATTAACAACAACATAAGATCATCGAGGTAACGCGAAAAAGCTACCATTATTTGAGTCGATTGGCAAGCAGCAACTTTTTTTGAGAGTATGATAAATTCACTCTGAATGAGCAACAAACAATATCCTTTAGTTATATCCACTGGTCCGGCTCTCACATTATGACTCGTATCTTTCCGCAGATAATGGCGTGCCACGAAATAAATCTTGGCACAGGACCTCGCCTTGATGTGCACTTTATTCCGCTACACAATAAATATTTGGACAAACTCTTATACTTCAAACTAAACGGGTCAACTAAATTTTACAAATTTTGTTGAAAATCTGTAGTTATTTGTACAATGTATTTATGTTTTCTTATAATTTTACAGCAGGAAAAGCCATGAAGTAGTAGGATTGAACTCAGTTTTAAATATATAACTCGGCTTAAACTGTGCTACATTATTTTAATCGTAAACTAGGGCAGTATTCAAAGCACCAGCCTTTAACATACCTTTAATACTCTTTGGAAAGTACCAGACTCGACTTAACCGCGTTTAATTTATGTACGTATTTATTTCACTTTAAAAAAGATATAATATAATGAATAAAAACTATTAACCTTGCGTGGATGCTACGCCGTAGCTATACAGAATCCAATCCTTGATTGCTACGAGAAGGTCTACACCTTTAGCTACATTAAACCTATAATCTACGTCGCTCTACGCCCATTTCATTTCTTTAAGTCTCTGTCACTGCTATAAATCTAAGACATTTCAAGCGAATTCGTGAGGGCGTGGTCACCGATACATATTTATTCATGCTGGCGCCGATCCAGAGTGGTTTGTTTGAGAGAGATACGACCACATCGACACTTTGCAGTGCGTTTTTAATCTGTTCTGGTAGCTATGTTCTAGATGATTGAGTTAGAAATATTGGAAATCAGTTTACGAAAATATTAAGTCATAATTTAACGACTTCATTGATAGATGTGATAAAAAGCATAGTTATAAATCTTCACCAAGACACGAATTTATCTGAGAATAACTATAAATTAAGATTTTTATTATTTAATTATGTTAAAAAGTCAGAATTGTTCCTATAAATGCAATTAATTTACTATAAAACATGACGTCTTCATTGTATAATAAAAGGGTACAGTGATATATTATATTTTTATAGCCCGATGCTACGAGTAAAAATCTCGGTTAGTCTTGTATGAACGTTCAATTTCACTAATCTGTATTTATGAACTGTCCCACAATATATTTCGAGGCCTGTAAGCTGCGAGCTGTATCGGAATGAATAGCCACTGAGCTTGTTTCGATTCAATCGAGTTATTGCGTACTCGTGCTTACCTTTGCTGGATGTACAAACCTTATAATATCAAATAATCATTTATTGTGTCTGGATAGTAATAATAGCTCTCATAATATAGAACTTATTGTTTTACTGCTGAAATCAGACAACTTATCTTAATTTCTGTATGTTCTTGTCGGTAATTAGTGTTCTTTCACAACACAAACATTCGTTAGAAATAAAGCTATTTTATACATTAATCATGGTCGTCAAAATGCGAAATTTTGTTTATGCGTTGATTTATCATTCAGTTTTTAAACTAAACAGTAGTGTGAATACACAATAGTTTACGCTAATAAGAAAAGAATGAATTTATTTTAAACTGCACTAAATTTGTTTCATTCGATACCGTTTATCTTTGGCGGTACTTTAATCAGAACTTTAATAAGACACAAGAAGCGGCATGGACAGGTCACCTCGGCGCCGCAATAGTGCATCGAGTCGAATATTTAATAAATCATTGCACTGACCGCTATCTGTATGTTTTGTAGGCTCAAATTTGGCATGTTTTATGGAGATTCAAAAAAACAATAAGTTAATAATCACACTAAATGGTGAAATGTGGACGTGATCGAGCGTTGTATTATTTATTTGAACCAAACAATATTGGTTTAGTAAATTCCATCGAAAATAAATGGTTTATAAGATTTTATAACATCGTTTTGAAACGTCGACAACCAGTCACTTTCCGAGCGGCTTCTACCAATCTTTAAAAGGCCATCAACGCACTTGCGAGCCTTCTGGCAATGTAAGTGTCCATGGGCGGCGGTATTACTTAATATCAGCCCGTTTGCCTCCTATTAACCAAATATAACACAAATTATGATTTTCTCTTTTGTTCAAGTCTATTCTGTCAAAAACAAAAATTTACCACATTTTATATTGAAATAATGAATAGAGTTTGTAAATATTATTTTTTCATAATTATTTGTTTGTATTGTCAGAAATTTCATGTTAACTCGGCGTAATGAACGAATTGCCTATCCTCTAGGCATTGAAATGTTTTTACTGTTTTCATGTTAAATTCATATTTTATTCTCTAGGCTTATATTTACACCTGTAATACTAAACTATATTTTCAAAACATTATTAATTGAATATTTCTGACTCGACAAGTTTTCAATGTAGTTCTATGCACACAGATTGAGTTTTTAATCTGAAGAAAAAATGTTTATAATTATAACATAGCTGAAATATAAAAAAAAAAATATTCGTTATTCAAATTGAGCGCAATAAAAGTGGTATTAAGTATTTCTCAAAAGGATTTAAAACGAGATCAGTGCTGAGACGACATTATTCAGGATCGGTTTCGAATGGTATCTAAATTCGTACCATTCGGAAATCGTTTAGTACCAGTCGTTGAAGCTGACGGGGGTGACTCGTGAATTAGACGGAATATTACTGGGAAATAGCTATACTTTTTACTATACCGTAATTTGATAAATTTAGTTGAATACAAATAAGTATAGGTATACTAAAAAAAGAAAGGTTTAAACTATTTGAACCGCTTTTCCTGAGCCGTACTCACAGTTAATCATTAAGAGTTAAAGACATTTCTCTACATGAAGGCAGCGTTGATTTAATCCCAATGTGAGTAAGAAATAATAACTTATCTAAAAGAGGATATCTACTTGGTTATAGAAATATGTTCTCGCCTTACGTTACTTTATATTACCCTTGAACGAAGCTCTCAATAGAAATAATCAGTGACATTATATCTAACAAAGGTGTCGGAAGGAATTCTCAGAATGGTTCATTACTAAAAATCACCTATTCTGTGCGTAATTGTCGCAATCTCCATTTTCTATGGCGCAAGTAAGAATTATTATTTCTGCTCGTTCTGAAGTTTTTCATTCAAAATCAAGTGAACGCTTTGTACATATAATTATGATTCAGTGTGTTGCGACTGTGTGTTTGTACCACTTCCAATTATACTTTGAACGAATATGAATTGATATCGTTTATTTTTCACTATGCGATAGCTAAACCTTGTGCCTTGTACCACGTAGTTAGTGATGCCCAGAGATTGCGAGGGTCAAGTTGCGTAATGTCACGTGAAATAGTTGATAGTCCTTCTAGTCTATAGTAAGTAGTGATGTGTTTCGATATAAACGCTTTAATGACAAGACCAACAAGAAAGTTAAGAACAACAGAATAATATTGGTAGTGATTACGGTAAATGTATTTAATAAAAAATCAAAGAACTCTGTAACTGTTTTAATATACATTTGTAAATTTATATACCTAAATAAACCAACTATAACTTGGTACATCAACAACACCAACAACATTACCAACATCACCAACTATACAAAAAACGTCAGTTATGTATCCCGGACTTACAACGAGCACTATTTAAGCCTTGACTTGTTCAAGCTATCGCGGAATATCCTTAAAACGAGTATTAAGAATAGCATAGCGCAAAATCCCCTGCATCATGAGCACATCCTCACGTGCATACCCTCACTTTCACACCATCACACAGCACAGCCGATTTAATAATTTTTATTTTTTCTTTTGTAGTTGATCCTTTTTGTATCTATTATGTATTGCATCTTTGGCTATATGTTTAGTATAATTATTTTTTGTTGTATATAATTTGTGTTAGCTATAGAAATACGAAATTAAAAAATATATATTAATTCCGTCGAAGCGGGACAATTCTAGTAAGGGAATTACTTATGAGCACTTTAGTTTACAACTTCCAGCAAATGCTAAATCCCACAGCCAGTTCTACTATTAAACACATTGGTATAAAAAACTAAAAAATATTTTTTTAATGAGGGCAACTCATTATCAACAAGTCAATTCAAGAATAAGGGAATTTCCAAGAGCTAAATGTGAAAAATAATTTGAAAGATTCATCCCGCACTTAACAATGCTCTATTGTGCCGCGGCCTAGATCTAAAACAATCTAGAGAAAATAGGCTTTCTAATAATATTGTCGTCATAATATATTTATGTAGCTATAATGCACTTGACATTTACTGGAAAACAGCTTTCAGTGCAATCTGGATTATTAAAGCCTACGTTATGTTGATATTTCTTGACAAAACTCGATTTTAAATGTAATTCCAATTTGTTACAAAATTTGTTTTCAATGTAATGTTAAGTATGACTCCGTAATGTCAAACCCGATATCTTATTTAAGATACGGTTGGCTCAATTACATGCAACTATACCTAATCTCACTGAGGCACTAATAATTAATAAGCAGTCCGTGCAATAAAAGGCATAAATGGCGCCAAGCTTGTTGTATAGATAAGTATAATTTAGCATAAAATGTCATTAAGTATAGAAATAGCGCGCATCCAACTCAAGAAATCAAGAAACCTCCTTGGTAATAGAAACTGTTGTTGAGGTGTAATACGAGTACCATTATGACATTCGAGTTTTTACATTTCAATTTCTCTTTCTATGTTTAAAGTACATCATCATTTCGTTTATATCGAGATTATTACTAAACAAAATTAAAAGTCAAAAACCATTTATTCATATAGCTAACAAAATGTACATTTATGAACGTTAGAAAATAAATATATATGAAATTAATTTTACATTTACTGCCAGTTCTCAAATCAAGGGCGTAGAACGGAAGAGAAGAACTGGCAATAAACTCTCCGCCACTCTTTTTAATCGCTAAGTTTAAACGTCATTTAAGATTAAATGAATTATAAATATAGTATATTATCTTTAATGAATTAAATATATTTATATATTTGAGTATAATGTGCGCCTGTGCATTATTTTACCTAAATTAAAGTAAACAAAGAAATGATACTCTATACACTCATACGCAAAGCACTAGGCTATATTTTATTCACAAGATATCGTCTGCCGTGAATCCAATTTTCTATACAAAAGGATTTATATTTCTTTCAACGTACGGTCAAAGAGTATTATATACGTTGATACTGCGTACATATATCTTAGAAACTCTATAAGTAAGCATATTAAAACTTATATTAACCGCTATTTTTACACAATGAATGATTTTGTTGGATTTATGCATGTCTAAAATATATAAATAGCCGTATAGAATACTAGTTCCTTTGAGTAATATTAATGTCCTTTGACAGCGTTATATTGAAGTAAGTACTTTTAATTTAATACCAGCTATTACTCACAGGCGATATGTCATTGTAATAATGACAGACCGACACGTCAAACAATCAAATACCGACTGTAATTGTCGTACAATTTGCTTTTGATACGTGATATGTGATAATTAGCTCATTCTAGTGGATCGTGGAATCTGACAGCTAATAACAAAGTGTTCGGAAATTTTGAAAGGAAATATTCTTGATTTGTTCCTTTGAATATATCGCTATAGATATGTATCTATTAATTATGTAATTATAATTTGAATTGCCTTTAGTTTATCTCCAAGGCATTGTTATTTACATAACTTAACGTTTCAAGGGGTTTTAGCAGTGGTATGTGTGTGTTTGGTCTGCGAGTCTTTTTAAAAATATAAATGCATAATGTGTTTATTTACCACTGCTACGACCTCTACATATAATCATAGTGACTTAAGAATATGCACTAGTGTGTACAAAGACACACAAAGATGAGCTTATACCAAAACGGCACTCGACAAGGCTTACCCGAAGACAGTAGTACAATCAACAATAGATCAGTGGCGTTATCGCGCGCACAAACATACATCATAACCATTGTTCGGGCAGTACGCATCCGTTTCCGGTACACGCCGCGCAATGTAGGACGTTATAAATTGTTCGGAAAAATGCACCGTTGGTTCGCGTTGCTCCTTCCTTCCGGCAAACAGTGTGCTAACACTGAATTTCTTGCTAAATCATATCTTAAAGTGTGAAATATATTTCCTCCATTTCATATAAAAGATTTGTAAATTGTATAAAGTTATATTTTAAAATAAATTTCGTATTTGACTGCGCTTTTCTATTTCAAGTACAGAAAAGTTACCTAAGAGTGATATTAAGATGATGAAATACAATCTAAATAGGACAGTAGAAGTTTATATCAAACGAGACGATGAAAGCCATAGCGCATGGACTCCTAATGCTCTCAATCGTAGTCTTCTCGAGTAGACCACCTCTGGAAGCCTAATTTAAAGAGGAAGTCTTACAAATGGAACGTTGAGTTGCAGAGAGTGGAATTAAACATTGTTTCAGCTTGTACATTGTTTGAATGAATCGACGTGGAAATCAAGTGTAGTTTAACAAAATATAAACAAACTGTAGTCTCTTTATTATTATGTTGATAAGTTATAAAAATTACTGCAATAAGGTGTTCGAAAACAATTACTAATATTTACCCTTTGAGTTATAACTTATTTAAATTCTATATTAACATAAATCGAACCCAATAAATATTTAAATTAAATCGATCAAGAACTGATAGAAATTTCAAACTCACTTAAAATTCACTTTAAAACTTAGGAAATGTAAATTTCTTGACGCTTATAATTAATTAACACTAAAAGTGCGGGGGAGTTTAAAAGATTGAAAGCGTCCCCTCAGGTCTTTTCGACCCTTCGCTAATCACAACCACGGCCTCTCGCGGAATATTGCAGCGCCGTCATAAGCTGCTAAATAAATTTATCGTCATATTTATGACAGGATATACAATTTAAAATTTAATAATATCCTTTTCTTTATCTATCCAGTAATTCTTACCAAGTTGTATTGTCTTTTATTGACATAACCTTTACACATTCAAAGAAAATACTTTTTAAGCGGATTAAAGTTATGTATTATTATAAATTTACAATTATTTAACATAATTTTAAATTTAACCGACGTTTCGCGTGCTTTACAGCGTGCGTGGTCACGGTGACTGAAGACAAAAGGTGTTGGATGTCAAAAAGTATCACAGCTGTAGAAAAAAGTTGCATTATCTGTATTTATTTCCCCGGAGTTGGTATCGGCTAAAAGATGGAGGGTTTTAAAACAGTATTAATATTTTCGCGTTCGTGTATAAGAAACATTTTACATTTACATGTAGATTGTATAAAACGCTCAATCTGAGTTCAATCAAATACCAAAAGGGGCACTCAATTTGCTCTAAGGCTTATTTAAATGTGTTTTAAGTGATCTTCTATTAGCCCACCATAAATGGAATACATTTGGGAGTTCTCCAACTTATTAAACTTACTTAATTGAATTATCGCTATAATAAATCTGTATTTTTATGGTGAATATAACTTTATACTTCCTATTGGATATTTTACGGTGGAATGTGTAGATACTAATTTTGTGAACAACCGATTAAATTGGCTTTAATTGTGGGTTTTTATATTTTACGTATTGTATAACTACATTGCACACAATAAATATCATCATGTGATCGACTTCGCGCGCAATTGCTTGCTCAATAATTATAATAATAAATCGTTTATTTGCAAATAAGGTGGAATTTTCAGATTGATTAATAAGAAAATAACAGAAAAATTATCTATATAAAAATAGGCATGCACAATGCACATGTGATATTAATTTTCTTAATGTCATAATAATAAGAACAGTTAAATTATTTATAGTTCGTATCAAAACTTATAGTCTACGTATAAATACTCTTCCAGGCTATAAAGGCACCTTGCTTTTAAGAAATTATTGCTATATTTTTTATAATCTATTTACTGTAGCGATGACAATAAGCCAATGGCTACAATCTCTTAGGTCTGGGCCTCAGATGTATATGTATTAGACCACAAGCCCATGAACAAAAAATACCTGTGAAATGACCCAACCTGAATTACGCTTAGAAGGCTGTCACTATATCTGAAAATAGCTCTGAGCACTATGCCGTCATTTCTGAGCGGTACATGTGAGTACGTGAGTGAATGGACTTTCTCAGGTACAATGGGGGAATTTCGACTAATTATTAATGTACGGCTTTGTTATAAGTGTATAGATGATTAAAAATAAATGTCGAAAAACCTAGTGCCGTACAAAAGTGATGGTGCCGGAAGTCGGTGCAAATTTTTAATTCGACGACAGTTGCAGAAGCGATATAGGTCATTTATTACTGTACGGCATTTGTGTGATTCCTTTTGGACACATATACAGATACTTTACCCGTAAACGCCGTACATATTCCCAGCGGAGCGGTCGAAAGCCAAGGGTCGCAACATATGTCTGATTAGCATATAGGTGATGATGATATGAAACAACATAAAATTAAATGATCTTGAGAGTACTTCACAAATAGATAACATTTTCCAGCATGCCGTACATTTTTTGTGGAACACATAGGTGTATGGGGTAAATTACTTTCCTCAGAAAAGAGTCATTTTCCGGTGACTTTTATCTGTACGGCAATAACACAAGTTATTAATACTTTAGACAATCTTCAATAAAAGATAAATGCCGTACACTTTCGATAGTCCGCTACCACCGCCTACCAATAGAGGGCGTCCCAAAGTTATGGGAAATGAAGGGAAAGTACCTTAAATATCGTAGATAGGGTATTTTACTAAAAGAAGACTTTATGTTATTTTTAAAAGTTATTAATTCTGCATTCAAAGATTTTTTAAAAATTACTTGCCTCGTCTGGGAATCGAACCGACTTAAATGTAAAAAAAAACACCCCTACTTTTATGATGCCAATCGAAAGAATGGCCAAAACCTAATAACTCTTCTTAAGTAACATAGTATTTTAAAAGAAAGGAACAGCATGAATATATCTTTTTAATCAAATTAAAAACATTATCTATCGTATTCAGCCTAAAAAAATCCCCTACGAGTCTGTTACTTTAGAAAAGTTATTAGGTTTTGGCCATTCTTTCGATTGGCATCATAAAAGTAGGGGTGTTTTTTTTTTAATTTAATTTAAGCCGGTTCGATTTCCAGACGAGGCAAGTAGTTTTTAAAAAATCTTTGAATGTAGAATTACTAACTTTTAAAAATAACATAAAGTCTTATTTTAGTAAAATACCCTATCTGCGATATTTAAGGTACTTTCCCTTCATGTCTCATAACTTTGGGACGACCTGTATTATATTTTTATTTTTGTTAAAAATATTTTTCCTTTACCTCTCTCTGCTGGTACGATAAGGCTGTAAATATACTTTACAGCCTTATGGTAGTATACTCAGATATGTACAGTTATTAATGACCTTAAGGGACACCTCAAACGTCGTCGAAGTTTTTATCAGCTGTAAAGAATAATCTGGAGTAAAATGTACGGCAACTGGTTTTTTTTGTTTATTTATATTTGTTACATATAAAATAACAATAATCTTTGAAAATATTACTCCCCATATTACTCTAGGAGCATTTGAAAAGTCATCTAAATTTCGGAAATTTCATATATTTTTTATCATAATATTTTTATTTATTACCATTTATTATGAACGGCTATAATGTACAACGGTAATATTTAGTAACATTATGTAAAAAAACAAGTTGCCGTACATTATTCTCTGATCTTACGGCAGTAAGAACTTGGTAAATCCTGAAATTTCGATAAATATTTAATTACACAAATATTAACTATAACATTTGGACGGCATAATTATAAAACATTATTTTCCGTGTTAAATAATATTTTGAACATGTTGCCGTACATTTTACAATGACCTTAGGGTATATGGGTGTAGGGGTAGGGTTCCGACCCTTGGCTTTCGACCGCTCCGCTGGAAATATGTACGGCGTTTACGGGTAAAGTATCTGTATATGTGTCCAAAAGGAATCACACAAATGCCGTACAGTAATAAATGACCTATATTGCTTCTGCAACTGTCGTCGAATTAAAAATTTGCACCGACTTCCGGCACCATCACTTTTGTACGGCACTAGGTTTTTCGACATTTATTTTTAATCATCTATACACTTATAACAAAGCCGTACATTAATAATTAGTCGAAATTCCCCCATTGTACCTGAGAAAGTCCATTCACTCACGTACTCACATGTACCGCTCAGAAATGACGGCATAGTGCTCAGAGCTATTTTCAGATATAGTAACAGCCTTCTAAGCGTAATTCAGGTTGGGTCATTTCACAGGTATTTTTTGTTCATGGGCTTGTGGTCTATATCTGTTTTGTGTGTTTTTCTGATAGGCAAGTAGTGCACATACGCCGTCGGCCTTTTGAAACTTCAGGTATGGCAGTTTCCTTCAGTTTCACCGATATAAATAAACACAATAGATTTATTTAGTACAGTATTAAATATTCAAAACGTGTGGCACTCGAGGACTGCCGCGGTAAAGCTATTGCATAGCATTTTTTATCAACTTATGCAATTATTTATTTATGCAGTATTTTTTTTCTTTGATATTAATTCAATCTACCACTCTACCAGACTCAGGCTAACACGCCTATATAGTCTGACTCACTCTAATGCGTACCGGCTGCACCGGCCACGCTTACTCTGCGTCACCGATCTCGTCAGAGAGATGTGAATACGCAGTATGCGTTCTGTCCCACTCTGACGCGTATTGGCCGCACCTATATTACGTCATCGTGTGTTAGGTTTTTATTTTCGTTACGGAATTTCTTGATTCGATCGCCGCGCTCAAAGCCCGCGATAAAATCTATGCAATAGCTTAAAATATTACTAAGGCCATCTAGATTACTAAGATCCCAATATGGCATTGGGATACTATCTAGAATTATCATTATCTTGCAAAGCGAACGATGAAGATAACAATCATAAAGAAATAAGATCGCCTTGAATAAATCTTCTTTTGAATTATTATTTGATTACTACTTATTTAAAAATATTGAATGGACTTTCTGTGTAATATCTGTATTCAAGTTAATTTGTTTTAAGTATAAAATATCCACAAAATATAAACGCTTTGAATAATGAAATAGTCAACAAACTTCGTCCCAATTAATCAGTGTTTAGTAACAAATTGGGGTCGGAAATACCGAATCGCCATTTGCGGGTTACACTCAATAGTTACTTGTATAAATCTTAGAATAATTGCTGGTAATTTTAACTGTCCTATTAACTTGTGCGGCTACATAACCTTAAAATGTATTGTGCAAATTGAAGATGATGATGTACCTATTGATGATGTATATATTGATTAGCATGATGTTTTGGAATATAGAGCATATTAGATCTTGTCATTCATACAGACATAAGCGCATTTAAAATGTGTAACTTTCACCGATTTTAGTATATAGGGGATTCAAAAATGCGCCTTGATTTGGCAAGAACATTAATTCTTTATCAAACCTTGTTGAAAAGATATACAAAAAATATTAATAAATGCAATTAATTAAATGCGTAGGAGACAATGAAAATTGCACACTACTACAGTAGATGATATTGTGGATGGTGGATATTGAGTATGTGCGACATGAGGCCAAATAAGGTCCGGTCCGGAATGAATCACTGGAGACATTATCTATAAAGGGAGAATGCGATATCAGTTTTCAGTACGCCGTACACTGGCTATTTCTGATACTAAATATCCCATGTTCGAAATAAAAAATACCGACGGGGGATCTATTACAATGCCTATTCGTACCAGAGAGTTGTTTTATCACAACACAACAATCTCAGATTTCTGTACCTATTCCGAGATCTTGCTCTAAATAAAAACAGTTTATGAAATTTGTTCATTTTACATTTTACAATTGACAAACAAAAACTTCAATATAAACTAGTAACGGATAAATTAATTAGTCCGACGTAATTGTGCGCCTTTTACAGTTCCATTGAACAGCCAGTAAATTAGAATAAAATTTTATTTTCGATTATTTTAAGAAAGCAGTAATGTATATAAAACATAAGTAATTCACACCATTAGAAAAGGAGGAATGTGTGAGAGAGAAACTCGAGTACCTCGATAGAATCGAACCGCTCGGGGCTGGATGAAAGTAATATCCTACTTGCAATGAAACTGTTACATTAGTGATGTTCCACTTAGCGTTACATATCGATCTTATTTCCCTAATGTATTAAATATCGTGACGTACGCTGGTGATACTAGATTATTCAATATTTTTTTATAAAAATAATGTTATGTAATTAGGTCAGTAATTGGTCGTTATAAATTATAATACTAATATAATTACTTGACGTAAATTTTGTAATGTTGCATTAATTCGTTTCTCGACACTCGAAAAAATACTAATTTTTGTTGTTAACAGTTTTGTTATTTAACTTTTTATCGATATTAATAAACTAAGCACATCACTGAAATTGGATTTGTTTCAATACGATCGGTTATTATCGTTTTAGATATGCGTTGCGAATTAACTTGTTTGTATTATAACTTCCTTCTCCCGCGTCGCAATATAATATTAATGCCGACATAATATAACTGAATTAATTATTACAGCCAGCCATTTGTACAATATCAACAGTATACTTTTAATTAAGTATAGAAATAGTATAGATTGAAAGCAAATAACTTTATACGTGTTCCATATTTCGTTGTTTATACGAGCTAAATTAACAAAATTTTTTAGAAATGAAATTCCAATCGGACAGGTTATATCAATCAAGGTCTTAAAGGTAAGGTCATCACAAACCTTTTTAATCTAAATTGATATAGATAATTTAAAAAATACTAGGTGACTAGATAATCGGAATATATATAAAATAGGAATGAGTATGTGGATATGTGTTAACATGAGCATTGACAAGTAAACACTTTAACTTTTTTAACTTTACTTACCTATTTAAGTTTACGTAGTAACTCTTTGTGTATTGTTAAGTAGTAATTGTCGACACTTACTGTAAGTATGAAAGTCGGTGACTTGCACGGTGTTACAGTCCTCCCCGACCTGCAGATAGGTGATCTCGCAGCGGTACACTCCTTCATCATCAGCCTTCACGTTGGTGATGACCAGCTCGGCGAAAGTAGCGTTTGGCTCATGGGAAATTGACATCCTGCAAAGAGGTAACCGTTTAGCAGATTCCCATTAATAATTTCGTTCCTAAAATATTGTTACGAAAAAAATTGTTTCAATAAGTCATTGGAACTTTAGTACAATTATAGTAAAGTTTTGTCGAAGTGGGTCGTTCAGCGCGCTCTGATGGATCGCCTGCGCTTGACTCTCATCTAATTGAGTTTTCTTACGATCCCCTTCAACTGACAACTACTTCAAACTGTCGGTCATACGTAACGTGACCAGACGTCCCGCCTTGAACGGGACTGTCCCTTTTTCCAATTACGTGTCCCGGTGTCCCCAAAATGAACTGTGGGACGCAAAATTGTCCCGTTTGCAGAAACCGCGCGAAAATTTAAGGAGCAGAATATTAAAAAAAAACATGTCAAGAGTCTCATTCTTATTTGAATTCGCCACCAGCTTTATTAAAACAAATTTGTTGTTCTGATAAATATCAATATAACTAAACATTTTGGGTACCTATATTTTGTGAATCTTAACTTTAACTAAATAAATAACTATATTTAGTTAAAGTTAAGATTCACAAAAGTTTTTTTTTTTCATTGACTACTTATTATTTGAACTAAATTAAACCAATGTCCCATTTTGAGTCAAATAATAAATGGTCACTTTATTCATACGGTGCACGGCGAATAGCGAATCAAACGAAATTATATAAAGCTTCTAATCTTGTATTTGTTATTTTTTTCTAAACTATTTTTTTAGAAATACGAGCAGAATTACAATTTCACGATAATGTTTGTAATACTTTATTTAACGGCTTTACTTAAGCTAAGATCTTTAAGAAGTCTTTAACTATCTTTAAAACAATATTTTTTAACAATACATTATCTAAGCGTCGTGGCGTGCATCAAGTTTTTAGACCAAACAATTTAAAAACTCTTAACTTACCAAATACAATAAATAAACACTGCGTGCACTAACGAAAAATGAATTTTGACGGTTATTCACGATCAATGGCTTTTTTTAATCAAGAGATATTAATAACAAAATACAAACAAAAACTGCTAAATATTATTTCACTTAATTACAGTCTATGCAGTATTTATGGATCAATGTCAAAATAAGCAACTAGTACATAATGGCCGCTTTTTTTAAAAATTCCGAATCTTTTGTAAGAATTCGAGCATCGGGTTGAATTTTTTCTTTTCTAAACCATGCACGCGGCACAATGCACATAAAATAGAACTTACACAAAGTCATAGATTATGGAATTGGTATAGACTGCAGAGAGTAATTTGCATTGAATCGATGATAGTCCTCAAACTATTCAACAGGTGGCGCTGAGTGCGTAGAAAATATTATATATATATGACATATTATTTAGATATATAGATTATGAGGCTATCTTTATGACTTTATTTAATGCACACCACATTCGAAAAACCCCACACCGATTTAATATATCACATCTTTTTTAAACAGCTCATGTAACCGTTAGCTCTGTTTGTCTTATAATAAACATTATCTTAGGTAGAGCAATATAAATTTTTTCAATGTACAATCAGTTACAATCAATACATCCCAGCTATCGTAGTCCATGTCAATTCGATTATAATTTATATTGTTTCAGCAAAATATATCAAATCTTCAAAGAGAAAATATCAATCGTAGGTATTTCTACGTAAACAAACGTCAATCCTTTCTCATTGTTCTCTGGAAACGTACCTACTTCGGCAGTACTAATTATAATTTATAATCAAAACTACCCGCGGGATGAACTAGCGAAAACATTCAGTCCACAGTGTACTTATACATGTAAGGAATGTACTTGATCATTAATGAGGATGTAAAATAGGAATTTGGAGGTGACCGTGGGTGAATAAGTCCATAGAAATAATGTTAGTAAGGTTGCGCTTAGTAAAATTATCTTTTTGTGCACTGATAAAATTAATTGATGATCTCTTCATTATGATTATAAAATGAATTTATTTTAATGTGAATGAAATAATAAATAGTAGCTTTAACCTGCTTAAATGATCAACTCGTGCCACTAATAAACATTTCATTGATTTAAAAGACGTACGGAATCTTTCCCCACTGTCCATTTTATAAACTGCTCCGTGAGATTGATAGTCTGTTCCTGACTCGTACTAATTGAGTTTCCTTACATTTGGAGTTAAATTGAACATTTTACGCTCGAGTTATTTAATTGTCTACTGTACACGATTCATCATAGTTTAACTACTTAAAGAAACTGGAGAATTCTCTTACGTCCTCTGTTTAAGTAGTTAAACTCTCTCGTGTTAAATTACCTAGTTTAAGTAGGCTTTTCTCATGTGAAGGTTCTGCACGGATAGAAGAAGTAAGAACACATTTCCTTACTGCCTTAAAACACAATGGTAGGCAGTCTTCAAAATTAGTTTTAGCAAATATATAAATTTTATTATGGAAGTAAAGGCAGCTTTTGAAATTAAGTCGTAACCTGAACAAATTAAATGAAGCGAACAGCATAAAGCGCTCAATATCATTGTTAAGCGAAAAACATCAAAACAATACCCTCTGACGTCCATTAAACAATTTAACAACTTGCTATTTTTCCTTATTAATGTTACTGCTGTCATAAAAGCCGGCAATTTTATCGTGTTCTAAAAATTATCACACTTTCCGATGCTTCAAGCGCTAAGTTTATAAACACAAACAAAAACAATAGCGCTTTAAACCGATGGAAAATTTAAAACTTTTATGGTCTATAAAGACAGGCGTTTTATGACGGCTTTTAGTTCGCTGCGAAATAATAATTCGAACTGCTTCCATTATCTTTTATTGAGAAAGATAAGCTTTCTTTTGAGACTTCACAACAGATACGAACCTAAGTTTCGTATCGTAACAATAGTTATCTATAAGCGCAAAGTTTATATTTCAATATACTTAGTCTTTAATGACACGAAAAAAGAAGTTATATGCAAAACACCGTACCTATATTGGGTCAACAATAACTCATTAATAAAACATATAGGTACAAAATGATAACACAATACTTAGCATTTATTAATTACTTCCATATTACTTTTAACAACTGCATGTTTCACGTCTCGAATAATTAAAGAAAAAATAACGAACTCCATATACCTACGAGTATATAACGTGTTTAAATACACTTCAATCATCGCCGGTACCAAAGGTGTGGTTGTCAAAAGAAATTTCCTGAAAATGCTACTCGATGGCGTGAAATATTAAAATAGTTTCACGTAGAGCTATTAAAACTGAAACCACGTAATAAAAGGCAAAAACTACCCGCACTAAAGCTGCTCTCAATTACACCGGCGTGTAGCCGTCGCTTGGTGGTTTTTCCGCGAAGTGTGTTGTGAACTTTTTGCTTCATTAGGAGTAATCGTATGAAATTTCACTCATTTACACGTAAAAAAGTTCAACCAGAAACGGCTTTGTATTTTAACAAGTGATGTAAACAAAGTTGACTGAATAGTCTGTGAACTAGTCAAACTTGATCTTTAATGAAAAAAACTACTAACATGCTTCATTGTAAAATTAAAATATTTTGTTAAAAAACAAAAAAATGCATAAAAAATAATGCGTCCATTTAATTCAGTGAATAAAAAGTGTTTTTGTAATGAGGGTATTTAACAATTATAGAATTTCTAATGATGTAAACTCCCCGTACATAAAGACTCGCATCAGACGTTCAAGCAGTTGTGATATTGTATACAATCAGAACTACGATGGAAAAGAAAATAAATAAAAGAAAGCTTATCTATCATTAAAGTTGGCGTCATAACTATGACAATAACTAGACGTAATATTTCGTCGCATAATTTTTATGTGCAGCTATAAAGCGTATATGAGTAAAATCGTCAACATTAAGCAGGCTCTAGCTATAAAAACGCGTTTCACAGAACTAGTTTTCATATAAATATGACTGGCTATCACACCGTGAGTGCAGCAAAGCTTACTTCACTAGAAATTAAAGGCGTTGTGACTAAACTTCATGATCAGTTATTTCGGAATATAGCGTAACGAGGTGAATACACGTGGACGACTGAGGCAATGCTTGTTGCATTTTTTCAATTTTCTTTCATATGATCACTTAGCTATTTCCAATAAATTGGTTTATATACGCTTTTAAGTAAATACTTAAAAATGGAAGTAACAGATATTTTGCTTTCCTAATGCTACGGTGTGAATACGGCCAACAACATTAAACAGTTAAGTGGGACAATAGGTGCTAAAATTTCGCCTGACACGTGAAATATGAGCTGAAAAACTAATACACTTTACATGAATTATGCAAATGTATCCCGCGCTAATTAACATAAGGGTAAAGGGGGAAATAACTTATATTTACACTATATTACAGAATTTTATGATGAGATTCATGGACGACGATTTCAAAGTGATGTTTGTACAATTGTACTCTTTACCTTATAAATGATTGGCCAAGGTTTTAGCACTAAGTAAAACGCCGGTAAACACAATAGATACGTAATAATAATTGAAATATGCCATAAGCATCGCGCTTCATGTATCGCTCAATAATATTGTAATCATATTATTATTTTATTCATCGATATTCAACAACTATGGTTTGAGATAGGACATTTATTAATTACAATTTGCAGTCCTAGGACGTTGGCTTTACTACTGAAATAAATATGGCTACTATTAACAAAAAAATTTGATAGAAAACGGTCTAACCAGTTCAGTGGAGCCAGTAAGCATTTTTAAGTATCAACTAGACGCCATTCTTTGTTTCGCGACGAGCCTCCCTTCACTCAAGTTGACAACAGTTTAAGGGTTAAGTGGTGTTAACAGTCAACCTTAGCTGAGATAAGTTCTCTCGTCTTACAAAATCTTTCTATTTTGGGCGCTGTTTGTAAATCCCATCAGATTGGGTTCTTTAAATTGTAAAGTTTTCAACATTTAACGGAAATCTAGCTGTGAATTCCTATTCCTTAATATTAAATACAATATATACAATAGGTAACGTCGAGGATCCCTTATTCAGTAAATTGCAGTTTCGAATGCCGTGCTAAAGACATTTAGCCAGAGACAGTTCCGTCCGCAAATTTGTCTCCAACCGAATGTCTCGCTAAACCGCACCTTACACGTAATTTATACGCCCTATTCTCTAGATAAATATGCTGTTTCACTGGGATGCTGCACCTCAATGCTTTGTTTGTTTCATTTATAATATGTTGCACCTTATTTCATTCGAGTGACATTGTATAATACGTTCATATTATAGTACGCTTGCATAAAAAGTTACAATTATTTGTCTCTGTTAACGTAGCATGCATAATAATGAGGTTTTATAACACACAATGCACATAGTTGGAGCAGAACGATCCACCTGAAATACTTTCTTCAGATGAACCGTTCACCGGACCAAGTGTAATAATAACAAAATAGATAATTTATTTTTACTTTTAATATTAAAAGGCATTCAAACCAAAAATTATTTTCTTTGTGTATCTATATTCGCTCTACTTACAAACCATGAATTTTAAACAATATTTCATTTGTCAAAAAGTTATTTCGTGAATGCGCATCGTACGGACCGTGAAAAGAAATTTTCTTCAGGTGTCCTTAATAAGTGAAAGTGAAATGAAATAAGGGCGGAAACAATTGTAGGAGCACCTCGGGCCGATTTCGCGGACCAGCGAGCCGTGAATGTGACTGACTTTGTGTTTTGTTATAGCTTTTTGTTAGCGAAATTACATTTTCGGTTTTATTTGGGGTCACGCTATAAACTTTAGTTCAAAGTTAACGCTATACTTCATTATACGTATCTATGCTATACAAATATAAAACAAAGATATAAATTTAAAAGATTTAATAATATATTAATAAAATAAATAGGACATATCAAATGTCATTACATACACGCACGAATACTTTTTTAAAAGCTTTTATTGCCACAATGCTGTCTTAAAATTCTAAATCGCAAATAAAATGGGTCGCCTGTACATTCCGTGTCAAAAGTTCACCACTAAAGAACAATAAAGTGATTTCGTATTTAGAGATAAAGCAGTATAACAGAAACATAATAGCCATTGAGAACATTATCGCGAGGAACAGGCCTGGAGTTAACAAAGTTCAAACGTAAACAAATAGGTTACCAGATAAACAATGGTTAAAATAAACAAATGTTTCTGTGTTCTCGAAATTAATGTTTCTTAAGAAATGCTGTTCTATTATTTATTGCTTTAAATTTTTGCGGGACGTCGATTTACAAATTACTTACTACTGAATAAAATGTAATCTTATTAGGTTTTGTTTTTAATAAACTTTTAATATCAAATAGTTATGTGGCAAATTGATGAGTATAATAAATAACGTAAAAAATAATCATATTATCTGATAATAAGGATTTATTTAAAAGTATTTAATTAATAATGTTTATGAACTTCTGTATGAACGTGAACAAAAGGCATTAAGTATGCGAATAGCTACACAACTGCGTAGAAGTTTGTAGAGTGTAGCCGAGTAGTGCTACGCACCGTGCTACACCACTAGACGGCTACACAGGAATAGCTGCCCAGTAGAGCGATTCAATCAACGTAACGCATCAATTAATGTGCACTATGAAAATTAAATTTACGCACTTGTTGGTATCCTCTTTTCGATTCTCCTATCAAATCGCTAGAACTTTAACACAGAACTAAGCTACAACAGCACTTTATTTTGCGTATTATACTGGAATCGGCTTATAGGATTTAGCAACTCTGACAGGAGCTGAAATCTACCTATCCGGTATATGACCGATGCTATCATGCAGTGAATGCTTAGCACATTAAATAATACGTGACCAATAAGTACTCAAATAAAATAGTAATCGAATCTTCGTATAAAGAACAATAGCTGTTAAAACTTTATGGTACATATACTGGCAGTATAAAAAATAACAGGCAATCGGTCATTACACAGAAATAGTCTTTATAGGTAGCTATAAACCTTAACCATTAAACCTTTTATTATTGGAAAGAAATTCTAGGTTAGGATAAAACAGCAAATTATAAAAATGGTTTCACTTTTTTATGTCTGTAATAGAAGGAAGTTGTAATTCCCTACCCACAAGTAAGTGTTATTAACCATAGTGTACACTTATTTTATTACTTATTAAATATTTTATTTATTAAATGACTTCTCAAAAAACTAAGGGTTACAATTGGTTTACCAAGCCAATGTAAATATATAAACAGTATCTGTTTTTCTGTAAAATGGGTTAAATATAAAAAAGATCGAAACAAGGCTCTCGCAAAAACATCAAAATGTTATTCGATTTGCATCATTAAACAGCTCGAATTGCCCGAATGGGATTTCAAACAGGAAATTGTCCCTTTTGGAAACGATATATAAGATCGACCCCTGATTTAGCTCATTCCCTTGAATAATGTTGCCAAATAGTTTTAATGTAGCGATCCATCTTTTTTTGCTGATTTGGAAGTTTCATAAGCTGAAACACAATTAATATTTAAAATACCTGTCATATTTTGTTATTTAATAAGATTGATTACGTTGTCAATCTAAAGACATTGCAGGTCAGTAATCGTCTCTAAATTTCAACGGAAAACAAAGATAAGATGTTAAAGAAAAGCCTTAAATAATTTCTCCCTTTATCACAGGCAATGGAGGAGAGTTATGACGGAGGCCTTTGTTGGTAATTTTTAAGGATTTCGTGTTTGAAGCGCTTATCGCGCTGTGAGAGATTAACGAACGACCAGCCACGAAAACAGGGTATTTTAGTTTTAAATTACACACTTTAAATGGTGTAAAAATTACGTATTTATCAGATCACATTTATTCACTAACCACAAAAAAAGTATATTTTAATGATAACAATATCGTTAATAAAATATCAGCGAGTATAATAAGTTAATTATTTAATTATCGTCAATTAAATTCAATAGCAACACCGGAAAGATACTTTGTGTACATGTGTTATGTGACCCGTAAAAAAACAGGATATATGAATAAATAAGAGTCGCCTGCCTCGTGGCTCCACAAAGTAAACAAGGATTTAGGGGATTATCTTATAAAGAATTACGTGTGTTCGTTTACTCGGGAAGTTTTTTAAACAAACACAACTCGTCATCACTGCAAAGCTTACAATATATACATTTTATTTTATGTAGGTTTCTTAGGCGTGTTAAAGGTTGTATTTTAATTTATTTCACGAGATGTGTAGTCTTGTATCGAATCTGTCAATGTTAAATTCCTAAGTCACAACGCAATATTAAACTCATTGAGTAATTAATACTTTAGACTCTCGACTATTGCTACTACATGACATCGTCTCAAATATAATTATTTGCAATTCACTGCTAGGAAAATTGCCCTTTCTTGTCCTGCCTACCAGACTCGTAATCGTGCTTTGTTGTTCACATCACACCAACTATGCAAAAAACTCAGTTATGTATCGCGCCTCCTGGACTTACAACGAGCACTATTTAAGGCTTGAGTTTAAGCTATCGTGGAATATGGTTAACAGGAGTATTAAGAATATCCATAGTGCAAAATCACCTACATCATGAGCATACCCCACAAACACACCTTCACGTACTTACCCTCACTTTTACACCATCACACAACACAGCCAAATTAGGTAACACTTAGTTAAATGTATTGAATAATTTTTATTTGTTTGTTTCCTTTTGTAAATGTTTGAACCTTTTTGTAGTTAAATGTATTAAATATTCCATCTCTGGCTATATTTTCAGTTTAACTGTTTGTTATTATATAACATTTATGTAAGCTGTAGGATTACGAAATAAATAAATAATACTTGCCCTCGCGAACGCTTAGTGATGAAATCCTTATCATGAGTAGCCGTAGTTATAGTGTGAGAAAAATTTAAAAAACACCGCAATGCATGATCTTCATGTGTTTATAACATCCTAAAACTAGTGTTGCCTGTACACGTAAAGCTGTCAAATCAGGGTCTAAATTATGGGCTCGTGTGCCTTGTCATACAATAGGGGGCGCACGTAATGTATTAAGGGTGTTACGCGAATGTGAAATATGGATAAGGCATTCTTATTGTTGGGCGAAACCTCTTTATGTATTTTACAATTTAAATCGTATTTCGAAATATTAAAAGGATTAATTTTGGGGCTTTCAGAATACTTTAGTTCCAATTATATATTAGAATATACGGCACGTTGTGTTTGAATATTATTGAATTATGTACTAAACAATACTGTCAGTTTATGTCAATTGAAAGTTCAAGTATAAGTCAACAATTAATATGTTTTCTAAAAATAATTTTCTTTTGTTCAAATTTATTGACATATTATAATATATAGTCACGTTTCTGCGTCATTTCCGTAACATTTTTCAAAGAGAATTTAGGATATTAACAATACCAGATTGTTCTGATTTTGACGCAAAAATAATATTGCTTCGTGGAGAATCTAACCAAAACTTTTCGCAGAATAAACCAACCAGGCTTCGATTAACGCTTGGTCACTAACGTCTATACTGCGTGAATCCTCTGTGGTGGTTTAAAAAAAGTTATGCTGAACTATCTAATTGTACTAATATAAAGTAGTTCTTCAATTATAACAAAAAAATAAATAATGCTTCTGACAACTGAATACCATATCTAGCCTTCAGTTGTGGGTGTATAGAGTAAATATAAATAGATTGTCGCAGCGCGTGGTCCCGGGAGACATTTTTGTTTATCCAGGGCTTAATTACGTTACTCCACATGTAACTACAAAAATTGAGACACAACCAAAATTGTGTTCTTATCATTATAACGTTGATTGAATTCAGGAGCAGCAATAACGATAGTTACATTTCTTAATAACGAAACCACGTAGCAAAAGTAAAAGGCAGAAATAATGATTTTAGTCGGTTAGTTTTATCTTGCATATTAAGGAATATTATTTAAATATACGGCTAAATTATGTTTAGTTAACATAATTTTAAAGTATACACGTGATAAATATATCGATTGAAATCTCCGCGAAATCATTCTTCTAGATTTATAGAGTAACTAGGTAGCTATATATTTATAAATTTCTTTTTGAACGTCCCAAACTTTCTACTCTTCACACAATCTCCACTAACCAGTCCATTTTATCATAACTTACATAGAACAATTTTGGAATTATAAATAAAAAGGTAGTTTAATCGATGAGTCACGAGCTGAAAACTATTGAACAATTAACAATTTATGTAAAAACCGCGATTTTAAATTCCGTTTTAAACGTGCTACGACTGGGCCGGTAATATTTGACAAAAAATTTACTTTTAACTTTATTGCTGGCCCAATCAACCATGTATCAAATATTTAAAAACTGAATGCTGATATTAAATTTACTTTTTTACTTATAATTTTGCTATAACGGATGTAATGCTCCAGGTGGCACGCCTACCGATGACTTTGACAGCATATACACAACATAAAATCTTTAACTCGTCAAATAAGCCTCAACAAAGCATTTAATTTAAAAAATTATTTTTCCAGCAGTTATGAAGCCAGGAATGAGGTCCACGTAAAGAAAAGCTAAATCACTTTAATATACTTTTAAAAATTATAAATATACCTACATATAACCCTTACATATTTCCAAACCCGAAAAACTGTACGGGTTATAACAACGGCTGTCTGACTGGCGCGGGAAAAATCACAGTCTACGAATATCCTCATAAAAAATTACTCAACCGGAAATGGAAGCTCAATATAGCCTTAGAAACATTGTATGTTTTATTTGGGACACAAATAACGTGACAAAACAAAAACAACGAAACCTACATAGTGCTGTTTCGCAACCCGCAAGAGAGTTGCTTCACATTTTAAATAATAACGAGTGCCTTACATATTAAAAGTCAAAAAGTCAAAAATCATTTTATCATATAGGTAACACAATGTACACTTATGAACGTCAAAAAAAGAAATGTATATGAAATGTTTCTAACTTTACATTTAGTGCCAGTTCATTTAGAGAAGAACTGGCACCATTACAACCATTACACCAAACGGTTATAAAAAAAACATTTGTGTTTTACATAATAGAATTTGTAGGTAACTTAAATCCCGAGATGTACGTATGTATGTTTCTCAAGTTAAAATAACAATTTGACTAAACGTTTTAAATTAAATTGTTTCTGTAGTATATACACTTTTCGTAACATTGTGCGTTCTCTTGCGTAATAAATATTGTAAGTGTGAATGTGCTCTAACCCCTTAGTATGAATTATAGGGCGGTTATCGCGTCATCCATTGTCAGGTTTTAAGATGAGGGTTTTCGATTTGTCCTTAAGGAGAAGATTTATTTCGATCCCTGATATCTATGCCTAATTTCGATATTGGGGTTGCGAAGGGAATAACAATTCAACGTCCACGATTCGTTTTTATACGAAAAAGAAACTAATTTCACGATGTCAGAGAATTCCTTAAAATATCAATGATTAAAATTATGAAAATGATTGCATTCGAATAATTAAAGGAAGAAATATTTCTGAAAACAATCAAAGTATTTACTTTTTGTAACAACTGTGGAAAAGTCCTCAGACTTAAGTTGATTCTGTAAAAAAATAAAACATGAAAAGGCTTCTGTAGCACGCCAAGTGGAAAAAATCAAAAAGTTCATAATGGCACCGAGTCATACTGTCTCAATGGACTCCCTTTTACACCGAATTGTAACTTTAAAAGTACCTTAATAGTAAAATAGTATTTCATACTTGACTAATTTTAATGCAATAATTTTAATTTTAAGCGAAGTAATGTCTTGTTCATTTTGGTAATTTGTTTGAAAAAAAAGAAATATACATCCATATCTAAACTATTTAGATATTACAAAGTACTTTATATGTGTAATGTGACTGAATTGGAAAAATTAATGACTGCTTGCAAATTTACAAGTTTCTTAAGTAATTATTTATTTTTCAGAACGAAAATAAACAGAAAAAATAAAAAAAACGCTGACAGAAATAGTTCCATTTAATCATATTTAACAATAACGGTGTAAGAGCCAGCAGCGGCCGTTAAATAAAGCAAGACAAAATCTGTATGGAATGAATTCGCAAGTTTTATTCAAACGATTCTCTTTCGGTACATTTTCAAATTAACTATTATTTAAGTTTTCTGAATTCTTGTGCTTGTATGTTATGATATAGTAAATCTAAAAAGCTTTCGTGATGAAAAGAAAAACAAGACTAGTTTTTTGCACTCTATTAGGTACGTATAACGTAACATGCACGGAGAAAGTCTGAGGCAACTTTGCCAATTACGCCCCTTGGCGGGACACGTAGACTTAATCTCGAGTCGTCGACAAGTTTTTATGAAACTATGCGTGTAACGCAAAAGAAAATTCCGTGGAACATTGTCGTGAGTGTTGAGATTGAATTTTCATCCATATATAAACTAATTAAGGTATTACATGTGAGTTAACTTCTTAAGCGTAACAAGATAAAAATCTTTCAAAAACTTTATCTTTCGCCTTATAACACTAACACTAGACAAAATTTAATCTCATCATTTCCCAACAATCAATCCCTAACGCTCCAAAAGAAGTATAACTTCAAAAAAACTAAAATGTTGACTATAGCGCATAATTCTTGTGCTTGTATGTTATGATATAGTAAATCTAAAAAGCTTTCGTGATGAAAAGAAAAACAAGACTAGTTTTTTGCACTCTATTAGGTACGTATAACGTAACATGCACGGAGAAAGTCTGAGGCAACTTTGCCAATTACGCCCCTTGGCGGGACACGTAGACTTAATCTCGAGTCGTCGACAAGTTTTTATGAAACTATGCGTGTAACGCAAAAGAAAATTCCGTGGAACATTGTCGTGAGTGTTGAGATTGAATTTTCATCCATATATAAACTAATTAAGGTATTACATGTGAGTTAACTTCTTAAGCGTAACAAGATAAAAATCTTTCAAAAACTTTATCTTTCGCCTTATAACACTAACACTAGACAAAATTTAATCTCATCATTTCCCAACAATCAATCCCTAACGCTCCAAAAGAAGTATAACTTCAAAAAAACTAAAATGTTGACTATAGCGCATAGTAAACATTTACTGATATTCACGATTCGATATTTAACCTACGCCTGCTCTCGTAATTCTGCGATCAGGTGACAGACATCCGTTCTATCGTAGTAAGAGATAGAGAGAGAAGTATAGAGAGTGCACTTGAGTCCCTAAACTCGCAAACGAGTCAGCCTCAAGATTATACACCTATCTGGTTAAACATAGTTGTGCTGCCCATATCATAATAGCTACGGTTTCGAGTGGAGTAACTACTTGGCAATTAAATTGAAACAATCAGAAGAAAATTGCTATTTCGAGGAAATAATATGAAACCACAGATTATTTTGATCGTTGGTCTTAATAAAAATGTGTTAAATTATATTTAAATAAACTTTTAAATTTTTGCAATTGACTTAATGCCAGTGACTAGTACTACAGCAATATTTTATTTTATTATATCAGCATTTTAATCGAGTATTTTTAATCTTAGGCATTCGTATTAAGGATACCATCTAAAATTGCGACGGGGCGTAGAAAGTCAATATAGTGTTTAGACTTTTAGTTTAGTTTTAGTTTTCTTCTTGAAAACAAATAGTACGAATCGAAATGCAATATCTTGGATATAGATTGATGTATAGGTCTCAGTATATGTAATTATTAGAAAATGACTCGGTATAAATGTAAGATATAGCACATATTAGTCCACTAATAATGGTACACGATATTTACACGAACATATTAAAAAAAAATAAGTTGTAAAAAAAAGTAAGACACTTAAAAATAAAATATAAAAAAGGAAGGAATCAAGGAAATTGTGTTGTGGTATTAAGTCTGGCAACTCGTAATGCTACTTCACTGATTTTCAGTGATTCACCACTTTCACCCAATAAATCCAAATAATTAATTTTACATACTACAAACACAAATAAATACTTATTTTTTAACTGTACTAAAGACAGCTGTTGTGCACAGTGCAAAACGCTCAATTTTAATTGGGTAGCAAAGATCCTTTGTCAAATATAAATTTAAAAAGTTTCTCGCAACGTGCACTACAATTTGTAGTTTTACATATTCAGGTAAAGCAAGCCAAAGTTTTGTATGTATGACGTAACCGAGTGTCAGTGTGACGCGGTAACATGAGCTCTATTGATTCTCCATTAACTATCGCGGTACACACCTGACTGTCCTGATTTTTGTTCGTTAATGGACTGTACACGTCGTTAAATAACAATATATAGACCGGCTGTCGCCGTGAGACAATGTGTTATTAATAAATTCTCTCGGAAATTAAGGTTATGTCATCGTTTTAATGGGTTTGATAGTAAAAGACATCATTGGCTGGTCCTTGACCAAGCTTCTTTATGTAACACAGGTTGAGTTAAAATTCTATATAAAGGGTCAGGTTTTTGAGGTTCTCTCTCTGAATTTAAGTGTAAGTGTGTAAATGGCTATAATATATAAATTAACTCATTTAATAACTTTTTAGTGGATTTGAAAATTGTCAGCCTTAACGATAAGAGATATACGATTGAGTTGTATTAAAAAAAATGTAGAGCTTGATAACACCAATAAATAGTCACTACTAGTCAGAGTTCGGGGCGGATCGCTAGTTCACGAATAGGTATAAAAGCTACATTTAGATTTTTTTCAACGTTCACAAAAGTAAGAAATGTACTGTTTTAACAAAATTGTATCAGCTTAAACACATTACTATCAGATGCGATTTTTCATTATAGTCAAGTCTATCCTTAATCCATACTATACATTAAGCAGTATCTCGATTTCAAATAGGAGCGAGCATAAATCGATCGGCTAATTCCAAAAAACGTGCATCGAGACATTGCGATACGAAACTAGCGAAAAGAAAAGAATTGAATCGGACAACAGATAGTCTGAGAGATAACCAGAATGTTTTTTCTTCGCTTTATAAAAAATAACTAAACTAAACAATGATTTATTTATAGTTTTATTATTATTAATCACACTGAGTAAAAAATGCTAGACATAAATTTATTTGTTGATAATATTTGATTAGGTGCCGTTATTTAATTATGTCCCCGATAAAGAATTCAAAAAAAGTATACATAACCAATAGTTAGTTTGTTTATTGCAAAAAAAATGGTTGACAGACATTTGTACAGCGACAGTATCTCTTACGCTATAAATGAATAGCTGAATTAGGCGATCGAACAATAGCTCAGGCTGTAATCGATGCTATCTCCAATTAACTACATCGATGCATCGTATCGAGTTGAATAGTTAAAGTGAAAAAAACCCTATTGTGCCGCTGCAATGTACAAGTGATGCTATCGAATGAATGAAGGTTTTATGGGTCATTTTAGTGGAAAAGTTACATGGAAATTTCATAATTCCTTCGCGTATCATGTCGAATGGGCTCGGGATACTGTAGGGAAAGCCATTTCAAATTATTGAGGCAATCGCAGAAGATCTTCTTTGACCAGCGGTAATTGTATTGCAGTAAAAGGAATAATTAATTAAAGTAGAGCTTTAATTACATTTTATTTCCAAGACACAAATATACAGTATGTACAATATTATTATACTACAATAATAATAATCATTAAAAATTGATATAAAAGAAAATTAAAACAAATTTAAAAAGTTTGGTCCAGGTATAGTATACAATGGCCGTGTACCTTTAACGCTGGCAGTATATCCTCGCTGTATTGCGATACTTACACGTTGAGCGAGGAAAGCACCAGCTCTGGGGTCACCGGTACTATACGAGAAATCTAATCTAGCTGTAATTAATTTCTATATTTTTTATTATTTAATATGTTTTGTTTACACGTGTTATATACAATTATTTCATAAATTTGTACCTAACTCGTTAAAAAGTATTTGTAGTACCTTTTACATATTACATATTAAGCGTTAAAACATGTCAATGCATCTATTATTGTGATATTAAAGAAATATACATGATTGAAAAAATTGTTTGCCTTTTTTAGTTAAAAATCTTTAAGATCTCATTAAAACAGTGTCAAGATAATACTTGGTATTTATAGGAGCGAGACGCGAGCGAAGAGACGGCGATGCATTCACAAAGTTTTTCTTTGAGCAAAGTTTATTGTACCACTTGTAAGCGATTTTATATTTGCAGGGACGGATTTTAGACAACATTTTTTGGGATCATATTTGCAGAAGCATTTTTGGCAAAGCAAAGTAAAAGTTAAAGTTATATTTTAACTTTTCATATCAATTCTTTAATTTATTAAATTAAAGCTTAAAGTAATTTTCAAGCCTATGATAATATTTAATTAATGAATGAATATTGAATAATTGTATGGCATATGTATAATTCAAAGTCTTAATATTGTTGAGGCCCTAAAATGTGTTCACTTTCAGAGCCTCGCTCGACAGAAATGCGGCCTCAACAGCTCATTCTAAGTTTTATGAATAGAAGTAAGTTTTATGAAGAAAATGTTTTAAATGTAAATACAGTTTGCTTGAAAAGGTTTCAGCGCGATACTAACTTCACTTGAAGTGCATACTTGAAATTCAACAAGATTATAATTAAACTGTATAAGAATTTGTTACGAAATAATTTATTTACAAAATACGAGAAACTTTAATGTAATACGTCTTGTCTAGAGTTTTATTCTATTATTTACTCACTCTTGTGCTTACCCTGATAAAACTACATTTGAAACTTTAAATTTCCACAGAATATTATTCAGGTATCTAAAATATAAACTATTTAATGTTATTGAAATTATTTAATCAAGTGCTTTAATAAATTATATTTAAGGGGAATTCTGTAGATCCTTTGGGAAGCTTTCTTAAATATTTTTTAAGGGTCGTAGCGAATATATGACCACTAATGGTTTGTGCTTGTTACAAATTGTGTGGATGGGCCGTGCGTGACGGGTTATGGAATATATTTTTGTGGTATACTGACAATAGAAGGCCAAGCCTTAGAAATCTCGAAAAATATGTACGTGACAAAATACATATATTAAATTTGAACGAAACTAGTAGAAACTATTTTTAAGAGTATTATTATATTATATAATATAAGACTCCAACTTTGATTTTGTTTCCTTTGGTGTAGAGACTCTTGGGCCGAGGGGTTCAAGCCACAGACGCTAATTAAAGATTTAAGTTGGCATCTGGTAGATAGTTCATAGTACCCCAGAGCTGGTGTTTTCCTCGCTCAACGAGTATCGCAATACGCAATACAATACAGCGACCGAATGCTGCCAGCATTAATGGTACACAGCCACATGGACCAATCTTTTTATTTTATTTTTAATTTTCAATTAAT
The DNA here is from genome assembly GCF_905475465.1 of Pieris napi. Classification (NCBI taxonomy): domain Eukaryota; kingdom Metazoa; phylum Arthropoda; class Insecta; order Lepidoptera; family Pieridae; genus Pieris; species Pieris napi. The sequence continues at coordinate 13,002,555 of NC_062242.1, forward strand.
CAATTTCAATTATTATTATTATGTAGGTTAAGAAGTACTGTATATATTTTGTGTGTTGGAAATAAATCGCTTATTATGAAGAGTGTATTTCAAATAAATCGAAAAGTTTTTGTCCGTGAGAGCAGAGAGGTGACATTTCATATGTAGCATTATGTAATAAAGTTTAATAAAAACACAAACAATGTATTTACGAGTTTCGCTCGACATCGTAAAAGCGGTACGTGAGTGACCGCCTCGCTTAATACTTTGTGCACCTCGAACGAGAAAAATGTGCTGGATCATTGTATGGTGTATTATAAACTTTATTAATTGAATATTTTAGTAATATTACATATTTCTAGTTTATCATATCTTTATAAAATGTTATGTAGTTCCGCTTTTTTAACTTTTGGCAACAATGCCTAATTTATAAAGACGCGTGAAGTACTCAAGTAAGTAAGTATTCGTATATTTCACTTGATAGACCCGTTACAAAAGTCAATATTTTGTTTATTGACTGACTCTTAACATATTGATGTCTGGTAATCATTATTATTTATATTAAACGCCATTGTATGGAAGCTATCACTACTCGAAATTTTATCGAAACTTCTCTAAACTTCTGATGTCATATACTTTTAAAAAAATGCTTTGTGACACTAATTTAATGAAAATAGAAATTTCCTTATATAACTTCAGATCAAATAAAGACGGTATGACTATTGAGGAACTCAACTCACAAATTTATATTTAAGAGGTATGAAATGGGCGGCGACTGTGTTATTAACCTTGGACCAATCTCAACGATAGAGATATTCTACACCTGGTATTTTGAAGTCGAATTTATTTTCAATTTAAAAACAATGACAGTAATACTGTAAACATTCTAGTTTATTGCATGATATGTATGTGTTGAGAACACGTCTCTTATGTGAATCTGCGGTAAAAACTTGTTAGTAGTTTAATATAACTTGAACAAAATATCGTATAAAATGTTTCTTTTATGTTTATTTGTTTGTATGAATAGTTGTGACTTTTTATTATTTAACATTTGCAAAATTTGATTCATATTAGCCCCAGGGAGTTGGAAGTCAGTTAAAATGTCAATTTTGAGAAAAAAAATTAATGAGTTTACTGAACAAATGTTATAACTTTTATCTAAATATTATGTTACAAGAGTTTCATTCCGTTGACATAAGAAAAATTAAGAAGAATCTTTCGTTTCTTTGAATAGAAGGCGAACAATCTGAAACTTCTATCTTATCTGTAACAATTTAGTATGTAATGCATAGAATCTGTTGATTCATAGCATCTCTTAAAAAACTATTTACACTGAGAAAGCGACGTTAAAGCGTTAAATATATGCAGGAGAAATCTCAACACTATGTATTCGTGTCGCGAGCGTATTTATTTTGGTTCAGTTACTGGATGTATGGTCGAAGCCAAGAGAACAAGAATAAACAAAACTACGTTTTCATTTTATTGTAATAGGAGGCAAACGGGCAGGAGGCTCATCTGATGTTAAGTGATAACCCCCGCCCATGGACACTCACATTACCAGAAGGCTCGTTAGAGCTTTGCCGTTGTTTTAAGACTTGGTACGCTCTTTTCCTGAAGGAACCTAAGTCAAATTGGTTCATAAATACTTCAGCTGCAGCTGCAAAAACTGCATGAAGAAAGGCTCAGTTGTGGAACGACGGACATCGAGGTATTTTGTCGTGACGGAAATCGTTTCATATTTTCTTGATAGAATACATAGTTAGTTATGAATTCCATATTTGACATTTCTTACTACTAAAGAATTCTGCTAAGATATAATAATTGTTTACCAACTAGAGGTAAAACCTAAATTAGTCTAACTGCACTTTTTTAACTTAAGCATTTTGTGACTCTTTGCGTCCAATTGTAATTAGGCTGCAATTGTGAAAGGATAGAGACTCCTCGAACAGTCTAACCACTAACTGGCTAGCTCGAAGTCTCCAGTGGCTAAGGTTGAGAAGTTGTATAGCGGCTGGAATAACTTCGTTAGCGCGTCTCAGAGTATGACGTCATAGCAGTGATTGTAGCCGTATAATGTAAGCGTCTCTACAAAATAAATATAATTATAACTTAGGTGCCAAGAGCCAAGAGCTATTGAGAACAGAAATCGCTCGGCTTATGGCTTGTGGCGTTACAATATATTCAGTCGCACCCTTAGGGCGACAATAAACAGGACTGCCCGCCCTAACCAAACAGTTTGGTCAACGCGACAAGAATCCCTGGCTCCGTTTATTCACGGGACGTTTTAAAGGATTTTTCATACCGGAAGTGACGCGATGCCGCGCACGTAATGAATTCCAGATTTAAATTTATACTTGTCGGAATACTGAAAGCTCTGTCACTAACGGGAAATTATTATGTTTCTTATTACACTGAAATAGTATCACAAATTTGGTGTTGGATTTTGAATCCTTCTCTCGCTTAACCACATACTTGTGATGTGGTAAACACAATTTAGTATATACTATTTTGGATACAATATACAATAAACATATAAATATCCCATATTATTATCCAACCTGTTTCGTAGTAAACGAAAAAATACTTTTAACTATTTTGACAAAATTATGTAAATATCATTTTGCATCAATAATCATGCGTGCGTCATTAAATCACATAATTTGCGATGTTATTTCATTTAAATCAATGCTATTGTAGCCCGTCATAAATATTACAACAATGGAATATTAAAATTGAAGCTTTAACTTAAGTGTAGAAGACTACACCCACACTTTTCGTTTAAATCGATTCAAATGAATCATTGAACGATAAAAAATGCTTTTTATCGAGAACGAAACATTCATAGCTAAGTTAAGCTACTTTATATTATACTATATACAGTATAATATATCATTATTCGCCTAAGCTTTCCTTGCCAGAGACCATAGATATAAATAACAAAGCCACTTTACAGTTGTTACATTCGACGCAGGTAGTCTTTCGATGAATTTAACCCAGTGACGTATTAATCGACCTGACATTCTACGTGAAATACTTAAGGCGTATCACACACCAGGCTTGTAAGCAAGTATATTTCAGACACAGCTTAAATGATTGTGCCTTTAACATCACATCAATGTCATCTATACAAACACAAGTAATCCATAAAAGGCTAGGATACGCTTTTATAACCACGTGTTAATTTGTTATATAACAGAAGCAAATAAACGTACTGATTTCATACTTATACTTTTTGCACGAATAATTACATAATAATTCAGTTAATTTCTAGCTGTCACATGATATGACAGTGTCAGCGAGAGACGACGCATTGTAAGCCATACAAGAAATTTTAATTTAGTCGTTTCGTAAACCAAGTATGAGTTGGGTTTTACGACATATTGCCTGTTTCTGTTTATATATAAAAACACATATCCGCGTTTCATCAGTGGATAAGCTAATTACCCATTCGTCAGAGACGTGATGCTCACATTTTCCGACTTTTATATTCCATCCGAACGCTACACACGCTACGCTCTTCTGAAAACTATATCCTTGAAATCACATCTTATAACTCTTCCTTTCTTGGCAAATTCTTTAAGGCTATGGAATTCACTTTCCGTCCCTATTCGCGAAGCTTCTTCTCTTTAAAAATCTACTGTGCAAATCCCGTCCACATCGTATCCCTAGCTTTCGTACTAATTGATCTGAAATTATCGTGATTTATGTTTCCTTTTTTATCATCGTCCCTTTCACTTATTGCTATTTACTATGTCTTAATTGATCTGCTTTGTTCCATTAGTTTTGTCTTAAGAACATATGTCTTATGTCGCTTTGCACTTCTTTTTATTCTCATAGTATCTTAAAAAAAAAATCTCATAGTGGTTGCCTACAAGAGATCTCTCGAAAGTGAAGGCCGCGATATATATCTGTATACCTGCAATGAAGTGTTAATAAATAGATAACCGTTCTGAAATATAATAATTTTTTTGAAATATTTTGTACACAAGTCGCTCTTGTACGTGAAGCCTAAGCTCGATCCGGTTGAAACTAGTCTCGACTGAATCGCGCTGGTATTTTCCGGTCGAGCGCTCCGCCAACGATCAAAGAGCTTTCAGCGATTTTTGTTGTACTAGTTAAATACCGACTTTTGACTTTTCCATAAACATTTTCTTAGCGATTAAATTACATCGCATATTGCCTAATAGACATTTCGCGGATATGATGTACGATTTTTCACTGAGAAGTGATTCGTCACTAAACGTAAAAGCATCCTAACATTCTTTGGCATTATTTGGCATAAATCACTATTTAGTATTAATGTGAATTTTTCAAGCATGGGCGCGTACCAACGTGTATTGTATTGTGTAGGCAATCCCATTATGTATTATTTGCATTTAACGAAATCAAAGGTTAAATGCTCATTTACGAGTTTATTATTAACTATTTTTTAGGCTCACGGCAACCAGCCGGCGACAGAGTGTTGTTGTGAAATTACTTTCTTTTTAAATTCTAAGTTTATCTCCGACTTATCTGAGAACTTCATATAGAACAGTGTTTAAACACTTCAATATTTGCGGGCATATTGAGTCGGCAATATTGCTTACTTGAAGCTTATGAAGGAAGCACAAAGACTGCAATAATACATCTTGATACGTATTTTTTAATATCATGAACGACGATCACGCTCACCTTGTTATTTTTAAACGAACAGAAATGTGTTCAATATACTAAAAATAAATATTGGAATATTGAATAAAGATAATTTTTTTAAGTACATTTAAATCAAGAAGCGAAACAGAAAAGGTTTTCCAAATTGTGTTAGGAACTAGCAAAAAAGTCAATAAATGAAAAACACTGTCGCTATTCGGACGTATATAACAAAATTTTTCAGGCAGAATGTCCATAGCGGGTATATCGTTTAACTATGGTAACTGCTATGTTTCGAAATAGGTCACACATTGAGGCGAGCCGGGACTCGATACATTTTTAAGCAAATAACTGTGCCCGGGAGCAGCGATGACCAACGGTTATTCCCTGGATACCGGTGACTCGACAAAATCGCACTAGATACTGGATAGTTCTGGAATAACCCAATTTAATTTAAACTACAAATATGACAGAAAATACTGGCAATACTAGTACAAACTTAATAGAAGACTCATCTATTACGTTTATGTAATATGACAGCTAACAGCATAATGGATGAATAAAAATCACTAAATTAATTTCAAGCGCACACGATTCTTTTATATATAGTTAGATAGTTAATATCTATCTATTCATAAAACTAAAGAACTTTCAATTTATTTCATTCTAATTAAAATCATTGGAATACATTCACAACGCGTCCGCTATGAGTGGATCTCTGTTGTTCGACCATAACAATTTCATTATGAGGCAAAATGTACCAAATATTCGTATTATCGGTTAAAATTAATATCTAGTTTATATTGGGAAATGTTTACTTTAAGCGTTATCTGGTAAATGTTATCGTTTCATTAATTAATGAAGTATTTACATCCCTCGAATAATATCTAAATCGAATAGTAAGTTTATTCTTCATACGTGTGCCTTAAAGTGAGTGTAAGTTTATATATTTTATATTGCTGTTATAGTTATGAATAATGTTAAAAAGTCATCAAACATTTAGGTGATACAAATTATAATTGATGCACATTTTGAAGCTAGATTTACCGCTATAAATTACTAAGTGGCTGTAATCTCGCTACATATTTATTTACCAGCTATATATATCTTTTGTAACCATTACAATATGAAATTTCTTATTACCCAGTAAAGTAACACGCACGCTCTCGTATAAAGTTATTTTTTTTCAATCTCATACTTTTCTATCTTCGCATAGCCCAAATTGAACCGCTACTTCGCAAAAAGTGTTTAAAAAGTTTACTTCGTTACCGGGATCAACAAGAATCGAGATGTTGTTCCTAACTATCGCATTTCTGACTATACAAATATGGCGTAGTATACAATATTTTCTTAGATGAATTACGGCTGAAGAACTAATGGATTTGAATTCGTAGCCATACAAGACACAGACGTAGAAATTACGGTAGGTACTACCAACAACAAACAAATTATCCAACCCGTCAAAAATCAACACTGGGACATACATAATAACCTAATATAACCCTCTAACTAGTCCATTGTAGCTCAGAGGCCCACAACTCGCCGGAACGGGGTAATAACATTGGGCCATTTAGGCACCCTGGACGATTCAGCTGGGTCCAATCGACCATTCACTGCATTTGGAGGGTTAATTGAACTGTTTGCCATATTTACTGCGCGTGGTTTTATTCAAAATTTTGTTATGACTCTTTTAAAATTTAAAATCTCTGTTGTGTATGATGAACCGCAAGCGACACTGTATAACTGAATGTTTTTATATCTAAATAAATAATGTTATATTCTATTCAAAATTATACTTTCTCCTGCAATGCCAACTATATTGTCAGGTCTTTTAAATATATTATACAGCCACTAAATATTTGGGCATCCTGTAGCAATACACGAGCCATGAACGCGGGTTAGCAAAAGTAATAGTTAAATTAAACTCCACAATTAGACGTCACCGCCGTAACGAGGGTAGTTTCAAACTGCGTATAACCGTTACACTTATTGTTCTACTAATTTCGTTTAAATTTAACTTTTAGCTAATTTCAGACCTTTCTGCACGCGAGTGCCGTCACTTGAAGAGCTTATGTTATTTCTAAAATTTAACTTAAATGTACTTTCCGTTTCACACGTGAATAAGCAGTAAAGTATATTTATATGTACAGTTCTTTAACATACAGTTATGTATTTTGCTGCGCTGTGTAACAGTCTGCTCCTCAACATAATGCTGAGCCAGGGCCAATTACAACTACAACACACACGCATTACACACTTAAAACGTACCTTGTTCTTTAAAAGAAAAAATAATTGTTATCTTTCATTCTTTTCTATATTTTTTTTATTATCATTATTTTGTGTGTTGTGTTGCTGTATGTGTGTTTTGCTAGTAAATGTAGTAAATGTTAACTATAAGTTATATAAATGTGTTAAGTGTCTAACTAATTCAGTACTATATAATTTAATAATGATCTTCTATGTATTTTATAACAGCTTTGCTTTAGACAGTCGCGAACAATATTTAAAAAAATACATAAAATAGCAGGACTAAATCTAGCCGAGTGCCTCACAGTATTTGTCCAGCAGGAGCTGTTGTAACTGGATTAACTAACTTGCTGATAATGTCCTACGTGCGCTCACCCCGGATCACGTAGTGGTATGCCACGATACACGAACGAGAGCGATTTCTTTTTTGAATATAGTTTTATAAGAGGGAAGCCCCTTAAATACGAGCACACTACTGCAAACTCGAATACAGTATAAAAACTGTATATGTATTAAATGTTATTTTAGAAGAAGCCCATGACTTCTCTATCTCAAGATAGTCTTGGTTGTGACTAAAGCGGTTAGCCGTTAGGTACATAGTATTTGCACAAAATATACTAAACATCTACAGGTGCCAATTGTTTTCTTATGGAATCTCGCTCTTGGCCTTAAGGGCCGTTATAACTCAGCTCGGGTGGTTTTGGCGAGCGTAGTTCGGCCTGAATGAGCGTTTTCCGGCGACTCCTGCGAGACTTGGACCTCGGCTTGAGCCGTCGCGGGGTGGTCAATTGCCTGAAGGGCAGGACGGAAGCTCACTGGAGTCAGCGAAGTACGAGGTAAAGGGCCACGCCCTCCCCGGTGAAGACGGTTTTTTACCCTAATCTGATTTTCACTATTATTTCCCGCGCGGGCAGCTTCTAATTGGTTGTTAGCTACAGTGATTGGATCATCCGGACCAGTTAGGGCCTTTTTTGTCGGGAACGGGTAATAGTTGATGCTTTTAGTCAACAACGGGTTGGGTTGGTGTTTAGCCTTGTCAAAGTGGCGTGTGGACGCCAACTTTATCCATTGGGCTATGGTAGGGAGCCCCAGGTAGTGGTGGAGTTCGTCGTTCACAGTTAGAAGGGTGAGTTTTGAGAAGGCAAATAAATATGTCCACTAGTAAGCATATCGGAGGGGAGCCAATTTGCAATGTTTGATTTGCTTTATAGCTCGCATGAGTTCAACTCTTGGGCCACATCAAAACAGTAGGTGAAATTTAAATTTATATAACTTGTGTTCTTCAAATTATGAGAACTAGGACACAGGCTTAATTCCTGAAGTCGACCAAGTTTTTGACCTTAATAAAATTAACTTAACGTCGCAGCCATGCAGCGGTTTAGTTTGAATAACTTTGGTGGGGTTGAAATTAATTTTACTATTTTGAATTTGTCGCGACAGAGCTGAATAGAATTTTTATGTCGGAGAAACATTTTAAAGTAATTAATGCATACCGTATGTTCAAAACATTAATTAATAATTATTGAAACTACAAAATTGAAATGATCGAATAACATTGAATCAATTCATGAAGTTAATTATTTCTGATTCCAAAACAGAACAATATCGACGACGTAATGGTAATTATCTTCAACTATTATTAAATCGAAAACGTCTGTTTGAAATTTCTCCGATACACGGGTAGACGAGGTGCGGTTAATTTTTAATCGTATTGGCAACTACTTGAAACAGAGACGGGAAAAATCGGAACTGATTCACTGTTTCCACATTATTCCATTAGGCATTTATAAAAAATGTAATGTTCAATAGGTATATACGTATGTGCTGTACTCTAAATAGGATACGTAATAATATAAACGATTCTAAGATTATTTTCTCATGATATGACATTTCTAGTTCAACAATTAAACGCATCTTGGAGACTTTGGGGATGAAGAATTTACCAGTTATAGATTCAATTACTTCCTGACTGCACTGTTAGGACGGGATTTTAAAATCAAGAAAATCCAATAAATATCTAGTTGTTAGTAATGGTTTGCCTTGACTGGACACAAAGTTTTCTGAATTAGATTCGCATATTCGCTATAACGATAATTTACATTCTGTAGCAATAAGTTAAACATTTTGTATGAAATAAATAAACATGTGTAAGAATGACGAATTCGTTGAAATCGGTTGAAACTTCCACTCAAAAAACCACTTTGCTTAATGTTAATAAAGAGTGCAATAATACAGAAGTTTTTGAAGTTATACTTCTTTTGGCGCGTTAGGGAAGATGAGAGTAAGATTTTACGATGCGCGCGCACACCGTCACAAAAAACCGACACCCTGAATATTTGTTTAAAGGTCGGTAAAACAGTCTGGGCCGCTAGTTGGCGCTTGCTCTGTTTTATCGACAAGTTGCATTGTCTGTCATGGCGTAGTTTTTTCAGAGTCGTGTTTATTTAAACCAAAATAATGATTTCTATACGAGAAAACCCTTTCCAATGTGATACAAAACATAGTGTTTATTGTAAAGTATCATAATTAGTACATATTATATCGTTTCGATTGGAAGTGACCATTAAAATGGCCAAGAAAAATGCAACTCGAAGAGGGAAACGTCCCTCTAAAGTGCTCGAAGAAAATTATTACGCTAAAGAAGTATAACTTCTAACGCGTGTACAAGTACACACACGTTTTTAATTAATAGTATTACTTCTCTAGACTAATAAATTCTCATCTATTATTCGAAGTATATCTGAGCTACAGTGGTGTGCAATGGAAACGCTCGCAATGCCATTACCACTTGTTAATAAATCCAATTGGATTATTACCTCGACGAGTTCGATCCAATGCCGGGTGCCTTTATTACGAATCGGCTATTGACAAGTTGCTATTGCTGGTCTATACAATGGGTAGGTATTTTATCTACGTATTTATTTAGTATTGAACGATACGACTGTTCTAGATTAAAACCAGAATCTATGAGCTTTATCCATTTGTTTATTTGGTTCTTACTTCGGATTTATTATAGCCAAAGGTAGAGAAATGATTTTTTATTTACCTAGACTAATGCTTACATTTCTTTGTCCTGTATAAATATTTGATTTAATAGGTAATATGTCTAACAAAAAGATAGATTCGAAAAAAAATCATGTACAGGAAAAATATTACTTTATTTCTTCAGTGATTGAAAATCACGATAAATTTCATAATCCTGTGTGTGGTGAAAAATTTCAGAATAAGAAAAGAATTAAAAAGGTGAAGCAATGCAACCCTAGTAGGTCGCTTAGCGGTTACGTAATTTACACTATATTCCAATCTCATTGTACATTCAATAACTTTTGAGTGCCGGTACCTGCGTAATAATGGTCGTTATTACCGTGGACTACAGAGTATATTCGCTTGTTTCGTACTAAAATAACATTGTATTGGCCTAGACTGCATGACATTTACAAGTGCCAGCAGTCGTGGCGTATTTGTCTAAATTATTCAATGTACTAACCGCATTAGAAATATTACAGAGCGAGATTTATTCTGGAAAATCATTTCGAAGTACAATAATAGCCATACATAGCAAGGTTCAAATATTGAATCAAAACTTTTCCACAGCAGTAGAATATTATATATAGCGTGGTGGGGCTTTTACTACACCGAGCGGGTCTAATTGACTCATCTATGGAATATATATTTACATATTACTGCTGTGACGTTGCACTTTTATTAGATTTCGTATCTGTATTTCTGAGAGTTTTTTTTGTGATGCGTCATTACAAATGTTTCATATTCATTTTCAAAGTTACTACGGTGTTGTGTGTTAATATTTAATTTACAAGTGCTTTTAATATTAGTAAAATTGAATAATAAAATGACTCGTATTGGCATTTGGTGTAGGTGGTTCGAATTACGGCGGTCAAGAAAACATCACGAGGAGACCGGCTTGCCTTAGACACAAAAATGGTATGCGTTTGTCAGGCAGTGAAGAGAAAAAATGATCACCAAACAAATACAGAATGGCTGTAGAGGTTAAAGCCGCTAGTTTTAATTTCTAACAAATAAAATTACGAAATCAAAAAATAATTAAAATCAAAAATCTTTAGTTCATATAGGTAACCCAACGTACACTTATGAACGTCAAAAAAGAAATATACATTAAATGCTTCTAATTTTACATTTACTGCCATTTCTCAAATCAAGGACGTAGAACGGAAGAGAAGAACTGGCAATAAACTCTCCGCCACTCTTTTTATTGCCAAGTTTTTGTTTTACAAAATGTTTGTTAGGAGTTGCACCCATTACACCATTTTCCACATGACATCTATTACATTACATGATCAGACAACGCTATCTTTTTCAAAACGTCAAGTGTCAGTAACATATAACAACCAATAGAATGCCGCGGTTATCAAAGACATTTAAAATAAGCATAAAATGATCAAAGATATTAAAGAAGTAAAAACTCGTAGACTTTTAATTAACAGAAGTTACATCAGATAAAATGAGATACAGAAACTTAGAAACATTTTCCCGTGCGCTCCAATGGATCCGATTTTAATTCCAGATAAGTATTTTCGTGGAAATTAAAACGTACGTGACCATTAGTAGCTTATAAAGACTCGGAAAGCGAAACAGCGTTTGCTTAATTAAAAGAAATTATCTACTTATCGTTCAAAGTAAAATCTTATTAATAAAATCTCGCTGATAGAAGTAAAGCCCTTTTTTACTTAACGGTTCTTTTTTACTTTGCGTTAATTAATTATGCAGAATATTAATAGCAATTTTATTGAATTATTTGTATTTTGCTTGAGTTATTTTGCCCGCAGGATACCTTGTGGCGAGGTGTGGTATACGCGAGCCCTAATGTCCCATATGGGAATGCATCTCCGACCGCGATGGGGGAAAAGGTGTTTCATCTGTCTACACGACTCATCGATTAAGTCCATATACTGAATCGGTGAAATGCAGTCTATGTTCTTTTTGATGAAGCCACATGGCCAGATTACGAATAATGAAAATAGCTCACCTGTCCATCATATCTCCCTCAGGACGGTTGATGGCCGCGTCCTTCGAAGCCGAATACACGTACACCCGAGTGTCGGCCTTATACCACTTGATACTGTGCATTTCACCGCAGGACTTGCCGTCGATGCGACATCGGAGTCGGGCAGTGTTGCCCACCAATGACGACGCGTGATCTGAAGAAAATAAATGTAACAACTTAATACGAATTTTATAATAACCTTAGTCGAACACATATATTTCAGTTAGAGATATCAAAGCCCTGCCTATATTCTTTAATGTTTTCTATTTTCTTATATAGTAAGTAACTTTTATATATTAGAATGATTCTAAATATATAATGTACTTTACCGTACAACATATTATTGTCATGAAATAACCTAGTGTTAAAATACGCCAACAGCTGGGTTTGTACAAACAATATCATAGTACAAAATGCTGTGTTTAAAGTATGTGCCAGTATGTAAAGCAGGTTATCACAGAGGACATTAGCTACATAATCCTGATATTGTTGTGCCTTCATATGCGCCATGTACAAACAGCTTGATATCTTACTCTCTGCCTCAAGTTATGAATGCTTATTAGTAGTTACTTTAAAACGATTTCATATGCAATATACAAAAACCATGTTAATAATAATAACTTTATTTATCAGACTAAATAGAATAAACGTGTGTCCGTCTATATATAACTAAAAATAACTAATAGACAACACAACGCTATACAATAACTAATATAGAACAAAATATAGTCAGCGTAAATAAGTAATAAGACGTAAGTTACAGTGCCGTGACAAAACTAATTGATAATACATGTTTGATAAGTCGCTTCCGCTCATACCAAACACCGAATTCTCAATATCGTGAGCGTGTGATTTTATTTCGCAAAGAGGGCCATAATCCTTCCCTCGCGAATATTCTTGTTTATACTGTAAAATAGATTCGTTCCATACGAAATACCTTTTAGATATATTGCATTTGGATTACTCTGTCTTTTACGCCCACTCGCGTTACTTCTATTACTTGACGAACGACAAATTTCATAAATAATGAGAGGCAACGGAGTGTTAAAAGTATTTAAGCCATCATGTGTCTATTTAGATTATTGAGACAACGCAAAAGCTCTCACTTGAATCATAAAAAGGTTTTAGATACCCAGAGTTAGTATAAGAGACGTCCATTAAACTTATGTTTAATGGTTTTTTTATATATCTATAAACCTAGCTACTATTAAATTTACAGCTCTAAAAGGAAAGATGCAGAAATTCAGGTTGGATCTAAGGGATCTCATTTATTTTTATTTGAGTAACTGTTAGTTAAATGATTAAATAAAAAGTAATGTTATTTAGTTAACTGAGATTCTTTGTACGTCACTTTTAATTTACATTAAAAGTTTATTTGTTACGTCTTTACGTAAGGTTTGGTTATGTTTCAGTTTTTTTCCTCCTCCTATCGCTTATATTCATTAATATTAAAATTTATTTCATTTTGGATTTTTATAGTTTACTTAGCTGAATCCCTTCTACGTTGTGTTTTAGTCTCCTCTTTTTGGATAATTTTCGTAATGATCTTAATGATAACTTTTTATTCTGTGTTGGTCGATAAATATTTCAACTATTGTTCTCAGTAACGTGATAATATAAAATTATTGTTAACGTTATCTTAATATATTTATTGTAAATCTGACCCGAATCTAGGATCGGGTTACGTCGAAAATGAAATAATCCGGGGTCAATCTGACCTTCTCTTGATTTAGACCCCAGAGCCAAGGATTATAGTTGCCTCAACAATAAAATTAAAATACTAATATAATTTAAAGGCCATTTATCGGGCCACCGTCTTATATTGTTGTGTATTATGAATTTGTGTATGATATGAAATTAATAATATTTTTAAGGGTTCGAAAAAATACATTACCCACAATCTTAAGTAGATAAAAAGCTTTGAGGCGTGATAGAGTTAAAGAGAAACAATTTAAAAGAAGAAGTAATTTCTGTGTAATATTTCACCTCGGTGTAAGATTATCGTTTTGTAAACACAGCGCTAAGCCACCGGCCGCTTGTGACGACACGATCTGTTGTTGCTTGTTACTTAACACTTACATTGAAAAGCTCTTTTCATTACTCTTTTCAGACTCCTGTGCTTAAAAACTATTGTAAAATTAGGTGTGAAGAATAAAAAAAATATACTATTATGCGATGCTTATGCGATATTTTGTAATATCAGTTAATACACGAGCAGATCAAAAACTGATAAACTATATCAGACACAAATATATGTTAGTGTGATTGAATAATTATGTATAATCGATCGTAACTCTAGAGAAATATCAAAAGGAAACTGCCGGAGTAGCAATCGCCCAGGCCCGAAGGAGACGCTAAGTCTTTTAAGTAAATAAAGTCCCTTTTTAGGAACTCCCCTGCTAGCTTCTCGGCCACAGATCTGCCTGATGGCGTGCCTGATAGGCTACTATATAAGGGTCTTATAAATAATAAAAACTCTAAATTAGTGTAAAGTCAATACAAACCAGGAAGGATACAAAATATATAAAAGGATGCCAAATTTAGTGGAATCAATAACAGCTATTTCATGAATCTTTATATTTATAGGTTAAACACCGCTTATTGTTGGCGAACATGAAATTTATAATGACTCCTGATATATTTCACAAGTGAATTAATTCATTTAATAATTGACAATAGCAAAGATGAGTAGAGAGGTGAACGTGGATTCCTAATTCAAGTAGCTTTTATCAAAATAAAAACTAAACACAAATGTACGGTACAAAGTTTAGTAGTATACAAAGTAAACTGAGTATTTTCAATTTGAAATACCTACATTGGGTCAATGAAGTAGCTGTAATATTAAAAGTGTTTAATAAGAACCAGTTGATATATTTATCATCTTTCCAAACACTAAAAATATATTAAAAGCCAGCGACCTTACAACATAATAGTCATTAGTCACAATTGCATTTTAAATTTAACATAAGAAATAAGAATATTGATAACTTTACGTACTTAACTTTTTGATTTTGTTATTTAAACAAGTTAAAAGCGAAAGGAAGTCGGACGTAAGTTGCACATAAATTGTCGGTAAAGCGTCCAATTACCAAGTTGCACATTTATTACAGAACTTGTAAGAAATATTTCTTTTTTATTGCCATAGTTTTAAGAGGTTCCACTTTGAATTAATGTTCTTGCTCTGATATGTCGCTCTTTAAATTTGGCCAATAAAACTATTTGGTGCGTGAACTCTAGGAGTTCTCTGCGCGTTTCTTGTTAAACGATTTCTTAGTTAAAGTATTGTCAAGTTTTGTAACCGCACCAGTCAAATTATTCAAAGTTTACTCTTGGTTCTTCTTATAACAATAGTGATCTGTTATTACATTATATTATTATTATTACATATGAGAAAAATTGTATTCCAAATACTGAATACGGATTATACACGGAAACGCAACTTTTCCAATATGTCCTTAGGCGATGGACGTCAATTACAAAGTTTTCGGGGTTTTCACTTCGCTCAATATACGCGCAACGTATGTATATCAAAATTGAATTATTATTTTAAGTAATGTTGTAAAACAAATATGTTTTCGTTTGCAGACTTTAACAAAATAATTATAGACGAAAGCCTCAAAAAGAAATATGACGATATTGCGAAGTTTACCGCAGCGCACATGTTTAAAAGTCAAAAATCATTTATTCACTTAGGTAACACAATGTACACTTATGACCGTCAAAAAAGAAATATACCTTAAATACTACTAATTTTACATTTACTGCCAGTTAATAAACACTACCAATAGTTATCTTTTCAACAATCGTTTGGGTTTCCAACGCCAATATAGATCATCAATTGAATTTATTGAAAGCTACACGTGAGTGGCTTCCAGGCATCTGGTGGTGGAGTACGTTAAGATACTTTAAAATATTCGCAATAAGGTTAATAGGATTACACAGCTGAGTTAACAGAATATTCGGCACTGCGTAGCAATTCAATAGTTTTATAATCTCAAAGCCAGCAATGCTGGATCTACAAGCTCTTAACTCTATATTGTTAAAGTTAGTTCGCTGTTACAGTGTTGCGCAGTCAACTCACTGAACTCAACTTTGTACAGATAGTTTGTTGCTTTGATATTTACAGATACCAGAATTTTAATACATATGTGATGGGCATAAGTTTTAACGAGAACTATCGTTAGTTTTGTTATAATTTAACTAATTACCTTCTATTTTATTATAATTAAGAAATGGAACCTAGTATTTCACTGTTCCGAGCAGAAAATAATTTTAAGTTCTTATGAATAATGGAAGTTTTTAAGTTATACGAAAAAAGCAGTAATAAAATTAAATATACAATTTCATACATATATATTTTTTGACATCGATCATAATGTAGGTTTATAAAATAATTAAATATAAAAAATGTATTTAGACAAAATTAAAATTATTACAAAAAACAACGGAGTCTATTGTGTAACGCATCTACATTTATTTTCGGTATATAAACCGACAAAGGAATACAAGAGAAGAGGCTCATTGCGGCCTGAGGCGCTTGTTTTGCATCATTTCGAAACATCACAAAACTTTCACCATCGAACGTATTACTTCTCGTGGCGGGAAAACATGTAAATCAGTTATTCCGCAAAACGGCCGGAATATTATCCGGGGCATTAGCATCTCACCCATAAATCGGTGGCTAATTTCACAACTTTTTGGCACAAACCGCTGAGCGGTTATGGCCCAAGTTCTTGATGTGATTTAATACGTTTCATGCTTGCTATAATAAAAGGCTAAAGTCGCGTTTAAGGGATGTCCATACAGACCTCTAAATACAATGATTTTAGGGTCTCCAAAAAAGCTTATACTATCGTAGTTGGACACCACCGAGAACATAATATAATGTCGTCGCCTTCAAAGTATAACTTAAACAAAACCGTTATTAGTAATGATGGTTAAAAGGTCAAAATGTGTGAAATAAACGACGGATGAGTTTGTTTATTGCAGATGATATTGCAATGCTATACCATCGTTAGTTATTTTATATGCGTACAATATTAAAATATATCCTTATACTTGTTTGACGGAGCCTTTTCAGGTTTTCCTCAAAATAATAAGCTATGTTTAACGGAACAACTTTTTGTTCGCGTGAAATGCGAAATGAGCTACAATTTGTTTGAAAACTTTTCAATGGTCAAGTTAGAAAGTATCAAGCTAATTTTGACCCTAATATTTTCTTTTTATGATGTCCTAATTGAGGAGAAACCCATTTTTTAAGGAGCTAAGAGACTGGCTTATTAATTTTACAAATTTTCTGACTGAACACAAATTAAATTATGTTTTTAAGCACATGACATATTTATTTATAGCCTTGTATCGGAAATAAAAAATATATACATTATTACTATTATTTTTCTTAATCTACGATAATGGATTCTGTGTCCTCCATTTTTCTTTTTTGTGTACCAATCTAGTCCAGGTCTTAGTCTTTCCAGCCATATTTTCCATGATTTCATCGGCCCACCTTTTAAATTGCCTACCTAAGTTTATTTTATGGCCTCTTGGTTGTAAGTACGTTCGTACTTATCTGCTCCTTGTATGGTATGTCCAGCCCATTTCTATTTTAGTTGTTTTATTTTATATGTAACGTCAGCAAACCCCGTTTTATCTCTTAACTTCTTGTTACTTATTTTGTCGCCAAAAGCACATAACAAATATCTGAAATTACTAATACTAACTGAAATTTGCACTTTTTGAAGACAGTTTCTGCTTATCTCGTATGAGAGCCTTTCCTAAATATAAGGCACCAAAAGTGACCATCACTGGATCCGGTCACAACATCCATTAAAATCAATCAATTTACGTAGTCAAAGTTTTTGTTAAACAAATAGCAACAGAGTTGATTTGATTACACATCAACTTTCGTGTTTCATTCGAGAGCAATGAATAAAAATTCATTGGGAATTTTCGCGTAAATGCCTCGGCATTGGAACTCGAATATTTGACGTCATTCCAAAGTGAATTCTCCAACGCGATATTTACCAAATTCACCGATATTTTCGAAATGTCATTTCCACGCGTTTTATACGAAGCATATAAAGTATTTTGGATATAATATTTATAAAGTGCATTGAATTCAAATAGAGTTTTTGAAGACGTCTCTAAGAAGTTTTCAAATATAAGTCTATTCTTTGGGTTTTTATTTAACATAACTACGGTATTTAGAAGAGAAATGAAAATAATATCACAAAAAAACACCAAAACTGGGACAATCTTAATTAAAAACAATATTTTACCTTAATTAATAGCACTATAGCCAAAAAAAAATTGGAAATCATAACTTCGTAATAAGGTTGTAAAAATTAACTCACAGTTAACAAGCAAACTTTTCTTAATTATTTTGAGCTTTATCTGTTTATACGTAGATAATATTAATATATGAATTTACTTTTTTATTCTTTTTTTGGTTTCATATTCCCTGCTTCAGAATTAAATACTGTAAGACATGATTATTTAAAAATAATAATTAGTATTATAATTGTTATTCTATATCTTCGTATAAAAACTTTGAGCGTGCGACTCTTATCGCTGTGGTAGTAGATTCGATCCCCGGTGTGCACGAATGGACTACATCTAAGTCTATATACAACACGGACATGGTATATAAATACACATTTAACACTCGCTCGTACGGTGAAGGAAAACATTGTGAGGAAACCAAAACGACGGCGTGTGTCAGACACAGAACGTGTGGCTAATCACACATTCATTGCCTAAAGAAAAAACAAATTATCACGAAACAGATACAGAAAACTGCCATAATTAATTATTATATATGGTTACATGTTATGTAATATAAAAATTTCATTGCAGAAGGACCTTTTAGGTAAATTAGTTACTTGCGTACGTACTGCTCTAATTATACTTGCAATTTAAGTCTATCCAATATGGCGCGCAATCGTCGCCTAGAAACAAGACTATACTATAAACATTAGAGAATATTAATGTTGCAAACTATAATAAAACACAGTTGGAATATAAATCACCGGCATTGTTGCCGGAAGATAGTGACAGCAGAAAAACGATACGCTATCCGTTAGCCATTTTATTTATTTTTTACCATCATTCAGGTCAGCCGAATAGATTCTACTGAAATGATTTATTTGTTATATTAAAATGGATTTTTGATCGAATATCCACACATACGTACAAGTGATATATGAAGAATGCTCAAGATTTTTATGTTTATATGCATTATATTTATAACATGTCAAGTATAACTTGGGTTTTAAAGATTCTAATGACCTAAGATAACTCCTGGAGTCATTTTAACGATGTATATTTTAAGTTTCACTGCGTCATATCTACGCTATTTTCTAAACCTTATTAAGAACCTTCTTAAAATGATGTTTCACAGGATTTAAAGTAAACACGGAGTTATGGATTTCTTAACCAGAAAATCCAAATCCAATTTTCATTTAGTCAAATAAATAAAATTAACACAACCACTACCTCCTCATAAGTGAAAATGTAAGCTTAAAAATGAACAAAGTTTGGACTGGGATCACAATATTTCAATGAAATTGAAACTGCGTCAAGTTTCAATGTAAGTAACTATTTCCAGAAGTCTAGACGAATAAAAAATAAGTATGGACCTATCCCAGGTGCGGATCCAACAATTTCAGGAGCTGGCTGAACTGAACTCATAAATATGTATAAGTATTATATACATATTATATTAATGGTTAATCCACTGTTATCATACATTTGCAAAGATGGTTTACAATACGTGTGTTATTTTTGCTAAAAATATAGGAATGTCATAGAGACACCCACAAAGTGATGTATGGTTATCCATCGGTTTTATGTGAACGACAGAGTAACAGTGGCTACAAACTATCGAATATCATATCTGTTCTGCACATTTACAACCCCTGTTTGTTGAAATAGTTTACTTTTGGTATCTATTTTTGTAGGAATTCACTGAAAAGTAAACTAACACTTTTAAAATATACACAAAACGCCCTAAACCATCTCTAAAGTATTTATTAACAAGATATTGAACAATTATACGACATAATTCCTACTTGACTCCGGCCCTGAAGCCAGAAAGCTCTAGACAATAAAAATGATGGCAGTGCGATCCCTCGCGTCAACACTCTACTTTACGACTCTCGACTGAATTGTTCGAGATTATAATATTGACTGGCTCGGAATCACGACATTGTCTGTGTCCACATTCCATCTAAACCACGCTATTTCATAACATTACACACAACCTACAGGCCTTTGTTTAATATCCAACGTGAATTATCTCGGGTTGCACATCAGAGTAATTACTAAATGATTGAATCATTTATTTAATATTTTAGACATTATAAACTGAAGTTTTTAATCCTGTTTTGCTCACAATAGGTGAATGAAAAATAAAAATTGAAAAGAAACTTCTTAATAATAATTGTAATCTATTTTTAAATATAAAGTAATAGTTATATCGTACCACGAAACATAATTCAAAACAACTTCAATACTGAATAAACAAGAAATATTCTCGATTTGAATACATTCAGTACAACATAGCAATACGGTATTTCCAGTATGAGAAATGTACAGTCTCCTAAAGCAATATATTTGAGAAATTCCCGTATATTTGTTCATGAAACAGTGGCATCGCAATCCTTAAGAAAAATCGCTCTTTCCACGCCTCGAGTGGCGATTTGTCGACTTTTTGCGACTGGCAACCCCCTCACAGTTAGTGAGCTTATAAATTATAGCCAATGGCCTGCAATATGTCGGCAGTGACTCAGTTTTTAGATAGAAACACCAGGAGTGGAACAAAATCTTGGATGTTACGTGACGCACTATTGAAAGAACTTCTTAACAGTTGCATTACAAATGATGTGTAATTTTTTTTGATAATAGATATTGAAGACTTTTCACGTTCCCATATTGCTAATCTATTATTTTAAAAGTTAATACCCAAGAGAAATTATAAATTATAATGTTACTCCAAATGTTAATAAAAACTATATAGATACCAGGAAAAAACCAAAAATTCAGGATTCATGTTTCAGCACAATTCCCCAACAAATCTGTGAAATATTCATAATTTCCCGCGTGTGCCAAGTTTCCCAACGCTGCGCCGGTCGCTAATAGACAATTTTCTATTTCATAAATCCGTTACATCTAAACTGTTTATGAAATATGAATTTAAATTGTACTGGTAAACGGAGAAACGCTAGTTTCATGACGTCGACCAACTACAAACAAGTTAAGGATCTTTTAAAAAGCAGCAAAAAGGTAACTTGCAGATGAATCTTTCAAAAATACTAAAGGCTACACATACATACCTCGGATAACAATAAGCTTCCAGAGAACCAGTTCTTATTTGGATGTTAATCAAAACAATACAGAAAACCTATACTTGCATGAAATTTTCAAAACTGACATTAATATGGGAATACTCAAATAAGTTAGTAAATAAAGTAGTACGTTTGTTAGAGGTGCGAGCAGTATTAAACGAAGGAGTAAAACAAATTCACGCAAAAATGGCAATCCTTAGACGTCCTGCAAGAAAAACCTGTGAAGGTTTTCTTATAATTCGAAGGTTATAATTTAACATATCTTATATGTATAATAGAATGTTTGTATTTGTTTCTTTGTATATAATAATATAGTTAATAATTATCGTAGAGAATTAAAGGCTTTTTTATTTAATCTAGACCACAGATAAGACGTCATAGTAAACGCACATATCTTATTTTATTTACTGTTATTGTTTCTTTAAAATCCAATCCAGTTCATAAATATTATGAATATTGATATTAAGTCTAATGAGTTGGTGTTAAGTGTTAACTAACTTACTTGTTGTTTGACACGCGGCTGAGTTATGGGACGGAGTTTGGGCAAACATTTGTTGAGATTCAAGGACAATTAATATTCATGTAACCGCTGAAATGCTTTATTATAATCTTGATTTTATGAATTTATAATGTTAGTTCATTCTTGCGTCTTGGTTGACTGAATAAAACTTTCATATAAGACTACGTTTTCAAATTATTATATTCACGAAACGATTTAAAACTAATGTTCTTCTTTAATAAATCAATTTTATTATTAGCTATCTGATATCTGATTGTTTTTCTATCTCTGTGTACACTCATTTAAGATATTAAACTTGATTTAATTTAGCACTCAGTTATAAAAAAACAGAGATATATGACGGAGTGAGATGAGGAGAAGTCATAGGAACGAGAGCAGCACCTAAATAATGGAGTGGAAGGATTACGCGTGAAAATGGAGGTTGAAATTCAGAGGTCGTAACTAACAATGAACGTTAGGATAGGTCGTCTAACGACAGGAAGGCCGATACCGGTGGTTGACAAAGCAACAAACGAAAACCTGAACAACTACAGAACCTGCAATATATAATATATTCAATTATGTAATATATAATAATAATGATACATGATTGAAGATAATGAAGACAAAACTTAGTTTGTTGCCTTTTAATCAGCAAATCGGCCTTATTCTACTTTTTAAAGGCTTCTCTGCTTGGTTCGACCGCTCTATCGAATCTGAGCGAACAACCGAATTTGTGATAAACAGGTTTCTGATATTTCCTGAACTCGTTCCGCGACCGATGCCGAATCGACTACAAAGTCATTCGGCAGTCATAGGAACGTCACAGATTACTTTATTGATTGTAATTAAGTTTCAAATGTTATAAGTTTTTATAAATTACTTTAATAATAATAATGACTATGGGTCAATAATAATAATGACTCCATACTCATTATTATTATTGACCTTGGAATAGTCATTAATTGCAGCTGACAGTGACACCATTTCTACGGCATTAATAATAATGACTATGAAAGTACTATTTCCACAACGATCAAATGGTCAATATTGACAAATCAAATAGTATAAACAGTTTTAAACTAATTTGACTTTGATGTTATTTACTTAATACAAGGGCAGCTGACATTAATAATAATTACTATGAAAATACTATAACTATAGACTATAAAATAATCTGTTAATTTGTTGATTTGACAAATCAAACAAACATTGAAAAATCAAAATTAACATTGACAAATTAAATAAACCACTAGTAATAACGGTTATAAACTGATAAGACTTTGACGTTGTTAATTTACGAGCTCTGTGACATATAATGACAATGGCAGCTGATACCAGCGCCATTGCTCCGACATATACCTACATATTTTTATGCGCTTGACTTGAATCTCGCTGAAATACTTGCTAAATACTATGGACCTTCCATATCACCATTAGACAAATATAATAATTTATACGGAAATATCGCATTGCGCATGTATCGTGAATGAATTTCATTAATCTGCGCGCCGGGAAATTAATTCTTAATGAGCCTCTAATTGAAACGAGATGAATTTTAGGCAATCCTGTATGTATATTATATTACTATGTATACATACGTAATATGTTAAAAATTATGAAACTATATATATTTTTACTTTAGTAAAGTTTCATATTCAGCAGAAGTTAAAAAAAAGTATGTTTAATTAAATTAAAGTATTTATTATAATTTTACATTGCTATGAAACGCGAATCGATGATTAAACTATTCTAAAATAAGCAACGGGGAAAAAGGCAATATTCATCGTCCAACTTTAGCTTTTAGCATTCGCAATTACGTACACGTCGAAAGTTGTCTCAACATGTCATGTGATATTTATACAATGTTTCGACGTGTTTCGACTTGTCACAACACTTTCAACTTTTTCAATTAGTATGTTTTCGACGATTGCATTAGAATTCCCGGAATAAAGTGACGTGGCTTTTGCACGGTTTTAGCTAAATCCCGTTTGTTTTGTGGATAGGTTATATTTTTTTTGTTAATATTTGTGTCCCTAATGTGACTTTGAGTTTACTATCCATGTATACTGGGAATATTCTGGCCTGATATAATCTCCAAATATATACTAGGTTAGTTATGAAATGTGGTGCCAATCGACTAAACTACTAAACACCGAAAATAAGCGCTAAACATGGCTTTCTATTTCTAAGGTAAGATCAGGTCAGGGTACGACTCTGGGTGCCCTCTGCCCCACCTGGTAGACATGGGAGCTCAAAGCAAGTAAGCCAGGTTAAGCGTAAGAATTTAACCTGAGGGTCGTGCGGTTAAACCCTGACCTCAGGTCGTATTAGAAGGAAAAACATCCTGACGAGCCATCCTCTAAACTAGACCTGTACTACTCGGGTATACATGTCTAGTTTTCTGTCGTACATTACATGTAACAATAGTTTTATAAAGCCTTAATATGATTCACATATTATAATATATTCCCTTATAAACGTGCAATTCTATGAATAAAAGAATATGATATTTTTTTTTTGTAAAATAGCATATAAATCCACAAAAACTGAATAATAAATATGTAATGCATTTCTGGTGTACTGTTTTAAATAAAAATAGCTCATAATTACTTTCAAAAACATAAAAATTTGAGTATCTTTTAATGCTGAAAATTAAGCTCATTCAGAGCAGAATACGGTCATAATATAAAAACCGGCTGTAATAATTCGGAACGTTGCGGCCGCCGGCAAATATTTTGTCTGATAAGCCAGCGGGCGCTGCAGCGGGCTTAATAAGCTTGCAGGTGGACAAGCGTGTACCGGGCATTTCGTTATTTTACCTATAAAAATAGATGCAATAGCAAGGTAACAGTTTTTAATTGATTGATTTTGCAACCAAGCTTGATGCATTGTAATTCTCCGAATACATCTTAAAAATCGGTATGTGCAACTATTATAGTGAATAATTTCCTAAAGCTAATGTTACTTATTATAGACCCAAAATAGTATCCTTGGATTCGATTCTTAGTATCCATGGATGTTTATAGTACTATTGTAGTCTTTTTTTAGTATATACTCATGGGCACAAGTATATGTATTAAAATACGGTAATATGGATATACGATTTATATACCGTCTTATCAAAAAATATTCGATGTTACCATCGAGATAAATCTCCAAAGTATGCTTGTTGCAATAAAAACATAACCTAGTTTCATTATTAATAACCGACGCACTCGAAAA